>NC_088115.1:12146542-12454620 GCF_036370855.1 Dromaius novaehollandiae | reverse complement strand
GTAATAGTTTTGGTTTAGAGGGGACGTTAATAAAAAACCAAAACACTACGTCATTCAGGTCTAGTTCTCCACTGCTCCTGTTCAGTGGAAAGCATCTTGAATTCAGCAGACACTGACTTCTGGTATAGTCTCAATACCCTGTATCAAGCTGGGTAGAAATCTGGTTTGTTTCTGTCAAAATGATTTTAGAGCTCAAAATGCCAATTTGTTAAAATGGACACCGTGTCAGAATGTACTTAGAAGTCTGGTCCTAGCTGTTTGTAGGGGGTAGAGTGGTCAAACTGTTCTCCTAAAATTAAGTATAGATTAGTGAGCAGCAAGGTCTCCCTTAACTCATTTCAAAAAAAGTCTCCAAAGTTGACCCTAGTGCAAAGTAGGAAAAAAAAAAATCAGAATTTACAAATATTTGTAGGGCAGGAAAAGTGGACCAGAAATCAAAACCGTATGTATGTGGGTAAGAGCTGAGAAAGACAGTAGCAGAGTAAGAAAAGTAGGTGTTTCCTGTAGAGCTATTTCTGGTTAATGGAATGTGCAGAGATCTTAGTATTTCTGAGCTTCACTTACAGCTTTAACACAACTAAATGGCTGTAGTTAGTGGACACTGTAAAGCTTCAATACAGTTCAGTAATGAACTTTGGGAAAGAATCATTTATCTGGAAGTCTGTTGTGTTTAACTGAACGAATTGGAAAACTGAAGTTTTCGAGGGGCATATGAAATATGTAACTTAACTCCATCTTTTTCACAGAAAATCTTTGTCATGCCAAACATGGATGATGTTTATCTTCCTTTAATGCACTCAGCCATGGATCCCCGCTCCTCTACCTGCCCTCCTAAAGATCTGACCACAGAGGCCCCTGATCAACCATGACATGTGAAGACTCTTGCAGTTTACAGTATTATAAAATTTATTCTCATGGTTTTATAAACTGTGCCGTAGTTCTCATCCTTAACTTGTGCCACTTTTTTTTTTCTCCCCGCCCTCCCTCCCCCCGGACTGCCTATAACCATACCTTTGTGCTCACTTGCCTGGTTATTGTTCCTGTGTACTTCAGCTAGATGAAGTTTCATTCCATTTAGCAGTTGATTTATTTTGCTGCTGTCAGGATTTTAACTTGGAGGCTAAAATGACCTATTCTCGGGGGGGGGGGGGGGGAACAGGAAGGGGGAGAGGGAAAAATCTAACTGTAATAGATCAAGGAGCTTGATGACACAACTTTTGTTCAGCTGATGTTTTCATGCTATATTAATATGCATTATAGCCTTGAAAGGTTGTTTGGCAGCAAAGGAACTGCATGCCAAATGGAAAAAATCCTAAGTAAGGAATGAATTTATAAAACTGGAAGAATATTTTTTTCTTTCTCAGGCAGTTGGAGGTGTAGAATGAACTGTTTTATGTTCTTTCACTTCTGCAGTCAATAGCTTGTGTCAAGCGATCGAAATATGAAATGCTTTCAGGAGAAAAGAATGTAAATTGGATGTATAGGTAATATTGTGATTCAATGTGGTATATACATATTGCTTTTTTCATATGGAACTTGTGCTTTTTTGGGAAGCAAGTAGCCATAAAACACACACACAACTATCAGTAAAGGTGGGAACTGTCAGATTCTTGTGACTGAGATGAAAGCTGGTAAAGCCATGAGACCAAACTATAGCAAGCCGCCTTATAGTGAGGTACAATCACCATGGTTCATGATTAATTCTGAATGTTTAAAGACATGAGCACACACGTATGTCTAATACTGCACATGACCGGAAGTACTTAGTTACCCTACTGTGTATAGAGCCTCTTGCTACAGTGAAACACACCAAGATTTTTTTTTTTATAGGAGAGTTTGTTGCTGTGAGTCTCTTCCATTGCACTGTGTTTACATGCAAAGCATGGGACCAAACTCTCATCTGTTACAGCCATACAACTGCACTGACTTCAAATCACTTGATGTTTGTGAAAACAGAGCTGTAACTGAAAGATTTTGACCCCTATGCATTGGTTTCTTGGAGTTTGTGAAATAGGAATTCAAGCATTTGCAGTTATTCAAGCTGATCATAAGCTGGTTGTGATAATAATTAAAGATGGTTTCTGTTAATTAATGGCCAAAACTAAAGGGGGAGGAGGAAACTGCCTTTTATTTCTATCTGGTGTGATGATTCAATGCTAAATGTATACATTAAATTGAATATTTGAACACTACATATCCACTATTTAACATGTGTAACATTCTTCTGATACTCAGTGTTGCCAACTGCTCATGGATGTCAGAAAACATTTTAGTTTACAGAGAAGGTGAGTTTTGGCTCTCCTTTTATAACATAATTTGTTTTCTTTTTAAAAGTAATTTTTTAAGAACTCTTTTGTATGTTGTGTTGTCACATTTGATGTAAATCAAAATTTCCATGTGTAACTTGATGATTTACCATCTCTAAATGAAGCTATTGAAGGTTTTTTAAACAGCACCTTGCCTGAAACATAAAAGAAAACTAGCATTTAATATATTTAAAATTAATTCTATATTTGAACACCTATTTTGGTTACCTTTAATTGAAATATTAGTAGGTTATATTTGTTACCTGAACTCCTCCTTGACCATTCCAGGCTGTGTATATTCTGGATTTTGCTCTGATTATGTAGGCGTTATTTGCCTTTCATGAAGTCTGCATGTCTTGTACGCAGGTCTTTTATATGATTTAATTTCTATGTGCAATAACTAAAGTCAAAGGACTACATGCACTAATGTGTAAACAGATTTAGACTTATTACACAAGATTGTCATATTGCACTTCATAAACTGTGGGTAACTACAATCTGCTTGCTTTGTTTTATTAAATAAATTTATCCCGTGAAAAATTATTCAATTTAAATTTATTTCTGTGTAATGCTGGGCCTCCATCTTCTACAAGTTGTTTCTAAAGCTTCCTTAGAAGAGCCATTTACTAAGATGACCTTAGTGTACAGTGAGGTTTTTTAGATTTTCATTTTTGTTGTACCTGAGTTGTACCACATGGTTATGGTCCTAACTTTGGGGTTAACATTCCAAGACTGTTCTAGTTTTGAAAGTTAAAGCTTTAGATCAAATAGATCCTACTATAGTGGACAGAAGCTCAGTGCATCGTGACAGTGTTTTCCCATATAGTACACAAAGTGTTAAAAGAACACTTTGTTATTTACTGGCTGTTCATCCACAGCTTCTGCTTGACTGTATGTAACCCAATATATGTCTTTGTCTATGCCACACTATCTATTGCTGAACCAGCTGTTCACTGGAACAATTACTATTAACAGGAAGAACATGCTTTTTTTTTTTTTTTAAACAGCAGGACCAAAGCCGGGGCCTAGGCCAGTTTAAGTCATGCTACACCTTCCCCTACCGCAAGCGGCAATGAATTACTAGCCTCGGTAACGCAGATGCCCTTTTACCCTAGGACCACCCTCATCTCTTAACTCTCAAGGCCTAATTTCTCTCCGGGGAGGGCACCGTCTCCGGGCCCGTACCGCAGAGCCAGGCTCCTGCGCCACCGCCGCCTCCGGGCCCAGCCGCCGGCGGGCGCCATCTTGTGCGGCCTCGGCGCGGAGGGGAAGGCGGGCACGGCGGCGCCGGAACGAGCTGTAACTTGCTTTTAAAAGCGCCGCCCGGGCGGGTCCGAGCAGCCCCAGTTATGAACAAGCGCTTCGCTCTGGCACTGCAGCTTGGCCAGCGGCGCCGCGGGCGGGGCGCCCCGCCGGGTCAAAGGCAGTGCGGAGGGGAAGGGGAGCACGGCGCACGAAGAAGCAGCCGCACACGCTTGCGGGACGCACACAGCTTTATTCGCGAGGCCGCTCCCCGCCGCCGTCCCAGCGCCGCCGGTCGCCTCACGGCCTGTAAGACACGGTGGGAAGGGAGAGTTACAGACGCCTCGCGCCGCAGCCGCCCCGCGGGGCCGGAGTAGCCCGGGCGCTCAGGAGTGGGTTTGCTTCATGCGTATCAGCAGTCTAACACGTGTCAAGAGGCATCAGCGCTGCCCGGCCCGCCCGCCCGCCGCCCCGGCTCGCCCGCCACTCGCGCTCACCTCCACCCGTCGCGCTGACAGAAAGGCCAAGGCTTCCCCACGCTCCGCTTTATACCGCGGCCGCCGCCTCGCGCCCCACCTCGCCCAATAGGGGATCGACCCTGAGGGCACGTGGTGCTGCTGGGCGTGGCCACCCGGCAAGGGCGGGCCGAGCGGTGGGGGGAGGGGCGCTCTCCACAGCGTGGCTGAGGAGGAGGGCGCGACATGGCGTCGGTGGGAGGAGGCGGCGGCGGCGCTGTGGCAGAGCCCTGTTAGCTGGGTTTTCCCTGGCGTGTTTGGGTAGCTTTACCCGCCTTTTAGTAACATTCGGAGAGAACGGTATTCTGTTGTTGTTACGGTATCTTCTTGTTGTTAGTACGTACTGCTTAATTTTAAAAACGTGAAAGCGTAGGCCCTCCTCAGAGCGAACAGCGGCCTCGCTCAGCAAATGGTGTCCCGTTTCCTGAGGAGAGGTGCCCCGGGATGGGAGTAACGGCCGCCTTCCTCACCCGGGTGCCCTCGTGCTGCTTCAGTCCCTGCCTTTCAGACGTTGAGCAGACCTCCTGCAAGGCTGCCGTGAGGCATATTTGTTTTAAATATTGTTTTAAATAGCTGTGTAGTTTTGGTAGTGGCATATGCGGTGTTTGTGCTACCGCAGAAGCTCTTTATAAGTGGAACGTAATACAAACCTCAGCGTACGGCCAATAAAATCATATATAAAGAGGTAATAACGGCTAAGTGCTAGCCAGCCAATGTTCACATTTGAACAGGGGGTGGCAGTTAAATGTTCAACCTTTTCCTGTCGTTTCCTCAGGAAGGCGCGGGCCAGTTGGAAGAGAAATGCTGCCATCTCTTGGTACGTGCGATGTCCAAAACCGCTCCCCACCGCGGCGCTCGGGGGGACTGGCTGAAGGCAGCAGAGCAAAATCAGTAGTGTCTTTGCTGTATTCTCAGACGAGGCCTTTAGATCTTATAAAATGCACACGTGCTTCTTGCACAGTCACAGTAGTCTGCATTAACTGTCGCTGTGTACATGCCTATGAGAACTTTCTGTACGAATGCAGTAGGTATTCATGTGTGCTCGTTGTGCGTGTTGTTGCCATGGTCTGCTTTTTCTGAAATGATCCGAATCTTAAAATCTAAGACCATCATAAAGAAACCATCTACCTGTTTTGGAGAACTGAAATCTCTGTGTGGTTTGTAGCTCTGGGAGGTTTTAGGTATTCAAATCCGCTGGTTAGTTTGTAATTATGTCTCTTGCCCTTATAATCGAAGGCACACCTATTAAAGAGGGAGCTGCTAGAGCTGATCTGTTATTTACATATTATATACTCAGAACTCATTGTGCTTTGCAGCTCCATTAAGGATATTGGTATTGAATAGCAAACAGTATGTAACAAGGACAAAGTAGCTTTGTTATATAAATAGGCGCCTGAAAGCCAGACCTTTGCCAAGCAGTGTAAATTTGCTCTTTTTCCAAACTTGTTCCATTATGTTCAGTATTTCTTTGCCTATTTTTGTGTGTTCAGAGATGGTTGGACCTGGTTTATGGTTTATGGTTCAGGGAAGCGTGTGCTTTCTTTTTGTATTATAATTAAAGCATAGCTAGGCGCAACAGGGTCACAGTGACTTTGTCGAAACAGGAGCTGTGCCAAATGAATGTCTGTACCTGCTTTAAAAGTGAAAAGTCAATAGATAGGGAAATTTTACTGCAAGGGGGTTACGATAGAGGGAGACTATTTATTAAGCCTGAATTTGCCCTCAGGGTGTTTAAAAAAACAGCATCGAGTGAGCTGGCGTTCCCTCCCCCCCCCCCCCCCCCCCCCGTTGCAAATGTCAAGGTCTTCAGGCTGAGCCTGGCAGGGTTGGCAGGACTTTCAACCCAGGGGCAGCAGGAAGGGAGAGGATTTGGCAGGACAACAAGCCGAGGAGCGGCGAGTGTGCGCGGCCGGGCCGCCCGCCCCGCACCGGGCTGACGGCCGGGCCCGGCCCCGCCCCGCCCCGCCGCGCCGCGCCGGGAGCGCCGCACACGCCGCGTCCGGCAGGCAGCGAAGGCGCGGGGGGAGCCGGCCCGGCGCCCGCCGAGCCCCCCGGGCCGCAGCCATGGAGCCGCTCCGCCGCCTCCTGCTCAGCCTGGGCGCGCTGCTGCTGCTGTCGCCCAGGCCCGCGGTAAGCGAGGCGCGGCCGGGCCCAGCCTGCCCGCCGGGCCCGGCGCGGCCGGGAGGGCAGCGGCGCCGCGGGTGGGGGGCCGGGGCCGGACAGCGCAGGGACAAGGCGGGCCCCGGCCCGGCGGTGGGGCGGCACCCGGGAGCTGCGGGGGCTCCCGGCCGGTGAGGGCCGGGGAAGGCCTGGCGCCGCGCAAGCCGGGCCCGTCTGCCCCTCGGCGGGCGGTTCCTGACTGGGTCTGGCTCCCCGCCGCGGCGCCGCAGCCCTGGCGAAGCCCGTAAATCGGCCGTTTATCTGCCGTGGGCTGCTGGCACCCGCCTGTCCCCACATCGGTGACGGTCTTCCCTGCGTCCAGCCTGATGCGACTGGGTACCCGTGTCTCTGCTACCCGTCTTGTTGCACACAACACCCTGCCCGAACGTTTTCTATTTAAAAATATATAATAATTTTCGGAGTAAAAAAAAATAAAATTTTCCGTAAGGCTGTTGATCAAAGTAGCATGAAGAAACTATGTAGCTAGATCTAGGAACTAGCGAGAGGCACTAGATCTTTGCTGTGTCCCTTCACTTTGTTACTGTATGCCGTCATCTGTCTTTATCTGATAGACTCTTAGGCTGTGACCTTGTAAGTGGGGGACTTACTTAGTTTTTTTTTTCCCAGGAAAAAAACCTTAATATATGTGTTGATATCGAGATAGAAATGATTAGCTGCATGCCTTGGGCAGGTTGCTGTGTCCCATCTTTAGGGCATTTTAATCATTCTGTTTCCAGAGTAAAGATAGCAACATGCATTAAATGTACATACGGTTGGTTCGTTGGTATCCAGAAGAGACTACAGATCTAAATTCAAAAGTGAAAGACCAAGTGCACTACAAGTCCTCTTAAAATAACTGTGTTGGCCATATGGTATTGCATGGGGCAATAAAAGCAGAGGGAATAGTGACACTGGACCAAAGCAAATTTAATGCTGAACAGATTATTTTCTTCTAAATTGGCTTTATGTGGCTGATAACTTTTGGTATGGAGAAAATAATTTTAAACAATATTCTTTCAAATCAGGACTGTCTAGTGTGACTGTCTAGTCACGTGTGAACTGAGATGGAAAATTAAGTCTTTAAAAATTCTACTGCAAAAAAGATGCTGTCCTTTGTAAATTCTCAGGTTCAGGAGGTAATGAAAAAGGCCATCTGGTATTTATTGTTTCCATTATACCTGAGTGTAGCAGAGGAAGGTTTTAGGCTATATTCTTTAAGCAGATATAATGGATTGTTCATTGTTATCTGAAAATACTGGTGTAATATATGGCTTATCATTCAGGTTAAGCAAAGCTGGAGGCTTTGTTTTTCATCTAGAATATAATAGCTCCACTCCCCTTTTAAAAGTAAACACATTTCACAGTGAAGCTGTGCAGCATACTCAAGTGTTGTTACTTGATTAGGAAAGTAAAAAATTACAAACTGTCAAAAAATTACCTTAAAATCTTTATAATAGAGTGCTAATGTTTTAGATTTCCATGCTGGCAGTTCAAAGTAAGAACATCTATTTGTTTTCCACCATTTATGATTATTTGATAGCTGAGGTTGTACTGAGTTTTAGGTAAGGATAAAACTTCAGAAAAGTTTTCTTTCAGGTTCTTCAGAGAAGAAGATACAGAGCTTTTCATTTATATTACTGTTTTTTGGCTTAATCTGGTCAGTAAGGTTGGACTGAGTTCTGTTCAGAGCCCTGTTAGATATAGGGCTCAGATTTTGCAAAGAAAACATTGATTTGCAACCTGCCATGTTTTAGAAATAATAACAATAATACTAAGAAGTATTTTAAAATACTAAAATTATAAATCAACAGATCATTACTAAATTCTGTGTAATTTCTTCTTGCAGAGTCATAAAAGCCTAGACTTGGGACCTGGTAGAATTCAGTACTCCTGTTTTTTCCCTAGATTTCTCTCCCCTCTTCTTTTTTCTATAGATTATGAGCCCTGGTCTTCTGCCCCCTGCTATCTATCTCTGCTCATTATCTGATGTTGAGTTCCTTGTTTCTTTTCTCAGCTCTTAACCTCATCTTTTTGCCCTGCCAGCTATAGTCCTCACCTTGGCTTCCAACTTGAAATCTGTACTTCAGTCCCTTTTCATAAATATTTTTTTGATCTTTGAACTTAATCCCAGTCATCTCACCTGTGATTAATGCATTTGACCAGGAAAGCTTATTTGGAACTATTAACGTCACTTGAGTAATAAATACCCATGAAAAAGACTGTCTGGCGTACAATTTCAGTATTGAGGTAACATGAAAAACATGAGATTGTTTAAAGATACCTGGTTACTAGCACAATTTGTGCTTTCTACGCATTTCTTTTAAGAGTACTGGTGATGATCTACTGCTGTGTATTTTCTTTGTCAAATAAATGTACCCTTTGTTACTTTATATCCTAACTTTAGTATTTTGTTCCTATAGTTTATATTAAATATTCATAAAAGGACTTCCTTTCCTGTCTTTTCCTCCTATGATGAAACACTGTCCCTTGTTATTTAGGTGACACTGTACAGTTCTTGGAAGTGCCCTAGCAATATAGGGGAACATGTTATAAAAGGGTGACAACTCGGATACAGCAATGAGAAACGTAATAGAACAATTAGTAAATAAGCAGTCACTATAAATATTTTACAGTACTGATTTACAGCACTGTGTATTTTGAAAAAAAACTTTATTTTTGTCAGCAATGGAATAAAAATAACAGAAAATTGCTTTTATTCTTGCTTCATGGGTAGTGTTGCAGCTAGACATCCCAAATGGTGCCTGTTTCCCTTTTAACATGGAGTCTGTACAATTCAAAAATAGGAACCTCTCTGGGATAAAACTGGCATTCAGAACATTAGTCTGTTCCCTCCTGTGGCCTGTGGAACTGGTTTCAGTGCTCTGCAATATCATGTGTGCAGGCAGCACATGCAAGCTGTTCTTGACATGGGAAAAGCCCAGTCAAACCCGGATGTCATTTCTTCTAATGTGTTCTTTATCTCAGCATGAGATGTTTGGCCAGTTAACTGACAGGCATGAAAATCTAGGTGAGACAGCATAAAATTTTAATGAGGACATCTTCAAGTGCTATGTTCATTAACATTGGAGTGTTCCGAGTTGCAGATCTACTGGATACCTCAGTATAGTAGTTATTTTGTTAGTTTTTGTTATTGGTGGTGGTGTCTTTTTTTTTTTTTTTTGAGAAATACAGACATGTCTTGTGTAGCTAAAATTATCATGGACAGCTCTGTCCTGGAGTATAAATTCACTCTTCTAGTCTTGTCCTTCTAATCTTTTTGGTTGCTGGTGTTCTTGTGAATTTTGAAACAAGTTTTGATTCCACAGAGAGACCTCAGCCTGAAAAAGTAGCTGAGGGATTATGGTGTTCAGCACCACTGAAAGTTTGACCAAAGTCAGAGGACAGTTGGAGTGGACTGTGGTTTTCGATCTTCTTATGGGCATGTTGATGAAGAGTCACTAGAGCTGGGATACAGTGTTGATGAGAAATACCGGACAAATAAATGCTGGAATTTAGTTTAAGATCAAAAGATCTGTAGATTTGATTTCACTTTCTGAAGAAGATGTAATTGATTTTTTCTTGCCAGCTTTCTTTCATATATTAACATCATTATTAGTTATACTGAAAAACTTCACCCGGTAGTTTATTGAATTTTACAAAGAGTTTCTTCATGGCATGGTTTTATTATGCATAGTGAGTCTTAGGCTGTAGCCAGGCAATGTCATTAGAGGGTAGCTGACAAAATCAGTGTAATGAATCATAGGCTATGTGTGATGAATATGCCAATTGCTTGCAGCATGCACTAATATTTAAAAATATTTTGCTTTGCCTCCTTACAGGTTTAAAGATTGTGGTTCCAGTAGTATACTAGTAAGGTATAAGTCTTTTCTTTTGGGGAGGGAAGTATTTGATGTTGGTGATGCTTTAATAGGTTTCTAGTAATTTTTCTGGAATATGCCCAAATGCAAATTTACAGAATTTCTTTGAAGCTAATTATGGAGTGAGAAATGCAGGATTTGTTCCTTGAGTGATTATATAGCTGGTCAAATTTTTTGTTTGGTAAGCAAGTCATTAATGAAGAAGTGAGGATTTAAATTACAGTGAGCAAACTGTCCATCCTTCTTCTTCCATCAGGTCTTACAAATTAAGTTTGGTGCATATATATGTATTCAGGACTCAGAAAAGAGAAAACGATTTAGTGTTGACACATGGCACTGTGATTTGTTTATCGAGTCCTAAGCCGTTTCTGTCAAAGTAGTTGCAGTTCTCAGATTTAGCAATAAACTGTCATATGTCCGCTGCCAAAATGAAGTGTTTTTCTGTTCTTTATTCATTCTTTAAGAACCCCTTGTGGTATCATCCCCATAGCATAACATATTTCTAGGTTACAGAGTGATAACCTCAAGGTACTAAGTGGCCTGATTTTCTCTCAGTCTGCTGTTTCCACTGACTTCAGTGGGATTTGTGCATACTCAGTGACCTGCATTTCAAAAGTACTGTCTTTAGGTAGCTAAGTTAATGGAAGAGACTATTCCTATGGGGATCTGTTTTCTTCTCAAACAGTAAAATAAAACAGAGCATTGGTCTGCTAACCTTTACAAAATTTTCAAATGCTGCGGTGAATGAAGATGGTATCATCTTTGCCACTGAACTGTTTCGTAGAGTTATACAAACATACCAGAAATTGTTACACAGCTTTTTCTGTTCTGTTTCTCTGTGTGACGTTGTGGGTCATTCAAAATTGTTTTGAGTCATTTTGTTACCTTTATTTTTAAAACATCATTTTATCTTAAGATATGTTAGGTCTGGTGTAAGGGGAAGTTTCTTATGCTAGAGTTTACTAGTATTTATGAAATGCCCTTCTGTTTATTTCCCAATTTTAGGCTGTTATAGATGATTAGCGATCAACACTTCAGAGCAGTTAAAGTTTAACTCAGTGAGCGCTTGAAGCATATTAAGACATTGGTGTTTTGAATTAAGTTATAAAAAACATAGTTCTAAAGCATTCCTCATCCCAAAATATTATGAATCCTCCATATAACATTACCATTGGGGTGGAAATTTTTTATTAGTAAGGACCATCAAGCTAGTGGAAGCTCTCACTAAATTCCCAAGAAGGTAGTTGTTAAGATGGATGTTATAACAACTTCAGATAAAATCCAAGGAGGCCCAGAACAGGTTTTTCCTCTGTCTCCTTTTCTCTGTTCACTAAATTAAGTTCTTCTTTTTGCTCTGCTGATTCATATCCTGACATATTCCTCTATATCATATCTCCTCAGAATATAATCACAATATGAAATAGGAATCTATTTCAAGAAATTTGTATTGCGTCCCAGCAGTTTAACCCCCACCCCTGCAGAGAGGACAATATCCATGGATAGCAATGTTTATATAGAGTCCATCTCAGAACTGAGATTATCATGGTTTTTGTGATGGAGAAGACCCTTACATAGTTCATACTAAAATGAAAACAAGCTTAGCTTTGTAAATACAGGTTTTCATAACTTTCCTAATTTTTCATAATAGTAATAATTCCAGGCTTTACCAAAGTCCCGTTGGTATTTGCAACCATGACACTGTAGCCTCTAGCCACTGCTAAAACTTACTAATAAAATCAAGATAAAATGTTTTTTTCTGCAGTCTGGGTGAAATATAGGTGATTATTTGAATAATCTGCTCACTTTTATGTCTATCATATTATACTGTGTAAATAAAGAAAACTTCGATTTTATACTATTAAACTAACTTCTTACCTGTTTCTCCAAGTAACCAGTGCAGATATTTATCAAAATAAAAAAGCAATATTGCACTGCAAAGTCTATGGACTCATCTCAGCTCACCTCAGCTGTATGATACGTACGCTGTGGAAAATATGAATGAATGAAAGATTTTGAATATATGGGATTTTATAGATTTTGTTAGCATGTAAATACAACTGTAGACGTAAAGGAAAAGCTAATGAAATTCAGTCTTTCACTCGAAGAAGATGGTTTCTTTGACACAGAATGACCACATCAGTGCAACTTTGATGGTTAAATGTAAGCGAGTCCTTCAGAAGGTGTAAAATTTGAACAGTTATGGAGAGGTGAATGAAAACATAAGAAGAAAGCTGTGTTAAGACTAAGACAAAATGGGCAACATCCATGTGTTCATCTGGTTTTCAAGAAACTGCTGTGAATAGATTCTTCAGTTAACAGTTTTCCTTCTCTATCTTTCAGCTTGTTAGTGATCTGGGGGGTAGATGTAAGAAGACATTTTCATGCTCCGGTGACTGCAGAATGTGCAGAAGGAACTCTTCACATGCCGAGTACTTTGTATTCAATCCTGACTAGTAGCAATCTTGTAAAATACCAGTAATCTGGAATATCGATTACTGATATGTTGATAAGAGTTTTGATTTTTTAATTCCATAATTTCTCTGGCCTCGATGCCATGACAAATAGTTTTTTAGATCCTCAAATGTTAAATATGAAAACATTAAATCCAAAGAGCTACAAGAACTAGTGTTCCATATACTATATATTACTGATATTTGATAACAAACCATAATTATTATGGTGGTTATTTTACAGGCACATTTTTGTATAAATTGTGGTAAAATGTTGAGAAATTATTGCAGAATTAGGTATTAGGTATTGTGTATCTAAAAAGCATGAGCTCTCTAGTTCAGCTGTCTTCTGTTGCAATATATATAAACTTGTATTTTATGTATGTAAGTGAATTACTTGGAATCTGTGATAGTTTCTTCATATCCTTAATGTAAAGATACAACAGATTCTAAGGCACGTAAATGTTTAAATATCTTGATGATTATGCAGATAATTTGATTTTGAGCTATCCCCCATAAGTAAGGAATTGCATTTCTAGTACATACTAGTTGCTGGAGGCAATGAGCATTGATCTAAATAATGGATATTTTACATCAGCCACAGAGAAACTTAAATTGAAGTGATCAGTTTTAATTTTGTGGTGTACTTGTGCATTTTCCAGAAATATAACTAGAAAATTTTATTGTAATATGTTGAATGAATGGGTAAATTTGTAGAAAGACATTTCAGTATCCTCCCTTATGCAGGTCTCGCAAAAGCTCTTCTGTGTGCCGTTTAATATTTCTGCGTCTAGTTGTTTTGAGTCTTGGACAAAGTGTAATAAAATACTAGGTTTTGGTTAAGTTTATGCATTTGATAAATATATTTTTCTTTTCAACTGATTGTTGCCTTTACCTATAAAAAGCCACCAAAAAGGTGCCTTAACTAGCTCAGAATTTAGAAATGCCTGTGTGCAGTAGTATCACGTTCTCTATACCTGGAAGCTTTCTGTGGTAGGTATTGGTACAAACCGGTAGCAGAGGTTGAAACAGTTGAATATTGCAAAATATCGTGTGTGATGTTTTAATGTGAGATCTTCTCAATAAAACTCTGAGAAGTTTTATTAGGATAACTAACCTTTACATGGTTGGAATCTAATGAGTGGTATTTAAGGTCTGTTTTACTGTACCCACGATATCCGGAAATGTTAGAAGCTGTGGTTACACCACCAGCTTTGAGAAAGCTCTGTATTCTGTTTTACAGACAGCTGTGTTATCAGCTAATTTATCAGCACATTTAAACTCCTCCTTTCTTTATATTTCAGCCTTTGAATATTTGAAGTAGAAATGCATTGCAATATCTTATGTGGCCTTTGCTGGGTGTCTGCCTGGCTGTCACGCTGGCTTGCCGCTCTGGCTTTGTTACATTGAAGGGAAGATTACGCAAAAAGATTGCGTTTTGTCTTCGGTCCAGTTCTGGTTCTCTGTGATCTCTGGAGTGAAGGGTTTCATTAGCTGAGGCCTTTTCTTGTGAGCACTGGTTTTCCCTTTTAATCTGAAGGTTCCATTGACTCATTATTAGCTTTGCAATTTGTCATTCCTGCTTTTTTTCATAAACTCTAAAGTGATTTCCTTCACAAAAATGTATTTTTTGTGAAGATGATACATGCTTTATTCACTTCTCAAAAGAAGACAGGAAGTGAAAATGCTTTGTGGAGGATATACTGATTCTATAAGATAAAGTTTGTGCAGAGAATAAAGGGTAGTTTAGAAGAACAATGTTAGTCTGTATGTAGCCTGAGGGAAGATGCCCTGGGTTTGCTCTACGTTGCATTTTATTTGCATCTAAATTTCAATACTAGTCATTACGTTCTGGATATCGAATTCCCTACCTGCAATTTTAGGCAACTTCAGTAATTTTCACATCCTGTCTTTAACACCTGTGTGTTCTTACTCAGCTTACTGTGTTTACTGTAGATACAGTTTCATTGTATTCGTTAACTAAAATGATCTGTTTAGATAATGACTGTTTTTGTGGTGAAATGCTTTTGTATCTTTTTGGATACAAAATCAAGCAAATAGAATATCATTCCAGTCTTTGAAAAATGTTCATAAAGCAAATCTAAGGTTGATAGGTCTTCATGAATAAACAGGTGTTTGCTGTGTTCCCTGTGATGTATAACATACCTTACATACGCCTAAAAAATGTTTTCTGCCTTCGTGAATCTGATGCAAAAAGAAAGAAATTCTCTGGAATAGGACTTAAATATTTTGTATTTTTGTAAACACAGCAACAGTAAAAGTGCACATCTGCGCACATCTGTACGAGGAAGCTGAAATGTATTTGACAAAAGTCTGAGGTAAAAACTAGTTATAAGAAGTTGTTCAAACTTTTATGGTTCAGTGTGATTTCTTCCTTGAACTTGAACAGACATGTAGTATGAACTTTAAAAAGCTACCTCCTGTATGATGTTGGACAACATCTGGCAGTTGAGGATGATGGTTAATTAAATGCAGTTACTCTGGTGGGCAGGCATAGTTTATTTGTGCAGGTAGTTGTTAATTCAGAGCTAGAATATTTATTCAGTGTCCTTGGTTTATGTTTTTTTTGTTGTTTTGTAAGTCCAGAGCCCTGCAAACAACTCTATACAACTGAGGCTATCAAGTTATTTCATTTATTACAAATGTTTTTAGGTAATACTTGAAGAAATTAAATAAATCTTACTTCTTACATAAAATAAAAAGACTGATTATTTTTTGTGTTGTAAGTATGCATTAGCTTAAACGTAAATGAGCTTTTCAACCTTTTGTATGTAAAGGAGGTAGCAATTCCTTACCTGTCATGAATCCGTGTTAAAAAAAGTTGTTTTTTGTAAGATAAGTTAGGATTGTCGGATGAAAATTAAGGTATGAGTGCAAAATATTATTGCACAAAGGTTGATTTGAAATGAATTTTGACCACAGTCCATTGCTTCTTGTTTTCACCACAGCACTGTTTCCAATTAATTTTGAAATTTTGGCTCTTTGTTAATTACCTGAATTACCAGAAAGACTAATAATAACTGCATGGACATCTCTTGGGTAGTATATGGCTATGTTCTTTATTTTTTAAGGGCGAATGTTGTGAGTTAGACCTCAAGCTGAGCCCTACTGAAAATGAGTAACAGAAGTTAACTGACATTTTGTGTAAGTTAGTGTGGGTGGGGAAGAGGAGAATTTGATTCCATGGGAAAGAAAAACAAATACATGCTTCCCTGTTCTGTTAATCCCAGTTGTTTGTTGAATGTTAAAGTAAATGAGAAAGCTAGGGATGGTTATGCTAAGATTTAATGTCTTTAATTTATGAATAACAGACTCTGAGAGCCATAGGAAGAATCTGGAATTAATCTGCACTTTAACAGTAATGTTGTGAGAAGAATTTTAAAGTCTGAAAATAAAATCATAAACAGCATATATTACTGGAGTCACCCCCAGTAGAAGTAATTCTATGGGGAAAATGGTTAAAGATATGGAGGATTTCCTGGTGGTCGTTCCTATTGTACATCTTCTGTTGAGTTGTGTTTTCATGCTTAAATACCTTACAAATGGAGAGATCTGTTCAAACTCTTGTAACTTCCTGAGCTCAAAAGCAGCTTGACATGCCAAAGGGAATGGAACCTGCTCAAATGCAGCTTTGTTCAGGTTCCTGTTATTCTTTGAACCAGTGTCTTTTAGAGGCCACATCACAACTCAAACACAAAATACTCTAACTCTGTATTAGCACCTCTCTAGTTCATTGTCTCACATCTATTATAAGAGAGAGGGAATTTCACAGTCTGACTTGAGATAACATTTCAGAAGTGAGGATCAGTGACATTGCTCAATTAGTGACTGCTCATTAGTGTCCCAGGTCAGCCAGTTTAGTTACTGTAATTCTTACATTATTTAACTTTTTTACAGGAAGCACTTCTATATTTGCAAAGAAGCTATAAAAGCAGCCATAAAGATGTCTAGAATGCAACCCCGACCTTCCTTTCTTGTTTTTGTTCAATAATTTTATGCAGGCGGATAGGCAATGGTAGATATAGAAGTTAATCTTCATTGGGAGGCAGATTGAGATTCATAATTTGATGGCTTTTAGCTCCAAATGGATGTGAAAATGGGGTGTGGGTTGTGTCTTCCTCTTCTGGTTGCAGAATCAGTGGGTCTGGCCTGTTAAAAGCTTAAGGGAGAGGGGAAGTTGGACTAAATGGTTTTCAGTCAACTACACCAACCTAAGTTTTTTGGGGAGTTTATGTACAGAAAGACTGAGGGCAAAATTCTTAAGAATTACTTAGGTATAGTGGCTACAGTAGTTTGCTTTACTGAAAGCAATAATAATTAACAAATGAATGAGAAATTATAACCCTAAAATACAGCTTCTCTTTGTTCTTATGTACAGATCAGGTCAGTAGGCTGGAAAGATATCCCTGAGTTCAGTTCTGCTTAGTGACATCTCTAGCTCCATATATTACAGGCCAGCATGGGAGGAACTGTTACTCATTATTCCTGTTTGAACAAACATTGCAAAGTTTGTTTCCTGATTTGGCTGGAAATATTTTGTTGAAGTGTACATGCCTTCCATATGAACATTAGCCCACATAATTTAGCTATGTTAAATAATAAAAGTTGTGGTTATGCGTTAAGATATATCTCCTTTTTTTCTTCACCACCAGTGTTTCTTTGTGATCTATGATTTGTGTATCATTGATTTATACTTGTATTTTATCTATGCTGTGTCTTTTAGAGTTGTCTGCTCTAGCTGTATTTGTTATGGCTGGAAAGAAAGGTATATGCTGTTTGTAGATTGTACCTACAAGTTGACTAGTTATTACTTTATTATATTGTTCTTTTAGCTTTATATATTATCTAAAAGAGTCAAATGCCAGAGAAGTACTGAAATCATACAGTTTTCCAAAGAAGCAATTACTCCTATATCCATGCTTTTTAATTTGGCAATTTTGTGTTTTGCTTTGCAATAATCTAACATGACTGTTAATTACTTTAAAAAAAAAATCAGTCATTTAAGACACTATTAATTATGTAAAACACACATACTTTCGTTTCTTCAACTGTGGTAGGTTAAAAGTTATATTTAACTGTGAAACTTTCTAAACATGGCAGGTGGCAAGCAGATGAGCAGTGCAGATATAGTCTACAAATGAAAAGTTATTTGAGTGATACTTTGAGACTTGGTAAATGGAAATGGTTGACTGCAAGAGTGTATGGGATCTTTTTGTACTAGACAGGCAGAGAAAAGAGACTAAATTAACTTTTTTTTTTGCTTTGTGTAATGAAACACCTTGGACTTAGTGTCACTGTTCCAATGATAGCTGCATAGTTCTGAGTCCTTGCTGTTGTATGATTCCCTTTTGACAGAATTGCATACTCTGCAATAGCCAGGCTCAAAAGCTGCTTGTGCTATAGAAACAACAGCAGGTAGCAAACAGCTCTGTGCATATGCACAAATGCGGAGAGGTTTCCCCACCAGCAGCATGATTAGAGTGTGAAACTGAGGTTTGAATCCTGCAGTTGACTGCTTTTAGGGGCTGTCTCTGAATGTGTTAATACATGTGGACCTTCTTAAACAGTGTTAATTTATTATCTACAGCAGAAATACTGTATTGAGAGACATGGGATAAAATAACACAATTAAGAGCCCTAACAATATGGATCTTCTCTAATCTTTAAACTGCTCCTACCCAAAGTGTTTGGTCCTTGCTCAGAGAGAGTCTACATGTTGGCAACTCCAGCCTGTCTCTCAGCTACAGTCAGCCCCATAGAATATTGATCACCTTCCTTTTTTGCTTAGCCACCTTTTACCCAGCTAGTGTCTTTTCATCTTTTAGGGGGTAAACCTTGACAGAAGTACGTTCTATTAACTTGTTCATAGTGTGGTTCTGTTGTTAGCACTTCTGTTCTCTGAGCTGCTTTTAAGTTCCTTACTGTGACTACCTTTGTATCAGTTCTTTCCTAGATGAAGGCTATCTCTGGTTTCTCCCAACTCTTTGAGTGCAGGAAGCCTTTGATATAAAACTGAACATGGAGGCCAAGTCATAGATAGGTTATTAACTTAAAGCATCTCCCACTTTGCCTCTAGGGGAACTAGGGGCACGGTAAGCAGTCCCATGGAAAGTCACAGCAAAAAATTGACTGAATTCAAAGGGACAAGAAAGTTGGCCCATCTGTGTCATTAAAAAGAAGCATGATGTTCTAGACTGTGTGACAGTTTTGAGTAAAATATACAGTAAATAATGACATTCAGTATATGATTTTTTTCTTTTCCAGAACACCAGCTCGGTAACTGTGCCAGAAACACTGTTGTTTGTTTCAACTCTTGATGGAAGCTTGCATGCTGTCAGCAAGAGGACGGGTGCAATCAAGTGGACTTTAAAAGAAGGTGAGTAGGAGATGTCCTTATGTCCTCTACACAGTCACATTAATAGCCATCAAATCAATTGGTAATTCACACTGTTGTAGAACCTGGTAAATAACTTTTTTTTCCCCTTATTTTTGCTCTTGCTCCAGACTCTGAATTTAGCTACAGCGTTTCTGGAGTCATGTTTGTCTTCATTTTTTCATTTGCTGGTCTTTTTTCAGATTTATGATTCCCCCCCCCCCCCCAAATTTTTAAGCTGTAGTTTTATATGTAATTATTTTGTTAATTATTTTGGCTAAATCTCTAAATACTGCCTGGTTGCGGTATGCTTTCTTTGCAGATAGTGGTTATTACAGGTAAGGTTCTGACTATTCCACATGAACACAAGAAAACACTTCTTTACTGTGAGGAGGGGTTGAGCAGTGGAATGGTTGCCCAGAGCAATTGTGAAGTCTCCGTCTTTGGGGATATTCAGTGCCTGACTGGGCATGGTCCTGAGCGACCTGCTCTAGGTGACCCTGTCTGAGCAGGGGATTGGACCACATGATCTCCAGAGGTCCGTTCCAACCCAAGCTGTTCTGTGATTCTGTGACTACCTGAGAATTTTTTTTCTCTTCATATGATTGGATAAGTAGGTCATGTTTTGTGGGAATGAATGCAATATAAACCTGCATAGAACAGATAGATGTGAAATGGAAGTGTCATCTGGTGGAACTGGTGGCAAAGGGTTTGCAGAAGCATGATTTTATCTCTAGAATACCCTTCCTTCACTGTGCAATGGATATTGTGCAAATCTCACGTCTTTTCTGAGATAGATGTCTAGGAATGGCACAGATTTTTAAATAAAAGAACTACAATTATGTATGAAGTTTAATATTCAGTGACTGGAGGTGACTTTGTAATTTTAATTAGCCATCAGCAGAGATAGCTCTTTCTGTCTTCATGAAAAATGTGGCATTTAATACAAATTTGTTTTAGTGGGACTCTGATTACATATAGTAGATGTGATAGCAGCACTTCCTGCTCACTTCTGGAATTATATTAGAAAGCAGGTCAAATGGAATGGAGTCACAGTGATTGCATCATTCTGTCCTCTATTTTTAAACCTGATACCAGTTTAGTAGGTGAACTGAGTTGGTGGGAAATGGACTGTGTCTATCTGATGTTTGCAGTACAAACCAGTTGTTCTTATTTCTGAAGCCATTCATATTGAAATGAAATCCTACCAGACAAAAAGTTAAAGGAGCTAAGAGTTCCTTTACTCCTCATGGAGTAAAAAGGGGTGAGCAAGTACTTCCTTGCAAGGATATCCTGGTTAATGAGTGTGGTTACATTTTCTCCCTTTTCTGTCTCCTCTTTAAATTTAGATCTCTCCTTTCCCTGAACAGACTTGAATAATAAAAAAAAAAGAAATTAACACAAAAAAAGAAAAATAACAGCCTCCTCCTTTACTGTCAGTATGGACTATAACAATGTTAAGAGAAGTTTTCACCGGTTTTTGCTTGTCCTTTAGCAGATATGAACATATGCTACATGGCCCTATCCTTGAAGCATATGAACACAGTATCATAACTGACATTTATTTGCAAACAGACTTAGTAAGTGGCAAAAGGTTTCTTTGGGTAGAAATGGAGGCACTTAGGTAATGAAAAGGATCTTGGTCAAAGTCTATTGCACAAGGAACTTCCCTTGTTTGAAAAAAAATTGTTGCAAAACTCTATTGTTGATACATTAGAACTGCCAGACTGGATAATCTAGTTTTATAGGACTTCTCCTGTGTCACTAACTATGTATTATTCTTCGTCCTATCTACATGAGGTATGTTCAGCTGCTTTTTGAAAGCTCATTAATTTTATTTGTGTAATAGAAAATCACACAAAACTCAAAAAATTACAGTCAGAGTTGTCATTGTTGCAAGATGCTTTATGAGCTTAGTTAACTGTACACTGAACAAGGGCGTGTACATATATAAGCTGGAGAACAAATTTGGAAATTGAAGGGGTTTAATTATTTTTGTGAAACTTTATTTGTTGGTGGGCGGGGAATCCCGAGTGAAGATGTGACAGTACTGGGAGGCTAATTGGCCATGAAGTCCTTACCATCTTGCTGTGTTGAATCCCTGGAGAGATTTAATGGCGCAGAATTCAGTATTAATATTAGTGTATAAACACAGTTGTTCTCTGCAGTCTGTTAATATTATGCTTGTATTGTTACAGAGAGGTATCCAGTGGGAAGTTGCATGTACTACAAGCAGTGTTTTTGCAGGTGCCATTTTACCCTGAATATGAGACAATAAACCGTATGTTGTAGTTCACGTGATTTGAGAAGTTCTGAAGGTCGCCTGGAGTGCTGCAAAGGCATTCATTAGTGAGAGAAGGTTTTATTATTCACTTAAGCAGCTAGGGCTGCTTAACAAAGGGCAATTCATATATGTTTTATTTTAGTTGGGAGAAAAACCCAGGTAGTGTTCATTATCAGGCAGCACTTACACAAACATGAAAATCTTGCCATTTAAGGTTTGTTTTAATTTAGCACTGAAACTTATCTCTAGGTATGCAGAGTAAATGAGCCAGTGGTTATCACCACAATAATATGTTTGGGTTTCCTGCCTTCATGTACTGCTGCCAAGAAAGGTCGTCTAAATACTTGTGCTCGTCTGTCCCCATAAAGCAGGCAAAAAACCTGGGGCAGTTAGTAATGGGACTCTCCAGTAGTTCAGAAATAAAACTGCATTCCTTGCAGTTATTTGTAGGGAGATCCAGGGCCCATTTGTTGAGGGTGCTCAGTACCTTCATTTCCTGTTGGCTTCTGTGGGTCATATCTGGCATTTCTCAGGGTTTTTGAGTGGCCAGGTGACTCATGCTGCTCATTCCCTAGGCTTTGGAAAGCTGGAGTATGATTGTCAAGTTAATAGAAAGAACCCATGTTCCCTCCTCCAAAGCTTTTTCTGAAAGAGACCTTTGCTCCTGCTCTGGCCCCAGAAAAACCCACGGTATGGAAAGGCTCCAGGCTGTGACACTCATTCAAGATCGGAGACTAAATAAGGCTCTGAGTGCCATCTCTGATCAATAAAAGGAGTTGTCAGTTCTGAGTGACAGTGTGATGGGCTCCCTCATTTTCTGCTCTTGCAGCTAGCAAGGTACTCAGCCTCCTCAAGGCTGACAGCTGTCTTTTTGCAGCAGTTTAATGCTGTTTGAGTTATGTGGGTAGATGCTGGCATTCAAACACAGACCATTTAAATGGGGTTAAGAGTGTAATAAAAACAGGACACTGTGCAGGTTTGAGGTCTGCAATATCTGAGTCATCTTGAAGGAAGTTCAGCTCTTTTACTTTTGATCTGTTATCTATCATGTCTTCCTCCATGTGAGCAAAATCTGTATATACATACAGCATCTGATGTGGCTAATCAGTGAGACTACCTAGGTTGAAATCTCTTCCTCCCCAGAATCGCTGGAAATGGAACTTCTCTCATTTCCTTTTTTAAAGGTGCAGGGATACAACACTTCAGGCTTGTTACATGCTATTGCAGGTTAGAAACCTGACAGTGATAGAGATGGTGATGGAAACCAGTTGGCAAGACTGAATCTGGAGAATGGTTTTTGCTTAATGTCAGCCTTCATATTTGCAATTCTGATTTCAATGAGAGTTTTTAAGAATGTGATTTTGTCTGCCTTGTTCCCTCGCATTTTTGCAAAAGTCATCCTGTACTTCTTGGTTAAGCCAAAAGCTTAAATTAATGAACAGCATATTGAACTTCAAGAATGGAGTGTTGCAGATGGTGATCTTGGGCAGAGCATTGCTTTGTTCTTCTGCCAGTCATTCCTGTGTAGTCTTCTGTATTGTCCAAACTGATCTCTTTCTTTTCATTCACTTCCTCCTTAAAAACTTTTCCCCTCAGAACTGTTTCAAAGTAATTTACCAGAAGGACATTTAACAGATTTCAAGCTAGGTTTACAGCCAGCAGAAATTTTGTTATGATCTTCAGTTCTCTGTAACAATGGAAAAACTGTGGCCCACATAAATTGATTTAAAAGATTTTGATTTCTGATACCTTACTCATGGCCTGTGGATTTCAGTGGGCTAGGCATGGTAAGGCAAACATATCAGGACTGCCTCTATTAACACTATCCAATATGTAAATTATGAAAGGGCCAATTGAAGATCTATAGGTCTTTCTCCAATAACAATGATTATTCCCAGCCAGGAGGAAGTATTTTTGTAAACTGATAAGGACTCGGAACAAAAGGACTGTAGAACCATCCTCTTTTCAGCAAACTCCAGAGGTTGGTGGATCTGTATCTCTGAACTGACTTACTGTAGTTGCAACAGTTGGCTAGGATGACATGAATTTAAATTGGCCCGTTAGTCCAACTCTTATGGTAGGGCCTCAGGTCAGGAAACCGTTTTTTCCAGCTCATTCCACTGTGGCAGCAACTTGTTCATTTGCTCTTTCAGCATCTCCCACTTCTCCTTTTCAGTCCTTGTTTTTGTGTCTTCTACCCAAAGGCACATTACAATGATGAAAATGTGAAACTCTTGTCTTGTGCATTTAAAAAAGACTTGTTTGGTCAAAGGGCAGATCTGATCATATGGTTGTGAAATAGGGAGAAGATTCAAAGAGCAAAATGATTATATTTAGTATTAAGATTATATTTTCAAAAATTGCATGTGTATCTTTGTTGCATATCTGTGTGCAAAATATGGGTTAGAATTATTTCAGAATAATCTAAAATATGTCATATGCGTCTGCCCACTCAAAAGCAAATGATACAGGTGCAGGTATTTTCTGGTCATGATGCAAAAAAAGCTGTTTTGGGACATCTGCTTGCTGCCAGGTCAAAATCTTAATTTTAGTGAAGCGTAACTGACCCTAATTAATTGACTAAACTACTGGACATCCATTATGTTAACAGATTTATAACTACTCCTGTGTTGTGAATAAGCTCCTAAAGTTCTAGAATAAATCTTTAGAATCTAGAATCAATATTCTTTTCATTCTTTTTCAGTCACAGTTATTGTACAGATCTTTTTTATTAAGTTGTAAAAATGGAAGCTCTTAAATTCTTATAGAACAGTGATTTTGAAGTACTACAATGACAAGGAAATGCATCGGTCTTTTTAATGGTAGTTTTATTCTACTGCCTGTGCTTGTTGGGTATTAATTTGCTTTGCAACAGTCAAAGAGTATCAGTGGCAATAATTTTACTAATAGAGTGTGTATCTATACACACATGTGCTTATTTACACACACATACATTACCAGATCAGAAACTGAAGCTAATGTGTATTCATTTATAGGATTTTTATGTAAGAATAGTTTCCATACTCTGTCCCAGGGGAGACTGCAGGAAAAATAAATAGGAAACCCATGGAAGTACCTGTCAAAAACTAAATTTTCCATCAAGCACTGGAGATATTTACAGGATGATGTCCTTCTTCCTCACTCACAACCCCAAACTCCGTAAGTTGCTTGACAGCTATGTTTTCTTAGTCTAGATATCAGAATGCTTTTGGACAAGATATCATACCAAAACCTTTATATAGGAAATCTCAAGAAATTGACTTTTTCTCTGATACAGGGAATGGAAGCCTAAGAGAGAGGCAAATGTATTTATGTACTGGGGTTTTTTTCCTGGTGACATTTTCCCTATGAAGTTTTTGTTCCAATATGTAGTATTGCTTGGTTAATTAGTTATCATCCTTGTTGTTGGTATTGGAACAGATCAGGCCTATTGAAATGACTTGCCTAATGACAGGGAACTGCAGTTCAGGGAAGTTTTGAAAGCAGGATTATGTGATTCTAGTCTCAGCATGTTAACACTTGAGCGTTGAGCTGTTAAAGAGAAGATAAGACCTCAGCCCTTTGAGTTTTGTAAGAACCTTTTCCAGTTGACTCATTGTGGTAGAGAAGGTGACCTCTGTTATAAGAAGACTCACTGCATTCTTTTATTAGACTGCATTTAAACATCTTAGGGCTATTATAAGACCTGGCAACAGTGAATTAAACTCACAAGGCCCTCTTTTTATCTCAGAATGAGTTCTTATTTCAAAACAAACTTTGAAATAAAGTTGGAATAAGTCCCAAACCACATGAAAGTGAATAAGAAGAGTTCATTGTCTTTAAAGTATCTTTGCAGAGCTACAACCTTAGTTCAAGATAATGAAAGTGTTAAGAAAATTAGAAAATATGCTTCGTCTCAGTAGCTAAGAATGTAGAGAAGTGGCTTTCCACAGCTAGTCTTTCCATGTGGTATTAGTAGTAAAAGAAGAGTTACTTTAACTTTAGAAAATCTACTCCTCTGCGAGTTTGCATTCACTCAGTAGGAATAGCCTCTTGCTTGGAAATGAATCGGAGTTGTATGTTTGATACTAAATGCTTTCTAATAGTTCATATACAACACTTACTGTTGCAGGAAACCATCTTTATTATCAGTGTTTTGGTTATTGTGCCAGTAAGTAACACAAACATTTCCTGCTACTTCATAATAACATCTTAATTTGGTCTTTCTACCTCTTCCTTATCATTGTTACTAAATCAAATTTCAGTTACTGACAAAACAAGTAAAAGCAGGATTTTTCACTTCTGATAAAGCACTCTTTTCCTTAGTATTGAAGACGTGATGCTAACAAAAGGGAGTTCATGAACTTTGTCATAGTCATGATGCTTCTGCAAGGCACCCACTGAATAGCTCAGTAACAGATTTTTGTTTTTTGGAAGGGAACTCATGACTTTCATAGGATTGCTGGCATTGTTTAATAAAGCGTAGAATACATGGTTACTATAACATTTTTCCAAGAGCTTTCAGAAACGTGGGCTTATGGGAAAAAAACTTAAGCAAGTGCATGTTGCATATACATGTGTTTTCTTTCACTTTTATGGTGTTAGGTGGTTGATAAAATAATAGGGCACTTTTCAGACCTTTGAGACAGCAGTGAGCAGAGTAGAGCACTTGCTTTTATAAAAGTAGATTGCCCAGTCTCAGAAAATGAATTGAATTCAAGCTATTAGTCCAGAAATGCTGTGCATTTATTCATTCTGTGTTGGGGGCAGAGAGGGAGTTACAGGGAAGCATTACAAGCCAGACTCTACTGCAAATGTCATGGGCAAACCAGGGTCAGTTGCGAGAAAACATAACTTATCTTTAGATACTTCCTGCAGATGTTAAGGTTTTCCTGCACATTCTTTAAAAAAACCCTGAAATTTTAATATGTTTGAGGAAATTGTATTCTGTCCTGAATACATGTTGTGTTATATCAGTAAAGTGTTCAGTTGGAAAATTTGGAACTTGATTCAGACAGTACGAATTTTTTGTTGTAATTTCATATAACAACTTCCCTTACCCATTTAATTCAGATAATAGTCAGGCCTTCTATTAAAATACATTTAGAAGTTTATAAGCATAGTTTGAAATTATCTTATGCCTTGCCTAGACTGACTAGAAAGCGGTATTTAAGAAAATCTGCATTATACTTAAAAAAAAAAAAAAAAAAAAAAAAAAAGAAGAAGAAGAAGAAAGTATGTACTCAGTTACCACTTAAAAAACAAGTTACGCAGCTTTGTTATCACCAACGATCATTTGAGGACAAGATGTTTGTAGTTAGATAGATAAAGTTGCTCAAGTGCTGTGGGTAAAAACTGTTGTTGTCTAGCAATAGTCCAAATCACCACTGGCAGTTTATTTTTTACCACATGAGAAACTCTGTATGTAATGAGTTCATCAAGAGACTTGTAAAGTTTATTTGGCTTTTGCCTTTAGCAACGCTTGTAGCATTTGCATTAAATCTTACCTTAACTGAGGCAGGTGCCATTTTCTGCTGATTTATGATGCTGCTCTTTCCCAGCACTTGGAGGTTTTCCTTTCCATGAGGCATTTATGATTCTAAAAACTTTAGCCTGTGGTCTTTAATGTCTCTTGCTTCTTCAGCTTGTTTCACCTAGACTCATGGATACTTTGAGTATTTAAACTTTATCTGACAATGTCCATTTACTCTTAGTAGTTCAAGCCTTCACATGCATTTTCTCTTTCTTGCATTTCTTTAGTAATGGAGAGATGATTTTGTAAGTCACTGTTTGTGTTACATTAGATATCCTAAAGCTCACAGAATACTTGAAGCAAACACTCAGAAATAATTAGCGTATAAACAACTGTAAATTTTTTTTCTCCCCTTCCAACATATATTGAGGCCAGTTTCTTCACACAAGGCTGGAATTGAATTGCTTGATGTTGTTCAGTGGAATAAAGGTCTGACTAAATAGTGTATTCTGTAGAGATACATAACTGTGAATCCTCCTTTGTTTGAATAATAATTAATCTCAAAGCCTGTTGATGTGCATTTGGGTTCTTGATAAATTAAATGGTGTTTTTGATATAACGTGGAGTTCTACGCTTATATATCATCCCCATCTTACATCAGTTCACAGTGGTAATGCTGATAATTCATCATTCAGAGATGATTTCCTCAAGACAGGTAGTCTTGCTATCTGTCTTCTGTGACTACATGTCAGTGCCTAAGACTAAGAGTAGCAGCTAAATTATGTCACTTTTGTGGCCTCCTTCAGACATCTCAACTCTTTGCTGCCTTATGTGAGGCTCCAAGTATAAGATAACATGATTTGGCTGTTCCTGCTTCTTCTTTTTGGTCATGTCATTAGAGGAAGTGGCCCAACGTCTGCAGCAGCTGGTGGGGGGTCTGTGCTGTCCAGCGGGTTTCTTCCTGGCCCCTGCCCAGTGCTGGCGCACAGGACTTACCAGGGCTGCAGGGTCACTGCGACAGACAGAATTGGTTCTGCCGCAGAGGAAGTGTGCATCTGAGGCTGGTTTTGTTAAGCAGGAGATGCCAGTCCAGTGGTGAATAGCAAGAGAGTGATGAGGGGGTAGATGAAGCATGCAACCTGACAAGTCTGCTTGCTGCAAGTATTCAGTGCTGGAAGAGAGCACTGCCCTCTCTGCAGTTAATTGGGTTGTTCCTATGTGCTTTTGAGTAGTTTATCCTGACAACTCTGAGGAAATATATTTAGAACATTGTTTCTAGGCTTAAAAAGAAAAAACATATATATTTAGTTATCTTTTGAACAAAGCTGCTCTGAAAATATTTACTGTGTAAAAAATGGATGAAAATAAATATAGCTCTATTGTTATTCCTCGTATTGTGCTTTTTTCTGTCTCTGATATTACTTGTGCAACTTCTTGTGACTGCTGTTTTGAGCTGCATTGTTGCTAGAGATTACAGATCTGTTTAGTTTTTTTTTTTTTTTTAATTTGTAAAAAAAAATGGAAGGAGATGCTACTAGGCCATTATCATCAAACCCAGCAGTTTGTGTGGCGCAATGTATTGCAGAGTGGTGTAGACTTTGTAAGACCCATATAAAGAATCATGAATTTCTTCTTGTCTTGCTTAGCTCTTCAAATTTTGCAGTACACTCAAGCTGCCCAGAATCTGTGCCAGTTTCCCAATCAGAGACTCTCATAACATCATTGTTCCTGTTCTTATTTCCTTCCTCTTGCATCATGTTGTTTTGTGTGGAGAGAGAAAAAATAGTATTTGTTTGCTTGGTCATCTTTAATCTGTTTTTCTTACTCAGATTTAGTCTAGTGAAATGCTTGTTTTTTCCCTGCGGAAGCAAAGATGTCTTGTGTTCTCTTAACTTCTGAGTTGCTTTCTCCCAATATACTTATAAATGAGCATATTCATCTTGCAAATCTAGAGTATGTCTTGCAAACTGAGGAACTTTTGTATTTTTGGCACTATTAATGAAAATTCTGTGATTCAGGATTTTTTGAGACTTCAAATAGTCATTTCCAGGCCAACTCACATTACGTGACCATGAAACGATTATTCTTAATTTACTTTCTGATATGTGAGGATTTAGACTTAGCACTATCGATTTTGATTTCCTAACTTCCTTTAGTTGATGAAAGCTAAACTGTGATTCTGATAATTCACCACTGCTGTGAGATGGTTTCCAAATTTCGTGATTTTTTTGCAGTATGGGTGCTTGGAGAAATTTTATTGGAAAGATCATTTAAGTGAAAAAAAAACAGTTTTAAAATAATTTTGTATCGTCCTTGGCACATGTCTGTTTTTCTTTTCAATGACATGCTAATCACAGAAGTTTTCACCTGGAATAGGAAGTGGAACTAAGTTTTTCTGACTTTGGTCAGAGTCGTGCTCTGAAGTCTTTGGCAGTGTTCCCACTGATTTTGGTGGGCGTAGAACCAGGCCTTCAGTTTATATGTTGCAGTTGAAATTAAATGTTATGTTGCCCAAGAAGCATGTGCTTTCCTGCCTGATTAGAGATGCAAAGTAGCAAAAGATCATAAAATACAGATTGAAAAGGACTAGGTTGGCCCTCTTGTATGAAAATATAAAGATGCACATTGTTCTTTCTCTGTTCTTACAGTTTCTGCAAACATCCATTAGCTGTAGCATGTTTTTAAATAAAATTGATTTTTGAAGCCTGTACAGTGACAGCAGTTGCTGCAAATTACGATCAGCATTCTGCTGAGCAGTCAGTGCCCAGATATGACACACACGTATTGGAAGTAAGAGCTTTTATTTGCACCTATCTAGGCAGTTCTGACATACTCTGCATGCTCTGTGCAAGTGAGAAATAAAGATAACACGAAAGATAGTACTGCTGCCTTCTCCAATTCCCTCCCATGGATAGCTGGGGAGCAGTAGTGTGCCTTTGCTTAAAACCAAGCGAAGGCAGATCTTTGTAAGGTTTAAAACTCTGGTGCTTCAGACTTTTACTTTTTACAAACCTAGCTTTCACAGCCAAACAGGAGGTTATTGAGGCTGCTGCTCTGTCAAACTTGGTGCATCAGCCTCTCAAAAAGGAGCAAGTTGTTGCAAGTCTGACACAGTCTTGAGTTTAGTGAGTTCAAGGAGTTGAATTGCCAGTACTATGACTTTTCCTTGTTCTGTTTATGCAGATCCTGTACTCCAGGTGCCAATACATGTGGAAGAGTAAGTGTGTTTCCTTTGTCTCATTTACTGCTTGTTTGCTTTTCACTGACGTCTTGAAATTTGGTTTAATTTAAACCAAAACTAGCTGTGTTCTAGAAAAGCAGTCTGTTGACGTAACTTGCAGAAGTGGACTTAAGGTGGTTCAAAGAGCAGATACTGAAAGGATATAATTAGCTATGTATATTCTTTTGTTTGCAGCCCTAAGATGAAATACCCTGTCTGCACATTGTGTTCTCTTGAGCCCTTCCTCAGATTTAGAGATCGTATGCTAACTGTGCCAGAATCACTTAATTGAACTTTGAAATTGAGCTTTGAAAATGATAGAGCTATCTAGGGAATGATCTCTGGATTTTTAACTTCTTATTCTCTTTAAATAAAAGACTAAAAATACATAGGGAAGCAGAGGAAACTCCAACTACTAGCACTACCAGAATCTTCAAATGAAACCCTCAAGCTGTCACTTCAGAGAAGTACCTCCAGCAGAGTGGTCCCACATTTAACTAGAAAATGTTGGGCTTTGACTTTCTGTCTCTGAAATCAGTGATAAAATCCTTTCTCTTTTGTGGTTTTTATTGTTGTTATGTAGTTTGGGTGGGGGTTGCCTTTACCTCTCGAATTTACTGAATTCTGGCAACTTTTTTATTGTCCCTTGCTTTCCTTGTGTTCCTTGGTGGGTTTTTTGGTTTGTTTTTTAATTCTGTGGCATTTTAAAAACATACAGATCTCGTTTAAAGTGTTTCACCCAAGTGACTGATTGCTCAGCATGTTTGGAGGTTTGACTTCTCAAGTGTGTTAGTAATCTCATGTTACATCAGGTCTGAAACTTTAATTTTATCAGTTTTCTTTAGAATCGCAGTTAAATGAAACCTCAAAAAATGAACAGTACAAAGCCAAAAAGCTTTCTTCAGAAGGCACAGTTGCCTATAGTTGCTTTCCTGTTCTCTGAGAAGCACAGTTGTTGTTTTATCTGTTTTAACTGCTTAAATCCTAGGCCAGCATTTCTTCCAGACCCAAATGATGGCAGTTTGTATACGCTCGGTGGCAAGAATAATGAAGGCTTGACTGTAAGTATACATTGCAAATTCTCTCCTCGGATAATTTTTAGGCGAATGCCTTAATCGGACTCTTACAAAGGATGAGTGCCCAAGGGAACTTTCTGCTTCTTGACAGTACAGTGATGTTCTGCAGGCTGCCTGTGTTTTTGTGCTGCTTACGGGAAGCATACCAGTTCCTTGGAAAAGCTTGATCACACTAGCCAAAAAGCAGCCTCCGTTGCCTGTGCCAACGTTAGGATACATGTTCTTGGGAATGACAGCACCCTCTGCTGTGCTGCTAGCAGCTTTGCAGAGTGAAAACATACTTTATAAGAGGGAAAAGTTACCACCTTTCTTGTGACCATCAGGAAATGATTTTGGATTGAAAATAGCAGCAGCAGACATATCTGTTTCGTCCACTTGTACTGTTTTTCTAGAACTTGTTAAAATAGTGATGATAAATAGCACTTCTGTGGCATTATCCAAATACTGAATAATCTCTGTACTACCTGATGGGAAAGGTGTGCCCAAAATAACTCAAATCAGATATGTCCCTATTCCCCAGATACTTAATTTGCTAAAACTGTCTGCCAAAAAACATGGTAAATATACATTCTGTGCTAATGCCTTTAGGAGATGTCTTTACAGGATTTAGTAAGCAGACAAAGGTGCTGAACATTTTCAAAATAGTCACCAGTACATGTAACCCACAGATGTTAGCTAATGTTTGACTTTTATTTTTAAATTTTGTGATGGAACTCAGATAAAATGTTTGGCTTCCCACAAGTTCCTTTTCTCTGGCAGCTGCTCTGACTGCCTTTAAGAACTTTAATATTGTTAAATATTTTAGTATCTACTCACTACTTTCACCTCCTATCACCCTAAGTACATCTAGAGACATCATCATAATTTGCAAAATTATTATTGGTTCTCTTCCTTGGTGAATCCAGGAAGTAGCAATCTATTTGAATCACCAAGTTTCCTTTCTTCTGATACTTTAATTCAAAAAGAAGGAGATTAAAATATTTCTGGTTGGATGCACTGTTATAAAATTTTTAGGTCAGAGTGGAGTAATTTTAGTAAATTTAAGTAAATTTAGTAAAGGCCTGATCTTTCGTGTGGGTGCAATCTGTCCCTTAGCCCAACCTCGTCCTGATAAAAGCCTCTTAAAACTTAGCAAGGAGGTTCACCCAGTATGTAGATGAGATACAGGCTTGGCCATATCTCAAGAACTCCATAGTCAGAGACTCCTGCTTCACCCTCTCAGCCATCCCATATGGCTTTTACAAAAGTTACTGTACAGCCCTGTGGAGAAACATGTTATACGTGTTACAGGTGAGGCACTTAAACCACGGCTTGTTGAAGCTTAGATAGTTTCTGAATGATGATGGTAGACCGTAAAATAAAACCAAAGCATCTTGGCCTCCAAACCTCTCTGCTGCAAGTAGTTCTTCCATTCCACATGCATTTCTCATGTGTTATAAACTCACTGAGACAGACTTCTCCGTGTCCTGTGTTTGCACAACAGGGTCTTGACCTGAAATTTTGGGTTCTCAAGCACTGCAATAATACAAACAAATAATAAAACGCTGTCATTGGAGACCTCTGAAGTTTTCTGGCCACCATTTTCTGTGAACAAAAGCAAAGACTATTGCACCAATTTAAATAAGCCTTTGTTTTTCTCCCGCCACCAGAAACTTCCATTTACTATCCCGGAGCTGGTGCAGGCATCTCCCTGTCGCAGTTCAGATGGGATCCTGTACATGGGTGAGCTCAGATTTAATCTTAGATTGTAAAATGCTCAGTAACTGAAATATGTAGAGAGCCCCAGACAGAGTGCATGGAAATACTCTTTTTCAGGGATATTAATTGTAGTCTTTCATGAAGCTTTCTGATATCAGAGAATCTGATAAACACAGAGCTGAACTGCTCTGAAGGTAAAAAGCCAACTACTTGTCCTGAGGGAGAGAATAGCTTTTCTAAGCAGTGAATAGCCTGTATGGGTTTTTTGATTTCTTTCTGAACAAAAAGTGACTTCTGTTAAAATCTTCTCATGCTTGTAAATGTCATTGAATACCTATAGTACAATTATCAGTAAATTAGAAATCCATTTGCAACAGGGTTAGACACATGCCATTATATGGGATCCACTCAGTTTGTACTACAGATGATAATAAATTTATGGCTTACTGTCCTGAGTCATTCATAATGTCAGACAGAGCTGTGGGGGAGAAAGGGAGAAGGAAGGGCAGTTATTACTTGTGACAACAGGAGTTGTTGGAGGGATCAGGATGAATTTAATACTGTTTTCCGATCTGCTGAAGGACCAATACCTAATTCTGGTTCTCCACTTTGTATCTCTCTAGCGAAGGGGTTAAAAATGACTGTTTGAAGCTTCTAAAATGAACACGTACATTTCAGAATCAAACAGATATTAAAGGCTGTGGCTCATGGGGAGTCTTGTCGATTGTAAGGATTACAGGCCTTAATCAATTTGAATGTGTAGACCCTCATAATTTCTTTCCCCTTACTGTCCTTCAACAGTAGGACCTCAGTTTCCTCTTCTGCTAGCTCACAAGATCTTTCACACTCAGAATTCTCTCTGTGTTAGTTATTATTGGTATGGAAAAATATTTTATCTTACTTGATGAAAATACAAATTTCCAACTGAATGGTAATGTTGCTTAAATGGTTTCAGGTAAAAAGCAGGATATTTGGTACGTGATCGACCTCATGACTGGGGAGAAACAGCAAACTTTGACTTCTTCATTTGCAGAAAGCCTTTGCCCATCAACATCCCTTCTGTATCTTGGGAGAACAGGTCATATGCTTTCTTTTCTGCAGCTTAGAAGAAAGCTTCTTGTTTTCTTTTTTGTTGTTGGGTGGGATTTTTTTTTAAGTTTAGAATCATAACAGATGACTTTGATCAGTTCAAGTTTTCAAATTTACTTAATTTCTTTGAATATCTTCTGTAAATGATGATTTTAGACTGTACACAGAAAAATTATTAACTCTTCATAGCAGTGGAAAGATACCATTTTTTCTAAATGCAGGGAGTAGACACGTTCCACTATTATTCTTCTTTACTAAGTGGCATTTATATTATCTTTATTTAATGATGCATTCCACTAGCAGCTGGGAGCCTAAGTTTGCATCTGTAACATAATCATAAAAACAGTTTAAGCAAAATGGAGATACAGCATATTCACTGAAAATACAAGTGCATTTTTCTAAATAGCTATTAAATTAGACCAGGAACCAATATATAGGTGTTGACTAATGAAAAGGAATGAGCCTTATAGACTTAGTTTTTAACATCTACATGAGTGTGTTCTTTAAATATTCTTAAATGTGCCAGCTCAGTTACAGAACATAAGTATTGAATTTTAGAGTGTAGGGTTTGGAAGCTCGTAAATAGAGTAGAGTACATCAGAAGAAGTCGTGCAGTAAAAACAAAATTCTGGTAACATGGGCGGTAGCTGCCTGCTGGGCTTCTCTTGTTCTGAGGTTCCTGTGGATCAGTACATGAGCGGATTGGGTATTACCTTTAACATCTATGAGACGTTTGTTTATCATGATGTTAGGAAAATGAAATGAGGAGAGCAGTAAGTAGTGTGTGTGGTGTTTTGAGGAGTGTCTCACATTTGAGGCAGTCGATTCTATTCTCTCATAGGTTTTTTTGCTTCACAGACTGTATATTTTTTAACAGAGTACACGATCACAATGTATGACACTAAGAAGAAGGAGCTGCGATGGAATGCCACCTATTTTGATTATGCAGCTACTCTGCCCGATGAAGACATAAAATACAGTAAGAATTTAATTGCTGTCTTAAATTTGCACGTATTGGTCATAGGTTTTGCATACAAGAAAAATATTCTGACTTTTTCTATAATTAATAGGTCAGTCTGTCTCTCTGATTTTTGTGTTTTCTGATCTGTTACTTTTTATCTTCTGCTTGGCTTAATACCTTGAGTCTGTTGGCTAGTTTCAGCTGAATTCAATTGAAGAAGGTACAGATCTTGAATATACAACACTTAGAAATTTAGTGAAAAATGGCAGGAGAGGAAACAAACCTAAGCTACTGGGTGCAATCAGAAAAAATTTGTTGCACAGACTCCAGAGCTGTCTGTTATTTTGCGCAGGCTGCACGTGGTTCCAGGCTGTTGGCACATGTGTTCCTGGGACAAGAGGTCTGAGTCCACGCAGAAAGGGACCTTTCCGCTTTGTAATAAGGGTTGTGGCAATTCAGGGGGGCAACACAGAATATGGATTTACAGGAATTCTTCTAACGAAGTGCTAGGATTCCTGTGATGGGTTGGAAGTACGGGAAGCAATAGGTTTCACTTGCTCTAAGAGGAGACTTGGAGAAGGGACTTTTCTTTGTTTATTTTGTTTGGCAAAAGGGGGAAGAAAAGAAATTTTTTCAGTTGCTTAATCCTAGTGTGTCTTCATACATCTGAATGCTCAGTAGGTTCCATGCATTTCACTTGTCTCCTAAAGTAAGAGGTGACTACGTGGCATCACCATAAATACTCCGTGTAAGTTTGGAGGTCTTTCAGTTTCAATTCCCAAGTCTGTAAAAGGGGGGCAAACATTCCCTCCTGCAGAGTTTGAGAAGCTTAAATCCTGTGTGCAATAGTTGTGCTTACCAGCTGGGTGCTGCAGAAAGAATGCAAAATATATTAGTGTTGATAACTGTGAACAGCAGTGATCTGTATTCCATCTGAGAATTCGAACATGTGTTTTTATTATGATACTAAAAATGTATTCATACTAATGTCAAAATTAGTAACATTAATTAAGGAAACACTCTTCATGGTTATATAAAATACAGTTATTTTGCATTTAAAGTTCAACCTGTTAATTAAAAAGAAGACGGTGTAACCCGCCTAGCATTCACTGCTTGTGGTTTAAGTGCTGAGTAAATAGCCTTGCTGCAGATCATTTTTATATAAAGCTCTTAAGTGGAAAGGGGAGTCATAAAGAATTAACTCTTAAATTTCAGGGCTAGGTCATTACAGCTGAGTCCAGATCTAGTGCCTATAAAAATGCAGTTTAAGTTTAAAAATAGAATTCTATGTCAGGTCAATGAGATAAAAAGTAGAAAGCTTCTGATTCTGATTTCTAGTGGATATTTTGCCACATAACAGAACTATTGCACGGATAAAATATGCCCTTACATTAAGGCAAACCTATGTTACAGAGTAGAGTTGCATTTGCTTTCTTACTGTTGGAACTTTCTTTTTTATAAAAAACAAGGACAAACGCTACCTTCTCTCAGGGTCTGGAATAATCAACACTAAATACACGATAGTGGGTTTTATCCTGGTATCTTCAACACTTCAGCTTATCTTCTACATTTGAATTGTCACTAAGCAAGGTTAATCAAAATGGAGTGTGCATGGGCTGCCTATGTTTGCTTTCGTAGGTACTGAGCATAGAGCAGGTTGCTGCTCTTGCAGCAGGCGCCGAGTCTCCTGCATCTGGACACTGAACAAATATGGATGAGCTTGCAGCCTTTTGCAAGGGACTCCTCAGTCACCCACGAAGGCTCCTCTTTCAGCTTGTGATGATGGCGTGATTTATACGTAAATTAATCTGCAGGTTTAGTACAGTGAGACCTGTAAATCCTTGCTGTTAGGTGCTGAAGAGATGAGCTAAATGCATGGAATATACTTCCTGATGGTGTGAGAGAACTGATTTTTTTTATTAGTCTAACTGACAACTGAGTCGCTGATAGCTGCGCAATAAAAGATATAATAGACTACTTAGTTGACGCAAGGCTTGAACTGCTAATATGTATTATTAAAGCTGCATGTAAACAGCAATCCAGATAATCTCCTGTGTATTTGTATATTGTAGAAATGTCTCACTTTGTGTCTAACGGAGATGGGCTGGTGGTCACCGTAGACAGCGAGTCTGGGGACGTACTGTGGATTCAGAATTATGCTTCTCCTGTGGTAGCTTTTTACATCTGGCAACGTGAAGGATTACGGAAAGTAATGCACACAAACGTGGGGATAGAAACTCTGCGCTACTTGACGTTCATGTCTGGGGAGGTTGGACACATTACCAAGTGGAAATATCCTTTCCCAAAGGAAACAGAGACCAAGAGCAAATTAACGTGAGCATGAATATTCCTGTTGTTCTCACCATCTATTTGACAGGGCCTTGTCATTAAAATCTTACTTTTATTCGTACATTTAATGATTGTTCTACAAGTTTCAAGATGGTGGAAAGAATACATAAAAGCAGCCCTCACCCTCCAGCCTTTATTGTATGTCATATTTGTTCTTTTGCTCTTTAAAGGAGGAGACAGAAAAACTATCAGAAATTCAGCAGGTGTATATTCATAATTTCTGTCAGATGAGTAGGTGTCCTGTGTTGAATTAATAAAGGAATAGTTTTTATAATGAACATTTCATTTAGGTGCATAGCATTTTGGTAAATACCACTTACTGAATAATGCAGAAATAGGAATGGAGTTATGTCAAATGAGTAATTGTGACATAAGTGCTCAGTTAACAAGGCTTTCGTAGTTAAACAGAATGGCTTGATAGTACAGCAGTACTTAAAAAGAACTTGCAGATCTAGTCTTTTCAAGAAATAAATATTGATGATTTTGGAAACGCATGCATTATTTCTGAAGGATTGTGTTGCCAAGATTTTAGCTAAGATTGTGAAACATACATTTGGCTATTTCTCTCTGACATGTATTGTTTTTTTTTCTAGACCAACTCTATATGTAGGAAAATACTCCACAAGTTTGTATGCATCGCCATCAATGGTGCATGAAGGAGTAACTGTCGTGGTAAGTGGGGAGCTGCCAGAACTGAATGACACCTTCTGAAAAGTCCCTTTACAGAATTAGTATCTTTCCATTTTTTAAAAAAAGTAAAATGGAAACATACACAAGATTTTAAGAAAAATCAGAGCCTTGTGATAGCAAAAAAAAAAGTCTGTCTTGAGTGAGAGAGATGTAGAAAGAAACTGGAACATACTTCTATCAAAATGTACAGAATTATTTTAAAGTCCAGTAATCACATAATGAACTAATTTCTTTGAGAATTGGAGAATTTGAATTGAATTGAATTTGGAGACTGGTTTTGTTAAATCATGATATACATCTTCTAATGAAAGACAAAATATTACATGTTATAAGCTGGACCTGTACTCAAACAAGTTTGATCTGATATGTGGAAAGAGATCCTAAAAAAATAAAACACTGAAGGCTGTAGAAGCTCTACAGAAATCTTTTCTAAAATTGCAAATTGCTTTTGAGAAATGCATGACAAATTGAATATTGGATGAAACAATTAACAGCCTTAGGATGCATGACCATATTTCAGGAAGCTTTTCAAATGCTGCGAAGACATAATTGTAGCTCATCAGGAATTGTGCCAGGCAAGCTTAACGGAGTAGACCAGAGGTTGCTTTGTTGCATTGTGGTTAATGATGATAGAATTGCCATCGTGTTCACCAAAGTAACTTCCCCTAGATAGGAGACTGTGCTGTAGTTTTGTTTTGTTCACCCTGTAGCTTTCCAGGTAGGAAATAAAGATCCTGTTTCACTCTTCTAAAAAAAGAGAGGGTAATCTCATCGCCTAGGCAACATGTAACTTAGAAGGGAAATAGGTCTAATGTCCAAGGTTGCTTGAGCAGTGGCTGAGGGTATAATGGAAGCGGTATTTACTTTCAGTCATTTTGCTGCCAGTATATAATTTTTGCTTGTCCATCCATTCTGACCTACATTTTTCACTTACTTGATTTCTTAAATATTATAGAGACACAGTGCTTCATGAATTATAACAATAGATCTCTCTTTCTAGCCCCGTGGCAGTGCCATACCCTTACTAGAGGGTCCAAAAACAGAAGGAGTCACCATTGAAGACAGTGGCGAGTGTGTTATCACCCCCAGTACGGATTTAAAGTTTTCAGGCAGACTGAAAGAAAAGAACAAACTCAACTACTGGAACGACTGGCTTTTAATAGGTATGCGAGGTCCCTTCCCCTTGGCCCTTGTCTGCGTCTCCTGCAGCATCGCATTGCCATCTGGTGGACACACGGTTAGAATCCACACCTCAGAGCTGTTTCTGAACTGTTGTAAAGTGCAGCCCAAACGATTACCTGACGTCAAGTGCCCAGCAATTACTGAATTCTATTAATCGTTATATGTGCAATATTAATTCCTCCTCTTTTGCATATGAATTGCAGTAATGTCCGTAAGTAGACAGCCGCCTGTTTTTTTTTCCAGGGCCCCTGCTTTACCCCTTGCATAGGCTGAAGAGTGCTCTGCTCAGTATATGGAAAGGTGTTTAATATGTATTTTGCCCCTTCATCCAGAGAAGAGTAAAAATTATTTAGTTTATTATTTACTATATGTATTGTATTCTGGTTCTTTAATTCTGTTGGACATTTTAATCATGCATAGTATTACCTTAATTCTTGCCATATGGATCAGAGGGTAATGTTTTCCCCATTTCACAAATGGGGCATTAAGGTACAGATGTTAAAGCTATTGTTAATAAAATGTCAGCCTATTTTGTGTGTCCCAAATCCCCAAATTTAGGAACTGTTTTTTTCAGGGTATTTACAATATTTCTTCAAAAATGAAGAACCATCTGCGGTTCAGTTGTTTTAAGTGATGTAAATTTTATAATTAAGTGATATATCATGTGCTGTATGATCCCTGTGGCAGGGATGTAACTTTCAGTTGCCTTAACTACTGCCTTTCTCTTTCTGTAGTCCCTTCCTTGTTTGTTTTATACTGTTTAGCTCTTGCAGTAAGCGAAGCAGGCTCTTGTTAAACAGTTCTGACTCATCCCCAGCCCTCTGCCCTCTGTGCTCGATGACCCTGGCCCTGAATCTTGCCTTCCTTTTTCTGCCCTGCTCTATCCAGGAGCAGGAATCTTCCTCTGTCTACTCCAATTACAATTATACTGCGATGTTCTCAAGCTTTTTTTAAATCAGCTTTATGTATGCTGTTCAGCAAAGATGCTGAAAGGAAGGATAACTTTCCTAAAAAGGGACAATTTTTAAATTTCAACAAATGTGTTTTATTTAAAGGGCACCATGAAACACCATTATCTGCCCCTACAAAGATCCTGGAGAAGTTCCCAAGCAACTTACCTAAAAGGCCTGAAAATGTGATCCCAGCTGACTCTGATAAAGCCACTATTGAAGAGGTTTGTGATGATAATCATCATCTGACTGGTCAATTGAAGAATAAGGAGAAAGAGTGGAAATTGGGGAAGGAGTCAGAAGAAAAGCTACATGGAAATACTTCACATTTTTGTGGCAGTGTTTTCATGTACTTGACATGTACTATCACTGGTATCATAATGTATCATTCCTTATTTCAGAATTAGGGCTTTCCTCTGCTTTTCTTCCACATGCAAAGCTTCCTTTGACTTTGGTAGGATTAGAAACTATTAAAAAGCATTTAACAGACAGGCAAGCATATACTGGCTATGATCCATGAAGACATTGAACTAACAGAGCTTTCTCTGCCTCTTAGGTTATAGACATAGTTGAAGGTTCCTCAACGGAAGTGCCTCCGGCTATTCCAAAGGATATCGAGGAGAAACCTGTTCGGCCCATCCCTCGGCCAGAGGCTCCTGTAGACTCTATGTTGAAAGACATGGCCACGATCATTCTCAGTACTTTCCTGCTTGTGGGCTGGGTGGCTTTTATCATCACATATCCAATGGTAATGCTGACTTAGCTTAATGTTTTTTGAGTTCTGGGAGAGAGAGTAACATTTGACAGCTTAGCCGAGAAATGATTCAGGGGTTAGGAAATAACCCCCTACAGGGCTTTTTCCTCCTTGATGATTCCCAGATGTGCAGTGGGTAGCAGAGGCTGTATATGTGACATGACAGTGATTTCTCTGGTGTATGTGCCAGTTCTCGAGCTCTTTTTGTACATTCCACTAATTCTGGTTTTTATGTGTGTTACTCTTTTCATGGACGTGATTTTAACACCATTGGCTTCGCTCCTCTCTTCCTCACCTGAACCTGTATCAGGTTTTCTGTGTAGAGACACCTAGTCTACCTAGTAACAGTCAGCTTTTGCCATATTAACCAACTGATATGATTTCTCAGCTTTGCTCTGAGAGTGCACAGTGAAATTGAGAGCATGTGAGTGAAAGCCCCCTTCATTCTGCAGCCTACTTAGCTGCTAGTGTGGTAACACGAAAAATTGCCCCTACCTTCTAGATGTACCTGCCCTAATAGCTGTGGAGTTCCCTTGTGTGCCCTGACTATGAGAAACGCCTTCACTTGTGGGACTGAGGCCCTCTCTCCTCTCTCACAGAGTGTACACCAGCAGCAACAGAGACAGCATCAGCTGGAGGAGAAGATACAGCTCTTGCAGCAACAACAGCTGCCCTTCAGTGCTCCCAGCGATCTACCGCCAGAAGCAGATTTCTTGGACGCCTCCTATGCACGGACAGAGAGCTCAGCTGCCAGCACACCAAATCTGTCCCCCAGGGCGTCAAACCATTCTGCGTATTCCAACATCTCCACATCTGATGTTGGGAGCTGTCTTTCCACAGAGCAAGAAGAGGGAGGTAAAGTTGATCTAGTGTCTGTCATTTGAGTTTCACTGTATTGCTCCAACCTGTATGGTAATGTAGCAAACAGTTAAAAAAACTTATGATACTGAATAGATCACAAAGCTGAAAAAGGACCATCCTGCTCCTTTAGTTAGAGTTTTTGCAAAACAGTAGGCAGATGTGTCCTGTCCTGATTTTGGCTGAGCAGAAATATTTGCTTTAGAAGATACCAGATAATAATTGCCATACGATGATTTTATGTTGTCTGTGGGGTACGTTCTTGTCATCTGTAGCCAGTCCAGGGAGAGGTGAATTTCCACCGCTATCCCCCACCCCCATCAGTAATAACCAAGAGTCTTGTCTACCTCAGGCCTACCTCTTCTGCTAAACTTCATTATATGGTTTTCCTGAGTAAACAGTGAAGTTCATCTGCACATAGAAAATAAAATGCAGCCAAAGTTCAGACACCAGTGGACAAGAATTTATTTAAATAAAAATATGTTTTATCATTAACTGGAATCAAGAACTAAGAACTATGGAATCTGGCTTGCGGCACTGCCTGACCTCGTATGTGCTCTTTGGTCCCTTCAAATGCTATCCAGGGGAGCTGCCAGTAAACCTACTTTCCGTAACTCATTTTGCATTTCCTAAATTCACTAAAACATCTCTAAAACTAGAAAAAGTTTGTCTGCTGAGATCCAGTGGTCGCTTGTGCTGTCTGAGGCATGACCTTTCTGGACTTTGAGTTGCCTCAGGCGGTGTGTACAGTTTATGTTTGAATGTGTTGGATTATTTGGTCCCCTGTAAATATTTGCTGGTTCAGCATAAGTACCAAAATGCAGATGTTCATTTGTTTTGATCATATGTGTTGTGAATTTAGACGTGAGCAAAAGGATTTTTACATCCTGGCCTAGAAGGATGCACAATTGCAAAAAGCTGGCTTTATCCATCCTAAAACAGTCTTGTTTCTTGTTTTCTGTTCAGATGGAGATACAAACAGAGTGATGGTTGGCAAGATATCATTTAACCCAAAAGATGTATTGGGACATGGAGCTGAAGGAACAATTGTTTACAGGTAGAAAACAATATATGCATTCAGCTTTAAATAGATCAATTAATATCTTATTTGCATTAGGATTTTCTTTTTTAAGAATACTTATCTAATGTGAACAGAAATGGAAGTTTTAAGGAAGTGTATTGAGTGTGTCTGGAATATTTTCCTGCAGTGTTTCTTCACTAGCAGAAAATCTTTCCCTTGGAAATGTTTAGTAAATATAAGTTTAATGACAAAAATAATAGATGCTTCCAGCATGGGAATGCTTTTTAAATATGCCTCTGTAAAATGTCTTCTGTTGTGACTTGCTTACCTGCTTTGTATAGAGAGAGTCTAAAAGGTTTATGTCATTTCCTGTCTGCAGGGGGACATTTGATAACCGAGATGTTGCCGTGAAAAGAATTCTCCCTGAGTGCTTCAGCTTTGCAGACCGTGAAGTGCAGCTGCTGCGAGAGTCAGATGAGCATCCTAATGTGATCCGCTATTTCTGCACAGAGAAGGACCGGCAGTTTCAGTACATAGCCATTGAGCTGTGCGCTGCCACCTTACAGGAGGTGACTTAACAAACCTAAAGAACCTGTGAGAGTCGTCTCACTGGAAGGCCTTTCATTTTCCTTAGCTTATGTTGTTAAGTGTCTGCCACAGGAGCTCTTCCAGGTATTCTTGTCAGCAACTGGGTGACAGTTATGTATTCCTGCAACAGTGGCGTTCTCAGAAATATCTTCCCAACCATGTTCTGATGTAAGGCCAGAAGCTCTTGTCCTTTCATTTTCCTTCTCGCGAAGGACTCTCTTTTAGTCATCCTGCGTCTCCTGCCATCAGAAGAACTTTGAAGTCCTTCTACACTGTTGCTTCTGGAGGCACAGTGATATGTAAAATTCTAGCTCTGATTGATGTTATAGAGAGCATCTTCTCAGAGCACAATGGCTCTTGCAAGTGTGTAACCAGGTAGCATTAGACTGCCTGCAATTTTCCTAGTTTAATGGGTGTTGGTTTTTTTGGTAGGCTTATTATCTATGTGGAGGCTAATGATAAGCACTGTTGTAGCTTTATCACCTGTGTTTCTGTTGTAATTTACAGTACATTGAGCAGAAGGCCTTCAGTCACCACGGCTTACAACCCATCACTCTCCTGCAACAGACGACCTCTGGTCTTGCTTACCTGCACTCCCTCAGTATTGGTACGAAGAACTCGTTTCAGTACAGGGTGCAGATGGTACATTTTCTAAACTATAAGAAGATAAGCTGCTGTAGTGCTGGGAGCTTGCTCATTTAATCTGTGAAGAGCTTTTTCTCCTCCCTCCCTCCTTTCCTTCCTCCCTTCCCTCTTCCTTTCCTTTTCCCATTCCCCTTCCTTTTCCCTTCATGATTCTGCTCTGTGATACTGTTTTCAGAGCAGCACAGATCCTTGTGGCTAAGACCATACGTTGGCAGCAAGCCGTAGTTTTTATCCTAGCACTTGTTTGACACAGTGACCTTCTGCCTATAAAAGTGCTGACTATAGCATTAAAGCTAGTTGTTACCGTTTGGTCAGGGCTCCGCATTTTTCGTGCAGAGAATCGTGATAGACTAAAGAGTATGTGATGAGCCTCTACCAAAGACAAGAGCTTAAGGTTACGACCTTGATTTAAAAAAAAAGTGGTTCAGCTTTGTGAAAAGATTACAATGCAAACACATTAAAGGTTTACGTATATCACGGGGATTGCCTAGAGGGAATAAACCAGTGTTTGTAATAGTCCACAGGGACCTGAAGCCCCATAACATCCTCATCTCGATGCCTAACGCCCATGGGAAAGTCAAAGCCATGATTTCAGACTTCGGCCTGTGCAAGAAGCTGGCAGTGGGCAGGCACAGCTTCAGCCGTCGGTCAGGCGTGCCAGGCACCGAAGGGTGGATTGCCCCGGAGATGCTGAGTGAAGACTGCAAAGAGAACCCTGTAAGTCTCCATCTTTCAGGCGCCTCCTGGGAGAAGAAAGCACAATGCAGGGCAAGTGGGGTGGTACACGGTCACAGTCAAAGATAACAGTGTTTGTTAGATGCCTGTGCATTCACGCTGGCTTGCAACTGAATTAACAATAGCGCAGTCTTTTTTTTTTTTTTTTTCCTAATATAGCCATTTTTATTCAATTACTTACAAGTTTCTTGTAGCAAAATGTGATTCTGGAAAGTTTCCTGCCCTCAGATGCACAAATAACCACCTTGCGATGATGGCCCAAACTCTTCAGGGAGGGGAAGGGGAAAAAAAAAGTGTTATCGCTATGAAAGATTATTTATTTGCAGACATATACTGTGGACATCTTTTCAGCTGGCTGTGTCTTTTATTATGTGGTATCTGAAGGCAGTCATCCCTTTGGCAAATCTCTGCAGCGGCAAGCCAACATTCTGCTTGGTGCATACAGCCTGGACTCTTTAAATGCAGAGAGACATGGTAAGAAAAACATAAAAGTGCTACAAGAGTTTACTGAAGTTTCAGTGGGTGTTTTAAAATAAACACTAGAAATGACAGAAAAACTGTGAACCATGGAGTTCTAACTCTAGAGTTAGTTTATGTATTTAAGGGGTAGGAAAGAGCTGAACTTTGATCTTCATAATTGCACTAATTCAACACTGTGGATTTTCTGGTGATTGTACAGCGTATATATGAGGTTGGTACTTGAGCTAGTGTCGCCAAGCATTCAGGATTATATCAGAAGTAGCAGAGAACATAATGATTTCCTAAAGAAAGATACAAATCATTAGCTTTCCGTACAGCCTATGAATTATCACCCTTTTCCTTGCAGAAGACATAGTTGCTCGTGATTTAATAGAGCAAATGATAAACATGGACCCTCAGAAACGTCCGTCTGCCAGCTGTGTGCTAAAACACCCATTCTTTTGGAGTTTAGAAAAACAGCTCCAGTTTTTTCAGGTTTGTCTTGACTGTTTTCCATCCTCCTCTAGACATTTTTCAGATCTTTAATTCAGTCTCTCCTAGCTTTGTGGATGCTGGAAATAGAATCCACAACCTTACTGTTAGGAACCAAGCAGCAGAGTTGTTATACCTAGGTGGTAGCTTTAAGGAAATGGTTCAGTCTTACAGAAGATCATGTATAGTGGGGCTAAGACAAAGTGTTAGCAACTTAAATTTGAGTGAGGAAGGCCTTTAGTAGTTAGGGTAGCGACGTGCTGGGACGCTTTGCCAGGCAGGTTTTTAAGACTAGGGTAGACCACTGTGGTGAACATGCATTGTTAAGCCTGAGCTGTGGTGGGAACTGGCTGATCTTTCCCGTCTTTTATCTTCTACTCTGTGATGCAAACACTTGGGCAGATGGTGAAACATCATCAATGAAGCTTCTCTCCCCCACTCCCAAGCATCACCCATTGTACTGTACTTTGTCATGAAGTAGAATTGTACCTCCGGTATCAGGACATGCTGTAATTGGCCAGAAGCAGCTATTTTAAATTGTCAGGAAAAGTTTAGAAATAAAACTAATAATAACCTGAATCTCTCTCTTCCAGGATGTTAGTGACCGGATAGAGAAAGAATCTTTAGATGGTCCAATCGTCAGGCAATTAGAGAGAGGAGGAAGAGAGGTGGTGAAAATGGACTGGAGAGAGCATATCACTGTTCCTCTTCAGACAGGTAATGAGATTATATCCCATCAGTGTTCTTCCTCGTTTGCAGGGACAGGAAAGTAATGACAGCTTTGTCTCAGTTGTAGCACATGATCTTTACTTGTCAGCAAAGTATTTGTGTAATTGATAGCATATATAATATGAAACACATCTGTAAATATACATGAATGTGGGCATGCATACCTTATTTTTGAGGCCAGAGACTTAAACATAGCCTCAAAACACAAAGTCTTGTCATTTTTCTTTGCAGATCTTCGAAAATTCAGATCATATAAAGGAGGCTCAGTACGGGATCTTCTGAGGGCAATGAGAAATAAGGTAAAGGACTTAGTTTGTGCATGTGTATTCCCATTAAAGGCCCTTAGGGTAGATGTTGCCAAGCAAACTTAAGGCACTGCAATTGTTTCCTCCCCTTTAGGCTAAGCAACATACACACTGTAATCTGCCTTCACTTGTTTGTTGCCAGGCTGTCTGTCTATTTTAGCCTGCTTTAGGTTTTGAGCTTCATTACAATTGACTTTTTGTCCAGGAAAATGCATCTTGTTCAGACAGATCTTTTTCAAAGAGTGACCTTAAACAACCTACAATTGAGCTTTTCCCTATTTTTCTTTTCCAGAAGCACCATTACAGAGAACTGCCTCCTGAAGTGCAGGAGACCCTCGGCTCCATCCCGGATGATTTTGTATGTTACTTTACAGTTCGTTTCCCTCACCTGCTCCTGCATACCTACAAAGCTATGCAAATATGCTGCCACGAAAGACTGTTTCAGCATTACTATAATCAGGACTCTGCAGAGAAGAGTCTTGCAGGAGACACTGTTTGAAAAAAGGGGGATGGAGCTTCCCTAGCTGGGACCGACATTCCAAGCACAGGGCTGTGAAACAGGCCTACCTTTAGCAGGGAAAAGTGGGATCATCGAAGAGCTGAATTCTCTCTTTGAGGAAACCAAGCTTCCAAAAAGTGCCTTGTACTGTCTGCGCTGGATCAGGAGATGGTAGGAGCCCAAGGAGTAAGTGGTAACTTCAGAAAAGCAATGTCCCCTTGTGATGGCGTTATCCCAAGGGAGTTTTTAAGACAGTGAAAACAGAGTGCAAAAGCTGGATATAACCATCATTCAGTATCCCTATACTGTAGTTGATTTTATAACGCATGTATTTTACTGCACAGAATCAAAATACAGTGATTAAAATCATATAATTACTAGGGACTGGGATCTGCAAAGAGGAGCCTTTTAGTTGTAGCAAATCATCAGACCCTGCCATTGCACTACTGCCACAGTCTGCATTAGGCACACCGCAGTGATTGTAAAGGGAATCACTTTTAATTATCCAAAACCAGTAAAGAGAATACAATTTCTGTTTAATCACAACTACCCTGGAAAATTAGTCTCTTATACTCAGATACAATGAGGTTCTAAAAACTATTGACTAGAAAAGTCAAATCAGTTAAAAGGTTTATTTACTTTGAAACTAAGGCTTATTGTTTAAATATCAACCAGTGTTCACAGAAGAGCTTGAACAGTACTTGAATTAGATCACAGTTTCAGAATGGATCTACAGAAGAAGCTTTTTTTTATACATTGATGTCAGCTATTAGCTGCTTGTGAGAGGCTAATTATTTATCCACTGCAAGTGTTCCTTACTTTCTACTAAAGAAGGGTTGTCAGTTGCAGATCCAGAGGTAAGATGAGTCATGGGGAAAGAAAGTAAATAGGAAGCAATGAAAGATGTACAGAGCAGTGGAATCATAGGCAGTGTTTTTAACAGGTGAGATAAAGCTGTAAAAGGAGCTCATTTTCTGTTTTGTATGGGTTGATAATTATGCCCAAGGGAAGCTTATGTTTTTAAAGATGCAGTATTTCTTTTCATTGGCCCTAAAACTGTGACAAAGCATTAAGTGTGTGTGAAGCATTAAGAAATGCTGGATTCTAATACGATAGAAGTATGTGTGGGGGGGTGTTCTTTTACAATATATTTATTTAACATATTTATATTTATTTAATTTTTACTACAACGTGGTATTAAATCCAAGTGGTACAAGTATAAAGCACGTCAAACCTTTCTGAATCATTTTTGTATTTGTAATTTATCGTATTATAACAACTGGAAGAGGAAAAGTGATACTGCATCTTTCAATGGAACACATTTGTCTATTCCAGTTAATGGGGAGATTACAAAGTGTGTGTGTGGGGGGGAGCTGATCTGTCTGATTGTGCCATTGTGTCTTAAACTAGTAAATTATTGACGGTTATATGTATGATTGGGTACGTACAGCCACTTTTCTGGAGCTACTTTACTGGAAGTTTTTTCCTAGTTTTACAATGTATGAGAGCAAATATTTACATAAGATGCCAAACTGTGCAAGTTACATGTTTCTAAATACATGTTTCTAAAGCTTGAAGAAAGGGTAGTTTTACCTGAAAAGATTCAAAGCCTATTTCATATTTTTGTACTTCTCATGTAAAGTTCTTTTATAATTCTACTAAATAAAGACTTGTACTCAAATAATACAGACTTGGAGAACAGGTCTACTTCTAGTGACTGTGTGCCTGAGGAAATCGGCCAGACTGCCTTCATGCCTGGAATAACATAGCTTCCAGAACCAGGACTGGAAAAGGTAAGTGGGAGAGGCTGAAATTCTGCCGGGCCTCCAGCAGAGAGCACCAGCTACACGCTGCCAGCCCAGAGAACCATCACAGGCAGGGTTTAGTGACCTGCTCAGAAACACTCTTCCTGCTAGTCAAAGGTACTCTGTACTAGTAAAACAGGAGTGAGGCAGCATGGGGGTGTGCTATCCCACAACTGACAGCCAAGCAGCAAAAGCTAACTGAGCTGATGCAGGAGAACTTCCCTGCTTGTTGCAGAGGGACTCTGCAAAAGTTTTTATGGTCCGTGCAGCACTGACATACTGCGAGAGAGGCAGGCAGGGCAACTCCCTCAATCTCCTGACACACCTTGTTACTGAGCGTATCGCTGCTGTGCCAGCCAAGCGTCAAAAATCCCCCAGGCGTTACACCACCCAGTGAGCACAAATCACAGTGGTTATTGCAAATAACTACAACAACCTGGAGCTGGTGCCTCCACCAGGAGTGGCTCCAAGTGGAAAGCGAGGAGCTTTCCCCTAAATAAAAAATTCCATCTGAAAGTCAACAAATAACCAGGTGGTTTATAGGAAAAAGCCAGCCCACGAGTCTTAGCTTTATCTGCAGGAACCAGGATGGCTGCAAGTATGACTCACCCTGCACCTACGCGTGCAGCAGCTGTGCCCCACAGTGATAGCAGCCACTGCTGGTCTGTGACACCGACAATCTCTTTTCTTCAGTACTTTGGTGAGCTGGCCTGGAGCAAGTAAACAACAAATACAGCAGGAAATAAAGTGGGAGAATTTTGCCTAGTTTAAAAAAAGACAGCCTGTGCTGTCTGAGCAGGGGCAGGGCGCACTAATACTTGCTCTATTTCCTCTGAGAGCTAAGCTCAGTTCCACCACTGGAATAAACAGAACAGTGATCCTTCTCAACTCAGACTAGGATTTTAAATTAATCTCCAGGCTATCTTGAACAATAAAATAACTTGTGCTCTGTAATTTTAAGTCCCTCTCTGCCCCTTTAAAGTATCAAAAAGAAAAAAAAAAAAAACCCACCCTCCAAAATTAATGAGCTACAAAATACACAGTACCCTGGCTGATGAGCATACTTCACTCACAGTAACACACCGCATGTACGGAACATACGTATCCTGCTCAACCATGAGAGACCATCCAGTACAGAAGCACGGAGAGGAAGTAAGCAATTTCAGTGACTTTGCACACATCAGTGATGCTTTTAAAAGCAATTCCCCCCGCCCCACACCTGGCCTCTACTTCAGTTTTATATCACACATACATTTCTCCCTGTAAATATTACATATCATACTAGATATATCTCTTTGGGGAGAGGAGTGAAATCAAGCGAACAGTTACCAAAGATTATTGTTAAGAGCTGTTAATATTTTTATACTCTAAACAATTCCAACACTGGGGAAAATGTTTTTTGGCACATTACCTGAGACATATCTGCATGGTACACAGCTTTAAAAAAAAGTCTTTTGCATATATCCATTCTTGAAAACATTTTCACTTTGTCTAGTCTGATTTACTAACTTGAAAAATGCAAAGGAGTTTGTCATCAGTACTGTGTCTGCAACCATGTCACATTAAGCTGTAGTAATGAAGAAACCTGTCCATGTTTCAGTTTTGCACTGCTTGATATTGATAGCGTCAGTAACATTTAGGGAGAACCAAAATTTCTACATGAGCTGAATTATCCTACCTGTAGGTATAGTTTAACAATAAGGGGCTTGTTTTTCCAACTTCAGTCAAGCTCTGGGCACAGCTAACACCTGTAAAAGGAATTGCAAGGGTGCTTTTACAAGCTGGGTGATAAGGCTCCTTGCTCTAGCCAGCTTTTAGGACAAAGGAGGTTTCCCCGCCTTTCAAATGCACCCTCGGATTTCCCTAGTGCTGAAAGGGCCAGAGGACCTAAACCCTAGTGAGGAGCAAGCCAGAATGAATGCCTTCCCCATCCTGTTGAACGGCTTTAAATGGTGCTCTGCACAGCCTGAAGCTCATTTCACATATCTAACTCAAACCACTATGATTCATTCCAGGTAGTGTACTGTTAAAATCATCAATCAATTTTCCTCTATCTCTGAGAAACTGATCAGTGAACAGTAGTAGTTAAATGAGAGCAAACTGCCCACTAGAGTAATCTATTCCCACCCTTAGAGGTTGAAATCCCCACAGCTACTTAGTGCTGGTTTAATAATTAAGTTAGCACATCATCTCTCCAGCGTTTTGTTCTAAAGAATTTAATGCAGACCCCTTAACTACATGCCCCCTCTATTAGATACTATGAAAATGCCATTAAATACTTTCTCCCACATTCCCAGACTCTTTAACCTCAATAGTCACTTTTTTTGTATAGTCAATTCAGCAGGAGAGCAGACTAGCAGGGGAAAGAAAAGTTATCAAGATTGAAAAGTCAAGATTTTGTACAGGTATAAAACAATCTATTCTAAGATAAAGCTCATATGAATGACTTCTTGCACAGCTTATAATCAAGAGAACCAGTACAAAGTTATTTAAACTGAAATCTTACTGAAAGTGGATTTTATATATACTTACATTCTGAAACAGCTAACAAATACACTGTAAAACAGGTCCTCAAGAAGGGGGGAAAAAACTACACAGAAACAGCGCTTCACTTACGTTTAATCAGAGACTGTTACAAAGAGGTAGATACACACTAAAGATGGGTATATGTACAGTTATCCATTCCTGAAGTATATGCTCACAGAAGGTTCCCAACAGATGCAAGTGATGTTAGCTCCATATTTTCTTCAAATTCTTCCTTATAAATTGAACGCTATAAAATTAAGCTGCAGTTACTGTTACTATTATTTGCATGCATTAAAGTGATGCACTTACTTACCAGTCTCTCACTTTCTCGAATTAAATTAACTTACCAATATTTGCCACTTGTCTTTTGAAAAAGATCAGTGATCCAATCCCTTTCATGCTATTTACACAAAAGCAGGATCAAGTTACATTAAAAAAAAAAAAAATCAGCACACAGACTTCCTTGGTTGTACTGAGAGGGGACATATTCTGATCATGCACTTTAAGACACATTAAGATGCAATCAAAAACAGCAAGGAGTCTTGAGTTCACTACACAGCGAATGGAATCCCTCACGGGGCGATGCAGAGCCTTTAGGCCGAAGTCTGAGGTAAGCAGTGTGAACCGACTCCCTGCTCATCTCTACCATGTCAGAATTAGGGGACAGCAGCTGTAACAATGGATCAAAAGTTGCTACAGTTTAAGACTGCTCACCCAGTTGTGAAAGGCCAGACTCCCAGTATTCTTTGCCGTACTATCTCAAAGGAAAATGAGCTTAATTCTACCAGCAAGTACTACAGTTCATTGCCATAAAGCTTCGTGAAGAGAAGACCTTCTACCAAAGCTCATATCAGGACTACCCTGCAGAGCTGTACTTTTTGTTCAGGAGACACTAGAGAACAGGACCCTTTAGTTATTCCCATTCGTTGCCAAGCTGGGGTACAAGTACTGCAGGTCAGCGTTCAACCACTGTCAAAACGGAGACTTAACGTAGTAATTCGGCAGCCAAAAGCAATCAATCACTCCTCCTGCCTTACAGAGCGCTGCGTCAACAGCAGTAGTCGAAAGAAAGATGCATACGCTCTATTAGAGGATAACGGTCTCGTAGCAAAGAATCCCATTTAGTCATGCACCTCTGCCATTAGTATGTAGGAGATAGAGAGAAAAATTAGTTATAAAATTTATTATGCAATGTTCCACCATTTTTTTCTTCTAGGAAGAAACCCTGCTTAATGTTATTCAAATTTGTACGTAAATACTCTTGCAGACAAAATAATTTAGTGTGGATGCCTGAGAAGTGATGTAGAGAAAATGCCAGGAGATGTAAACTAATGTAACTACTCTTGATTTTAACTATTCTAAAACCTGGGAAGACATGTTCCCTCTGACAATGCATTTACAGGCTAGTATGATGAATTGTGCAGAGTTGTGTAAGATTTCAAAATTCTAAAACAAGTTATGTTGCTGGAAGTGCCAAGTCTACTGTGTCACTAATGACACTATTCTGGATCATTTAGATGAGCTGACAAAACTTTGTTTACGTACCATACTAGTATATGCTTGTTTTCATATACTTATCCACCAGTTTCAAAAGTCCCTCAAATTCACTCTGTGATAACATATCCTTGAGAAGTGAATTAAGCAGCGAAGCTTTCTGTGCCTTATCATCAAGCCGTGTGCCAGAGCACAGGAATTATAATCAATTTTTGTCTCCATGCTTGTGGGCAGAAGTGAGGCACACTAAGTTTAAATAAATGAATCAATGGAGGCAGCTAGTTTTGGAGCAGGTTGCATCTTTTATCCAATCACAAAGAATCTTCTCTTTCTTGTTTTAAGCTGTAAAATGCTCTGGAGACCATACAATAAAAATCAAAATTCCAGAACTTCTAGGAATACCGAAGGGGACAAAGGAAGAAAAAACAGCAGAAGAGCATGACGCTGGAGTAAGATAAAACAGCTGGGCAAAACACACATTTGTAGGTAGCCTTTACAGTACTGAAACAGACTAACAAAAAATCAGAGAAAAACAAGCTCCTGGCTAACAGACCTAACAGAGCACAAACATGTTGTTAGGAGGCAGTAATTAGAAATATCTAAAGAAAATCCAAATAAAGATTAAAATTACTGCTACAGATTGTTATCAACAGGAATGTTTTTTCCCCAGAATAAGAATGAATATAATATCCTATAATTAGTTCACTGCTAAAAATGGCCTCTTTTGTAATATTCACGTTACTGAAGAATTATCTTTAATTTCAGGTCTTTATGCTCTTCAGTAACAGCAGACTGTTTGTCACAGTTCTGCATAAAATTTCCTTTAAAAGTGACTGTAAATATTACCTATCCACAGGTATATTTAAAATCATTACAGATCTTCATGAAAAGATGTAGTTTATTTACTACTGAAAAACAGCAGTAGAGAGCAAGGACACGTTCACATACCAGAAATCAAAATTCCCCTCCTCACGTACTTCAATGGTATCATTTGAACAGAGTATTTCAAATAGGAACATCAGGTACTTACAGATTAAACTAACCTGTACTGGCAGTGCTGTGGGATTTTTCTTCTCTACCAGTAAGTAGCAAATGCTGAAATTCTGCTGCTAGTTAACAAAAACACAAATTGCATTAAACCAAGGAGTTTAACTCACAATTTAGTTTTTCATTTTAAAAAACTGCCAAACTTTAATTACTGCAATTTGTCCCTTATAAAGAAAGGCATATGAAGTAAAGGCAAGTATAAAGTTAGTTTAAATCTGCCTTTACATTTGTGATTTTTCTGATACACAAGTCAGAAGTTTAACAAGGTAATCTTGTTGCCTAACATGAACATAAAGGAACTTAAAGGAACTTAAAATACTTAGACAGCCAGGGTACTCCACTAAATAACCTTAGGAAGTGTGTTTTCTTATTCTAGAATTTTTACAACTGAAAGAGCAAAATATATTTTCCTTCTACTAGAATTTATGGGCGGGAAGCTAAGGAATTCAGCGCTCTCAAGTTACATATATACACCTCTATGATGTGATTTAAAAAATGAAAGCTTTGCATGACATCTTGCTTTATCATCTCAAAGCATTACACAATTCCGTTAGTTGGAAAACAGTGAAACAGTTTCCTTTGATTGTATGGTGTATTTCTTGGTAATGATAACTGCTCATTCAAAATTGATATTAATTAAAACCAGTTACACACACTGGATACTAAGGGTAGCAGCAGTAGAAATCTACCCCCTTTTTTTTTTTTTTTTTTTAATAGCACCCATGGAACATGGTTAAGATTTACATCAATTCAACAAATAAAATTTGAGACATTAAGGTGTAAGGCAGTTAGCAAAGAGATATGCTGCAACTTCCCCCAAGAAAAGCTTTTCAGGAAGCTTCCGAGGTCTCAAAGTTGTGGGAGGGGGTTTTGCTTCTTTTTTAAAGCTAAGATAACACTTGTACTAAAATTCTACTACTGTCAAAACTATTTCTTTCTTAAATCCTGAGAAAGAGTAACCTTCATATGTGTTCAAGTCAACGTTTACAGAGAAGTTAAATTCATCATCATTAGAACTGCAGTGTTACTGATTCTTGCTACTGAAAGTGAGCCTGTAACAATAGAAAAGTTAGTGTAAACTTGCCTAGGAGGTGCAAATACCTCAATATTCTCAACAGTGATCAGATGCACAAATACCAAGCCTCACAGGCTGTTCATAACAGTGGAGGTCTATACTGCCTAAGCAAGTGGAAGCCTAAGAACTTGATTGAAGAACATCCTGTGTCACACAGCCTAAGAGAGGATGCGGCTTTCTGCAAAAGCGGTAGACTGAAATGCTTGGCTCCCTCAAACAGAGGTCCCAAGAATTTTCATGTAACAAGACAAAAGTAAAAAATGACTTCATTATACAACAGAATCTGCTTTTTTTCCTGGTAGAGTCTTAGTAAGAATCTACCTTCTCTGACAATCAAAAGACTGCGTAAAGCTGCTGTTTATAGTGTATTACATAAGAAAATTCTCACACGGTTTTTTTCAGAACTTCAAAAAAGTCTATTGTTATATACATTGCACTTTGAAATCACTTTACTTCTAGCTTGATCCCCGAAATGGCTGTCTCAAATCTTTTCTTACTCTCAGACTTGTATCCATCTACTCTCATTTTTACAAAAATATATGGCAGTCACTGATGACTACACTTCTACAGAACCCCATCACTACCAAAATTGCTCTGGACTGATCACAGAATATCATCATTATAAGTACACATACACTTTTTTTAAACCCTTCTGGAGTTTACCATAGTACTCCCCACAATATTTAAGGAATACGGTCTTTATTATATATGGCACAGAACATGTTATGTGTCCATCAGGCAATTCTAAAGCGAGACAAACTTCATGCACTGTATGTACTTTATTCGCCACACCTCTCATTAACTTCTCTCGTTAAGACCACTGGGTGCAAATTCACCCAATTTAGCAGCTCAGAATTCCAGCAATTCTTGCCCTTCAAAGAAAACTCATGCACTTACATATGACTCTTAAAAACCAATATCCCAAAACCTATTTTCATTAATACTTGTATAGTCACTAAAATATTATGATGATCCTCAAAAAAGAAGTCCCAGAAAAACAGGGAGATAGAATTATAACTTTGCTACACAGACTGCTGCAATATTGACAGCACATACTGGAGTGTCCGTAAGCACACAAACTACCCATCCTTTGCAATAAGGAAATCTCTCTTAGAGTTTCAATTTTTTGGAACCATCCTCCTTAGATCCACACAAGGAGGTAGGGAGGAGAAAGTCACTAACAGAATTTCAGAGAAAGAGCAAGCTATGAACTACTTGCACTGGATGAGAATTTTGCAAGTTGTTTTACAGATGATGACCGGCCAGCTGGGCCAGTAGCTGAAGAACTATTCCCACAGAAAAGCATAGAGCCAGGATGCCATCCTTGTGACTAGAAAGACAGCAGCACTTGCACATACATCTTTTAGGACAAAGCATAAAGCAAGTGAACAAATGCACATCATTAGTTGCTTCAAATTTAAGCATATACATTAGTCTGTGGTAACAGATCAGAGTAATACGGGTGTGTCTGCTAAAGGTACCAACTCCCCAACAGGAAGCAAAAAAGCCCTGTGTCTTTAGAGACCTATAGAAAGGACAAGAACATAAAGGATGGAAGTGAAGGATTTGTCAACTACCCACCAGAAATTACAAGCAACATTTGCAATGCAGCAGCAAAACCCAGAGTTAAGAAACCTGCAATTCATGTAGTAATATCCCATGGAATTATCTTAATGTCAAATGCATCTTTTGGAAGGAGACAGTGTGAAAGTCATTGTCTTGAAATTGTCTAAAACCAGCATGTGAAGAAAAAAAAAATTCCACAGCAATATGGTGCTAAGAAGGATCATGTTTTGCTCCCAAAACATGCCAAAATACAAAGAACTAGTTCACTTGCTCCAAAGTATCAGTAGCTTAAACAATGGCACAGTGAAAACACAAACTGCACAAGAGAAACTTTTTCACGAACATGTCAAACAGTCATCTTAACAAAAACAGAGACCAAAGCAATTCGTTCCAATCAGAAAACATTTATCTGCCACCACAGTATTGATTTATTATATATAAACCAAGTGTGGATCTAAGTAGGGTACTCCATCAGAGGAAAAACAACATACATATCCGAATTTTAACTGTGTGCCTTATGACGAAGCAAAGGCAGGTAGCTGGATAAAAACTACGTAGTGCTGCAGCAGTCTTAAGCGGGAACTGGTAACAAATTTCAGTATCATGCATTTGATATTTGGCTGTTTTTACATCTTAACAGATTCAAATACTTTAATCAAGAAGTACAAGCCATACTGAGTACTTTTCTGTTGTTGTTAAAACAGCTTCCTTAGATATTATAGGGAAATAAGAACTAGATGTATAGACTGAATATGTGAAACAGGAATACTAGTTGCAGCAGTGTATCTTGAAGTGTTGTTCCCATCTTCTTTGTTATCAGGGGTAGCACCACAATGAGAATTAGAAAAGCAACACTGTGCTCATTAATTACTTTAGAACAGTTAACAGAGGACATGTCCTTTTTCCACAGTCAGAACAGGATCTGGGGGGCTCCTCTAGGAAAAATGCAAAGGGCAGCATACAAAGGAGAAGGTGTAACAGGAGTATGCAATCAACTCTTACAACTAAGAAAGAAATATAACTCACTTTTCTTCAGTTAAACTTACTGAAAGTCACATGGATGCATTGTTATTTAGCAAAACAGAAGAAATGAAATGCATTCTACGTCCATCAAAAAACACCGTAAATTTTAAAAAGATCACAAAAATAATAAAAAATTTAACACCCCCGCCCAAACTTCAATGCTTGTTAATATAAGAATTTCACGGATGGCAGGCTGGAAGACCGCCCTGGACAAAACCTGGTCTTCTGAGACTGAAGTTGACTGTAAAGCAACCTCAAGTACTCCAAACCTATACACTTGCAACAGAGAGCGAGCAGCAGCACAAAAGCTAATTTTTCCACATAAAGGACAGAATTCTATGCTATTCACAGTGCAAAACAAAACTTCAGGTAAGAGCATGTGTTAAGCAATTCTTGCTTATGCTACAAAATCCTGCAAAGTTTCCAACACATGCTATGATTTTCAGCATGTTGTTGCAACAGGCAGAATATTAAGAAGTTTGGTATACTTATGTGATTGATGAAAAGGTCTTCCCCGAAATGGATATACTGGAAAAATCTATAGCTTCAACTTCTCGCTCCTCTATTCTGCTTTACCACCTTGAATCTCTCTGTGTCTTCATAGGGCTCTACATTAATATTTGCTGTGGTGCAGCTCACAAACACGGTGGTATTAATGTCATAATACTCTTCTCTACGGAAACTGCATTTTGTAGTTTAGATTACACAATTTTATAACAACTATGAATGTCACCTACTAATTAAAAACCTAAGTATTTTAAGCACTTTGTTAAACAGAACTTCCCAGAAGAGGAAACATTAGCAATTGATATTTACATGCCACCTGTTCAAAGACTACATGAAGTCACATTACCGAAAACCAAAACAGCACAACTACTACTGGGGGTGAGGGGAGGGCGGGGTGAGGGTGGCTGAAGGACTACCTGACCGCCATGAAGGAAACACTCCAGTAAGAAAAGGTACCCGAATATCTTTAAACATGTTCCCTCCCCCTAAAACTCTTAAAAACACAGTAATAATAAAAAGATAAATATTAATATAGAGCCCATCTTCCAAAAGAGAATAAAAATCCTAAATTAAAATAAATTTAGGGGCCTTCACCAAACTTGCTGCAAGTTTGGGGACATAAATATCCAACAGCCACAAAGCTGTGAAAGCCCCCAGAATGAATAAAATAAATCCCACTTGCCTCAGACTGAACAGGGCAACACTGAGACTCTGCCTCAGCCTGTCCTATGGCAGGGCTATAGGAAGAAGAAAAATTTAAATTTTAGAAAAAACATGACCCAATTAAGTGAAAGACATGCATTCAAAGTTAACAAAATTCCAGTGATCAAGCAAACAAAAGAAAACGATTGCTTTAGGAACTATTTTGTTAAGCCCAAACTAAACCTTTTATAGTTGGTAGCTATTTCTGAACTGGACAGTTTGTTCTGCTTATTAACTTGATCAATGGAACATAAGTAAATTGTCTTGGGGCATCTTCCCATAACTGATGGTATTTACCATACTAGTTCACAAAAGGTAGAGTTAAAGATTCCATCAGCCACTGAAAAAGTTCACCCTCACCTTAGTATATTATGTAGAAACTAGACCAGTACAATTATTAAGACATTAAAAAATATTTAAGTAACCATTTTAAATTGCAGCCCCAGCTCATGGACTGGTATATCAGAGTCTCAATTTAACAGAAGAGTCATAATGCCCTTCTTACTGTTTTTAAACTGAAATAATCTTGGTATTTTATTTTTTATCTTGTATTCAGAATTCTCTGGTTCCTGCAAAATAACTTCAGGTTATGTATACCATTCAATTTTATCCAAGTTTTGAGAAAGCAAATTACACAGTTCATACAGGTATTGCTCAAGTGTTCCATACATTCCAAATAACTGCAGAAACCATACAAGTCAGATGCAGCTGAATGTGTTTCTAGAAGCTTGTTCATGTTCTTCCATGCATGCACAGAGCGAGGAACAGTTATCCGCGGAAATTATTAGATATACATCCCAGCCTCAAATTTACTATCAGCACTAAAATCTCACCTCAGGAGAAGGGGGGGAAAAAAAAATCTCAAAAAGCTCACAGAAAAAAATTATAGCACATAAAAACCAGCTGACTTAAACTTAACTAATGCCAAAGGCAGAAAGATATCCTAGGAGCAGTACAAAACAGTCACATCAAGACATCTGAGAAACTAACCCGGGCTCTTTCAAGCTTCTTCCATGTCAGACTCATCATTTTGGCCCTAAAAACGGCAGACTGTTCGCCTCTCATAGGGATACTGAGCGACTACGTATAAAATAATTTATAGTCTCATAAAAGTGCTAGATGTCACAAATGCCAAGTAATTTGCATAAAATCTTTTTCCGTCTGAGTCTGTATGTTTTCTTGCAGCCTGTTTATTGTATTCTACATTTGCATTACACCTAATTTAAAGGTTGGTCAAAAGCCATTTGCAAAATGGCTTATGAGACCATGAGATAAACCATGACAAATTTAGAAAATAAGCAGAAGCTTTGTTTTTAGGTTATGTAGTTATTTCATTAGCGTCCTGTAACTGATATAGAAGACATGCTTTTCTGTTGGTATAAAAGCTTCTGCGATCCCTTTCCAGGGAGAGATTAACTACAGCAAAAACCTGTTGGTATGGCTGCATTACACCACAGGTTTTGCTGGCACAGCTATGTTGAGCAAGCTTTGTGCCATAAGCCAAGCCTCACTTTTTTTTTTTTTTTTTAAATAAGCAACTACCACGTTCAAAGTTATAAGCAGTTTTTCTCTTTTTGGGAAATGCACCATAAATCCAACTCTCTGAACATTAAGAAGCAGTATCCAAAGAAATGAAGGTAGGGACCAACAGACAACATATGCATTAAAACAGCTGACTGTTTACACAAGAGTACATAGCAGAGGCACAAGAGTAACTAAAGATAGCCACATCACAGCTCTTACAGCACAGAAATGACAGGAGCAGGAAAAGCATTATCTACGTGAAAAAAACATGGAAAAGTTGTTCACTTGTTTGTTGCAGATTAAAGCACCACATGACCGTATTTGGCAGTGCTTAGTTGAGGGATTATAACAACATTATTATTAAGAAAAGTTCAATCTTTAAATGCTTACAAGCTCTTAAGTCTGTGTAATATTAGCTATAAGGTGATGCTATTATCAGAACAGCTACATATTAACTATTTAAGAGAGGTAACCTCTTAACCAAGACAACTTGCAGAATATGCTGAGTTAACAGTACACGCAGTAATGTTTTCAAGTATTTATCCCAGCAAAAGTAGGGATCTGAAAACAACATACCAATAAAATGAGTTACAGGAAGATACCAAAGGGAGAAGGTATTTAAATTTACTAGGGGCAGGAGGGCAAAGCATCCTTACAGCAGCAATAAGATCTTCAGTAAAAGCAAGAAGTTCCATAGTTTTACAAGCAGAAGTTAAGATCAATTTATAATGTATGAATTGTGTAGTATTACAAAAAGGATGAATGTAAGACACCGTTAAAATCTCTCTAGTGTTTTGTGAATTATCCTTATTAGATGAAGAAAAAACAGAAGAAAACCAGAGTATCAAAAGCATTTGCTCAAGAACAGTTTTCTCTCTAAGACACATGTATAAAGCAAGGTGAAGAGCTAACAAAAGATTTGGCATCAAGGGCCACTCAGCACATTTGCAAGCCAATTACTGAACATCTGACAGGTGATCAGTAGATACCAGTGACCAGAGAACTGCTTCTCAATAGAGGCTTGGAGTTATGGTCTTTAAAACACTTCAGCAAGTGCCTGACAGTTCTTAATGGTTAAACTAAGGCCGTTCAGCTGGAATTAGAATGTACTGGATTCTCTAGTATCTTTACGAACTGTTCCACGATCCCAGATCTTTGAAGCTGAAAGACACGACTGTATTATAGCTATATTGCATTCCTGAACTATTAAGAGACAGTACAGAATAAAGCCATATGAAGTACTTAAATGCAGCTAAAATAAAAATCAAGACTTTCAAGAACAAACAACCACCAACAAAAAAACAACAAAACAAACAAAAATCCCAAACTTCACCCATCAGAAAGAACATCTACAGAACCTACCCCATTGACAAAAATGCTAATTATCTTTCTAATCTACCCTAAAGAAGAAATACCCTATAAATTGCACAGTTAAGGCTTGAGGCTGGAACATGTATTTAAAGTTGACCTGCAAATTAAAAATTCCTCATCCTTTTTCCACTGTTCTGAGAAGGCAACCAGGAAAGTTCTCACTTCTTCTTCCTCTCCAAGGTCTCCCTGTGCATTTGCATTCTCATCAGAAATACAGCATATTAACAGAGTGATGTCAGACATTCAGAGAATTACAATCTTGACAGTCATCTATCACTTTGCTCTTATAAACAGATAAATGACTAATTCAGATGGTTAAGATTTATGTTTGCTAACTGCAACTAGGAAAATTGATGGAAAGGTCTCCTGCTCTAGACAATTCCATTAAATGATTCAGGAAACTCAGCCAACATCTGATCATAGTACACAGGATGTCTCACCCCTTAGAGTCAGGTAAGACTGGAAATACCACACATTTAAAGTAAAAATACCGCATATAACATAATACTCTCACTCCATCTCTCCTTCATACACTGAAAAGGAGGACAAGTTACTCCCTCTTTTGCAGGTCAACTTCAATACAGTATCAACTGGAAATCGCTCACCCATGTGTCATGCACCTAAGCTTCTAGAAATCTTCATCTAAAAGGCTCCTGAAGTTCATGCATTTGCACATTTGAAAAAAAGAGTCAGTTGAAGAATGAACTAATGGGACACACCTGGCACTAGGATGCATCTTATAGCAATCACATTTACATCTTACAAATAAGTGCCAGGACGAGAAATCATTTAAAATTTATTGAGGATGAGAAAGCACAAATAAAGAAACATATGCCATTAAGAGAAATTACATCCAAGAGTTAAGATGTGCCTCCTGCAGCCTCACTTTTGAGGAGTCAGTTAATAAGTGTACAGGTCTTTCTCTACTCAGACGTGCAGCTAAAGGAGTGCCTTAATTTTAGAACAAGGAATTCAGATTTTATCAAAACAGCACCAGTAACTGTGTTCATTACACCAACAACTACTATGGCATGCATCTGTACAAACCTTTCAGGCAGTTGTCCACAGCTGGTCATGAATAAAAAGGCATATAAATTTTTCTCTTCTTTATTACAATTAAGTTTATAACAGTACAGAAAAGTCACACGACCTTAGTGGGTCAGTTTACTTAAACCCTGAAACAGGAGGAACTCTAAATACATTAAATATTGTTACATGTTCAGACTTTTAAATGTACAGGTAGTTGGGAACAGTTATAGCCCTCACCAAACTATGTTGGGGACATGAAGTCCAACAGCACTTGAAGTGCTGTGAAGGCATCATTTTACAAATAGCAACATAATGTTACAGAACTTGCCTTTAAGGTGGTATGTTCATGTAATTCCAGCGCCTTCACAATTTAACGAACCATATTTACTATACTTCACTTCTAAAAACCTAGATGAAACATGAAAAAGAAGCCATACAGTATAAATTGCAACATCAGGAAAAGTTCCTGTTATTATTCCAAATAATTTTTCCCGTGTAAAATAAGAATGTCCAATAGTTCCTTGCATGTGAGAAGATACTTATTTTTAAAGTCACAATGAAGCCTTAATTGACGGAAGCTTGGCTATATTAACAGCACAAGATGAGAAAAGGTTTAATCTCCAAACCTATTAGAGTGTGTGTAGTAGCATCAGTAGCGGCCACCTTGCGACATTACAGGAGGTCTCATTCCCATTGGAGGTCGAGGAGGTCCACTTTGGTAAGGGGGCACCATCGGAGGTCCCTGACCATAAGGAGGCATCGCTCCAGGAAGGTATCCTGGCATGCCCTGGTGATGAGCACCATACTGACCTATAAACAAAACATTTAAGATGCAAACACAAATTCAATTTTTTTAAAGCAGCTATTTTAGGTGCCAACAGCGGGCAGAAGCTGCATTTTGTGAAAAGTTGTTTCTTCACAGTATCTGCCACTTTGTATTTTAAAAAAAAGTTAATAGCAAGGACAAATCCTTAAAGAAAGAAAACTAGGAAACATATGATTACCATGCGGGGGCATAGGAGGTCTCATTCCTTGCTGCTGTGGAGGAATCCCCGGCTGTGGTGGCATCATACCTCCAATTGGTCCAACTGGTGGATTACCCAAGGACGCTTGTCCTGGTCGAGGAAGGTTACGCTGATATTTAGGCAGCTGCGCCCTTCTCTCTTCCTAAAACCAGGAAGAGATGATTGTAACACACCGTAAGACTAAAGCTCAGCAAAATCAAAGTAAATAAAGACATAACAGAAAGTAGATTACATGTAGTGAAATATTTCAACTATCTCAAATTCAAGAATGTTATTAATAGCATATTATGCAGCAACTTTAACTTCTGAATTTTTTCCCCTTCAAAGTATTAATACTATCAAAGGTGGTATTCTGCACAGAGCACATAAATCCTCCTCCTCCCCCTGGTGAAGAAAGTCTCTTCTTCACAACAAGCTGAGGCAAAACTAACAAACACAAAGCTAAAAATATCTGAATTAAGGTTCATTTCTTTCACCCATAAATTCCTGATTTTTGACTGCTATAGTAGCATCAAAACCCCTTAAGCCTTTTGCCGTAAACTCATTAGCTACATCTACTTAACTTCAGCCTTAAGTCACACACAGAAATAATGTCCAAATTGTATCTTGGGTTGACAGAATTGCCTATTGCCAACAAGAAGAAGGCTTAGATCTGCAGCAGTATCATTACAATATGCTAGTCATCATTCTGTAACCAGACACGTCTTCAGGATGCAAGGCTCTTATTAACATTTTATGTTTTGCACTCTCACCATTATCATTGTTACACAGAACATAGAAGAAATCTTATATAATCAGCCATATCAGCATAAATTGCATTTTTCAATAAGACACTGAAAATATTTTAACTTACCAGTGATATATCCTCATCTGGATGGATCAACTTACTGGTTGCACTGGTTGTTGTAAGTGTAGCAGGCTTACTTGTTATAGATGTAGCTGGTTTAGCTGCAGTACTGTTTGTTGTACTAGTGGTTGAGGCTGTAGACTGTGTGTAAGCAGGGAATGTAGGTTTGGGGGGTTCTGTTGTTGTTGCAGGTGTAGAATTCAAAGGTTTGAAATCAGTACCAACTGGACCTGGAACAGCTGCTGCAGCCTGTGAAACACAAAGATAGATCAATAGAAATATTTATTTCTCAAAGCATAAGAAATAACCTAAGTGATGTCTGTTAGATCTCTGAAACCTTCCAGTGAGATATATAATTAAAATAAGCTTGACAAAAAGTAAAGTTCAGCCTCATCACATACTAAAGCAACTGAAAAAAAGACAAAATAAAACCCAGTATATACATACATAAATATATACGCGCACACACACACTGGAAAGTCTAAAAGTTGCAGGTCAAAAGCACAACTAGAAAAAAAGAAAAAAAAAAACGCACTACTGAAAATTTTTACCTCAAATACTGAGTTCGGTAAATGTCTACGTATTTCCTGAATCACTGTTACGTTAAGAGCCTATAACTATCAATATACAGTTCTCTCATTAAATTATTAGCATACTTTAGCAATTATTAGTTTAGAATACAACTCAAAGTGTTAGCATTCATTAAAATTAGGTATTCAGAAAGTGTTTAACATTTAAGAAAGCTCTACTGTGTAAGATCTTTTGTTTTAAGCATTCTCTCCATAAAAATCACTGCAACATTTTCACAAAGTACTACACCTATCTACAGATCTTTAATCTCATTTGTGACTAAAGAATCAGCTGAAGGCAGATATGAGGTCCACTAAAGATTCCAGCATCTCATCTTTCCTACCTTGTCCTTGAATTAAAACTGTTGCACAAGAAGTTTGCAGGTTCTCTCTACAGATGCAGCAATCTTCAAAGCAAGTTTTACTTATGAGAGAATGCTTTTGTTTCTAGGCACTGTACATTTACATTTTTCCACTAAACTTTCTAATCAAAACAAAATATTTCATTTTTTAGCACATAATGCAAATTACAAAATTCCCTACGTTATGATGCATCATATTAAACAACATAAACTAAAAAGCCTTCACCATGCATCAAGCTAACCACTGCCCACTAAAATGCATTTATCTGCTTTCATGCTTTTTTTAACCCTTTAGAACCAGGATGTAGCATTTCATTCTCTCGCACCGTCTAAGAAAAATTGGGCACTTAGACATGCTTATTTCTAGCAAGATACAACTCGCAATCAAGGACTCTGTAGTTTTACCAGCTAAACATAATCAGGAATATAACAGAAGTTATCTGAAGATGTTTAGACAATTTTAGGTTTTACAGAATGGTCCAAAGGGTTAAGTTGCAAAGCAATTTGTTTTTAACTGCGACTTCCTGCGTACTTGTGCTGCGCTAGGAAACAGAGCGTTAGAAGATGCTGACAGACTTTCTGAATTGGAGGAAGCTGTACTTGAGCTTGTGACAGGTGTCCCCATCTGTAGCATAAAAGAAAGGAAACAGTGAAAAGTCTCCAAACAAATGGGTGGAAAGTATCCAGATGAAAGGATTTCTTATGCAAGGGACTTCGTTTTTGTAAATGAGTTCTTCCCTGCAGAAGTCCAAAATGCAAATAGGACACTATGAAGGTTTCTGTAACATACTTGAAAGCAAGTAAAAACTTACTCACAGCAAGTGCAATCAAAGGGTAGAGGTCACAAGCCATTCTAACCACCATCATTTTCCCACTTCCCTCCCCAAAGCATTTAAACAAAATTTTACCGCCTTATTTTCCTCATAAGCTTTTTTAAGGGAGGGGGAGGGGAGGAGAGATCTTCATCCAGGCAATGTTTTAACCCAGTGTGAATACTGCTATAGGATAAATTAGTCCATCTACAGGTAAAGAGCCCATTATGAAAAGAACCAGAGAGAACAAATTGTGTCAAGATTCATACTTGAGAAATTTTAGGAAAAGTTCTATGCACTCAGATTCCTGCAGCTGACTAACACCTCCCCTCGCCCACCCAAAGCACCTTTAAAAAGACAAACAACATGGATTAAAGAGCTGTTTTGCCTACTCCTTTCTCCCTCACTTGCTTACAGAACTTCTGCCTGGTTTCAGGGCTGTTGTAAGACAAACAAAAGAGTCTTTTTAAGTCCATCAAGCACTACACTGAGTTAGACTTGAGAATCATGAAAAGCAAAAAACTTAACCAGCTATTTCTGGGGTCTCCTCAGTAATAAACAGCAGAGGATGGCACAGTGGCAATTTAAAAAATGTAACAGAATAGATTTGAGGCTATGAGATACCTTACCTGCCCTGCACTTGGGAAGAGTGGTTTAGTAACTGGAGGCTGAGGGGTAGGTGCCGATGCAGCAGGAGCTGGAGGTCTATTAAGAATACCCGGTGCTGTCACAGGCTGGGCTTGTGTCATTGGAGGCATCCCAGGACGAGGACCAACTGGTGGTGGCATACCTACAAAACAAGAAGAACCTGTAATGACTCAGGCTCAAGAAAGTAAGTCTAATCCTTTAGAAAAGTCTGTTCCTAGTGTTCTTTAGAACAAAGTTTTCCCCAAGGAAGATGTGTTTTTAAGACAATTGTAAAAGAAAACATGACAAAGGGTAATGCCTGCAGTCAGTCACCAATTAAGTGTCCACGCAGAGGCAGTAGTTAGCTACTTCAGAGTAAGACTGAATTAAGTTGTGCGTTTTGTACTACCACTTCAGTGACGAAAGAAGCTTATCCTCTCAATAATTCAATGCCTTTAACTCAGTAACTGTTTCCAACACACCATGCCTATGCTGCCAAGTGAGTGGATAAGGCTGTTACAAAATCCAAAAGAGGCACCCTCTGTGAGAGAATGAAATGCTGCTGAACAGTGTCAGAACTTCAACTGAAATATACATCAGCTTTGCTGTGGGTCTTCAGCACAGCGGAAAACACTGACACAAGAGCTAACACTATTTATTATTTTGTATAAAAGGCACTCAGCTGGTGCGCAAGTCAGCCGAAATTAACTGAAGCTGAAAAGGCAACAGGTATAAAAAAGAAACTGGCTCAGAATGCAAAAATCTAAACATTATCACTTCTTTAGTTTTCAAGTAAGATCTTTCGTGATTGTCCAGTTTCAGACACATGATATTGGAGTTTCTTTACTTCAGGGCAGGAACAGCCAACATCTTGGTTGCATAACAAAGTCTTTTTGCAGCCAGTCACCATAATACATGTACTCCTTATTTGGGGAGCTCTCAGAGAGGTTCACAGATGAGAGTAAAAGCTCCACATGGGTTCCATCATATTATTGTGCAACAGAACTAGGCTAGATGTACAAATAGAGTATTTTGAAGAATCTCATTATGTCAAGCTCAGCTGCCCTACTGGCGTGCTTCCTTCTCTAGTCAGAAATTTGGGTAATCCAGTAAATCTCAAGCCATCACAGCACAGCTGCTCGTCAGGTGGAACACCCTCAGAAATTAAGGCTGCTTAAAGAATTACACAAGCTCAAGTAGTAAGGTTGGCCAGCTCCACTCTATCTATAGCAAGAGATCAAAATTTCAGTCAGTTTTTTTCACACTGCAAATTCATTACATGGGTATATCATGAACACTATGCTCATTTCACAAACATTTTCCATCATTTTGGGTTTCCAGCTGCAACCATGGACAAAAAAAAAAGGAGGGGGGGTGAAGAGAGGCTAGGCCATGCAAAAAACAGAAGAGCAGTAGGAAGAACAAAACTACATACCATATTTTACATTCACAGTAGTGCCAAATGCCCTTGCCTTTTGAGCAAGAGGGGCTTCTGCGACAATTCACAAAAAAGTGGTAGCATACAGCCTTACTTTGTTTATATAAATCCTAAATCTCCGTGAAATAAAGAAATATAATTCAGCTCTCACCACAGTATGAGTTCAACAGCCCTGACCTACCTGGTGGCATACCAGGCATAAGAGGTGGTATTCCTGGTCCAGGAGGCATCATCCCACCCATTGGCATCATCCTATTAAAAAGGAAACGAAGACTAGTATGAACACTCATGATTAACTGTCAAGACAACTGGCACATACCTGTATTAGATAAAAAGTATGGTAAATAATTTAAATAAGTTCTCAACAGAAGCAATCCCAAATAGAGCTGACTCCACAGTTAAGATATTTTTCTACCAGAAGAAACAACATCAAACAAAATAACAACATACAAATCCCCCAAACACTTTCTATTTGAACATTAATTTCTCAAGCTTTCGCTTCCTCTGTTATTAGATTTCCAAAACTGGTGTCTCTGTTAAAATATATTCCAGGGTATGAGTTTCATATTCTAAGAATCTGAACTGAACTTAAGAGTTTGAGTAGGAAAAACAATTAACTTCAAATCACACTAAAACAGCTGTACTTCTGGTACTGGATCTTTGTGATGTCACAAGTCTATCTGTGATTATGCAGCCTCATACTATTTTAAACACATTATCCTTTCTCTAGTGTATGGCAGACAACCCAAACCTGTAAAACCAACTACAAAGTACAGATAAAACCAGAGACTAAAGAGTAAGAAAATATCTGGTTTCAATTACAGTAAATAGTCCCTGCACTCCAGTTTACCCCCCCCCAACACACTTTTCTGTGAGGAGTCCTCATTATGGCATATTTTCCCTTCATATTAAAAACAATCTTTTTGCCTGCTACTGATAACTTGAAGGAAAAACTGGTCCATATTACCTAACAAAAAGGTGGCATTCAAATGACTCCCTTTATCCTTACCTTCTAAACTGCACTATAAATTATGTTCCCTTTCTACACTGTACATACAACCTATAATACCAGCAAGTTCTTCCTGAACAGGGTTGCAACTCCATAAAAGATGAGTTGTCTACAACACTAAGTGGTTTTCAATTGGGAAACATGGAGAGAATTCCTTTACGGGAAACAAACCAAGCATAGCTTAAGCTTGCCTTCATTTTTCAGACACTCAAAGCTGGATTATGGGAAGCAGGATAAAGGAATGCCTATTACTTTATTTGGCAAGATAAGCAAGTATATAGCAACCAACTGTACACCAAAATCCCACTAAGAAGCAGTTTCTACTCTGTATGACAGTTGGGAAACTTCTGTCGCTGTTTTCAAAAATCAAACCATCATAAATAGAGTGCCAGCCTTCCCTACGCAAGGCAACTGGCTTCCCAGATCTATTCTTTCTTCTCCTCAACTTGTCTGTTACTGCTACAAAAGGAACAATAAGGGCAAATGTAGCAATGACAAAAACAAACAAAAAAAAGCTGTCAGACACCTGCTGCCTACTGTCACCAGAAAGATGACTGTCCAAGAAATAGCAGGGATAGTGTTAAAACTACGGCAACACTAAGACCAGTTACTTCCTAAGCCCTAGTTCTTGTTTGCTCATTTTTATACAAATGGCAATCAAATTAAGTAAACAAAAGTTTAGATTAAAAAAGGTAAAAGCATAATGGAACATTCCACAAGATTTCACCAGAATGGAAGTGCAGCACAGCTTTTTGGCAAATTCATTGTCTTTACTAGATGCCATTACATTCGTCCAAAGTTGACAGAATTTACGGAGTACTAAACACCAGCAAGCTTGATAAAATTCTGTTCACTTTCTGCTTAGCCTACAGTCATGACGAGCATCCACAAGATGTCTGATTATGTCATGATTTTTTCAATTCAAATGCAACAACATTTATGCCTCAAAAGAGAAAAACTTCTCACCTTAGTTAACTTTTAAACTTAAAAGCGAGCTCCTGCAACAAGTCTTACAGCATAAAGGACTAACATGAAGCTGTAGTCTGGTGCAAGATAGAAGGTCATAAACCAAAAGGGTCTATTTTCATTGATGCCTTGCAGAATACATTTTTTGTAACATTAATTTAAATAAAAACTTCATACATTATACAGTAACAAAACCTAATGAGACATTTTCCCCATATGCTTAGGCAATATTCAGAGGTTTTCACTTATACAATTTCAAACTTATCAAATATATGACATAAAATGGCATAATGAATGTACCTAAAATTACATTAATGAGATGCTTACATGTTTCCACCACAAAATGACTGCATGTATTTTCTCTGTTGATGTAATCTGTGAAAATTTATGACAAAATCAAAAATCTAACTGTGATTTTCCAAACACATTGTGATAGGGTACTGTGTCAACCCCAAACAAGCATAAAAAAAACCATCAACATCTTACACTTGCCCAAAACTTAAGAAAAATTTAAACTGGCTAATAATTTGTTCCTGGTTAGGTCCATGACCGATAAACAGATGCACGATATATATATGCAATACACAATGCAACAGTGGTTCACAGAGGGCTCTAAACCAATATAGCAACATTTTACATGGCAGTAATACTAATCAATGAAAATAGAAGATATCATACTTTACATATAAACTGACAGTTTGATCTTATTTTTAATGTTGGTTTATAGCCATCCAGATCTTTGTTTAGTCTTAATATTAACAAACAAGGTTAGAGAGTTCACTGGTTCCTACATACATTCTTCTAATTAGTTTTACTTTTTCTCTGACACATGGTTTAAAATGCACAGTATGAACACAATATATTAAGTCCTTCTTGCTACTCACCCAGGTGGCATTCCAGGCATAACTGGAGGCATTCCAGGCATCATAGGTGGAACACCTGCCATTAACGGTGGTATACCTTAACAAATAAATAAATAAATAAATAACAGCGTCCAACAATATATGCTTTTTAACAAATCTTGTAAGACATTAAGACTGGATAAATAATTTAGAGGAAGCTCTAAAACCTTTTTTTAAGATATCTTTTATAAAAGATGAAATATAAAAACTTACAAGCAAATCTGACATATCTATTGTTTCCCAACCAATTTTACTACCATATTAACACTGCTTCCATCTAGATGCAGGCATTAGGTATTGGTATCTTCTTCACAACTGAAGATGTGCACACATACGTGATGTGTGTGTGGGGGGGGAGGTTTTAAAAAAAACAACCCCCCCCCCCCACACACACACACACACAAACAGGAGCTTGGGGAGAGGGGGAATATCCAGAAAAACACTTACAAGCACCTCAAACTCTTTTGCAACCTTTAACACCCAAGTATCAGTAGGGGCAGATCATTATTACAGTATACAAGTAGCAGTCTGCATTTCTGCTCAGCTTCTTCATAATTAGCTCAAAACACCATGTTACCTGGAGGCATTCCTGGGGCACCTGGTACAGGAGGCAAACCTGGCTGTGCCATTGGGGGAATGTACCCCTGCTGCGGCTGAACCTGCTGTGGTTGAAATGAAGTTGAAGCTGCAGATTCATCATCTTCATACTCATCAGAATCATCCTGTTGTTTCTTTTTCTGGCTTTCTGCTGAACAGTACGATGTATAAGATCAGATTCAAGGTAAACTACATTCTGTAAATTTACATGTAATATTCCGGAATATTCTAATTTGAAAAAAATAATGATTTCAAATCTTACCACCACAGTCAAAAATTCACAGAAGTAAAACTATGTGAGCCTACCATTATACACACAAATAATAGACCCTTGTTTATGTTGAGGGTCATTGCAATGTAACTGATTCTTTCTCATGCTGTTCAGAGTAAGTCCTGAAAATTCATAGTTAAACCTAACAGCAAAGAAATCTGAGTATTCCTGCATCATCAGGCTTGCATCATCCCCCGCCTGTCCTCTCCCCACTGATCCTCAAAAAACGAAACAAAAAAAAAAAAATCAAAACCTAGAACTCACAATCCCCATACTTATTAGGCAATTAGATGTTTTAGCTGCACCAGCATGTAGATATTTCTAAACAGGAAAAGAAAAATATCACTTGCATTTCTAAATGACTGGCAAAGGTCTAGAACTGCAATTACAGAATATATTAACCCAAGCATTACTCTTCTGAGGAAGACCATCTGTATCACACAGCTAGATTCTTAGGATCAGTAAGAAAGAGCATGATGCAAAGAATGGGTCTTCACACAGGGTCAACACTTAACCGATTTTCATCATCTAAAAAAACCCAAACGGAAAAACCCCCAAACAACAATTTTGTACTCAAAGCCTACAAAAAATGAGTTGAAAGGCATACAAAATACTGTATGCTAGAAAAAAGAACCATTTGATTTATATGGCTTTGAGGCAAATTAATACCCTCTACTGTGTGATTAAGATCTAATATTCAACTTGAATAGCTGACTCAAAAAATACACACCAAAGTAAATCTAATTTAACAAACAGACTATGGTAATGACAGATAACTAGCTAGATTTCAATTTACCCTGAGTTTTTTGTTCAAGTAATCTTCTCCTTTCCTCCATATCTTTTTCTGGAATGCCCTCCATGCCATAGATTTCCAGTTCAATGTCTGTTCTTCCAGGAATAGCATTTGGAACAGCATCTATTGTTTCTTTATGTACCTAAAGACGTTTTAAAAAAAAAAAAAGTGATTTTCAGCCAGTTTACATTCAAGATAGAAAAGCAACAGCATTAACAGGAAGAATCTCTCTAGCTGACCATTTCCTTGAGATGTACTTCCTACTCACTGTTAACTACTATTCGCTTCTAAAACCAGTTGATAAACTTGTCTTTTGAACACCAAGGCAACACGTAATTTCTTCACTCCTCCCACTCCTCCTCCATCCCCCAAATGGCCTAAAGATCTCTACTGCATATACTCTATGTGAATGCTGACATAGCAAAGCACTCCTGTTCTGGAAACAGATGACTATTATCTGTTTCTAGCACATTTTCAGAATTCTGGAAGTCAGACCCCTGCCCCCCCCCCAACATCTTTAAGTTCACTATTATTTACAATCTTGCATAATGACCAGAAAAATTTTATGTATGTTTAAAACCTACCTGCATGCAATGTATAGCTAAACCAGGTCCTGTATACAATTTCTTGTGACATATATGGCATTTAAAGTGCTTTGCTTTTTGATGCTGTATAAGGATTTTTTCATCATCAAAATCCCTGTTACAGTACCTATTGAAGACTGTGAAGGAAATACTTAATCCAGAAAATGAGCGTTTATGTAACACTAAGGTAATAAGTCTTACTGTGACTTCTCCTAAAGGAAGGAAAGCACAGAAAACATCTCTGAGCATTCAAATCACCACAAATGGTTCATGAATGCCTGAAACCAAGCCTCATCCTTTCATATCACCCAGCATTTCTCTCTCCAGACAGTTACGTAAATTACAAAACTGGGAAGAGGTACGCATGCAATTAGGATCTAATCTTTGTCTTCCTGTCATCGCAAACTTTTCAGGTACTAATTATTTCCAAGCAGACTCATTCCATTTCTGCATACTTTTAGATTAAAATAAAGTTGTTTAAGCATTAAAGGAAAAATAAGCTTGAAAACCATGAAAGAAAGCTGATGCTAAGTACTTACAAACATACCTATTTAATAACAAGTATCAGTAGTTAACATTTAAAGGGAAAAAAATAAAGCTTTTAGTTAAAAATGCCCTTCCTTTTTCAGTAACTCAGATGGATCGATTCCCATGACACTACATAAATAACTACAGTCAAAAAGTTTTCTCCTTTTTAATAAAAATGTTGTAAGTGAAGGGCTTTTTTGATATCCACATGGTGTAAGACGCAAACTGCAGATTCCCTTCTGCAGGTCAGCATTAATATCTCAGTGAACACCCCAGACATTTTGCTTAGCAATGCAGAGGCACACTGGTTGTTAGCTATTTTTTGTTACTACAGCATGCCTCTCACTTTCAACAAGACATAAAATTTATTAATATCTAATAGAAACATGGATGCCTTTGAAAGATGAAAAAAAAAGTTTACAAGCTGCTCTATGATCTTTTACCATTTTATTAGTGATTCCATATTGGGAGAAATATTTCAGAGAGAGAAAACCTAAGTTACATCACCCCCCACACAAAGAGGATTACAAATGGTTACCTGAAAAAAAAAATCCCTCAATACAGAAAAATTGAGCTTGACTTTGATGCAGCAATTACAAATATGAAAGCCTGAAAAGGTTTTCAATAGGCCTTTCTGTAACCAGATCTGCCCCAGTTCTTCCTGAATACCAGCATTCATTAGAGGCATTTTTTTCCCCCTCTTACTAACATCCTTCTCCTCGGGGGATGAAGATTGTTCTCTATTTCCCTCAAGATCCCGGCAGTCCAAAGGAGGGCCAAGGCCAGCACGAGAAGCGATAGCGGCAGCCAGGCCCAGGCCTCAAGCGAGGCAGGCAGGAGCCGATGGACTAGGCCGCACGGAGGGGGGGAGGGGAGGTTTGGAGCACAGAGGAAGGGCACGGACCAGGCCCCATCCCCGCGCTGAGGAGCACGGAAAGGGACACAGGACCGAACCCTGGGCTAGATAATAGCAGGGAAGGAGAGGAGGAAACAGCCCCATCCTGGGGCGCCGGGAAGCCCGGCACAAAAAGGGAAAGGACGGGACCGCGCCGCTCCCCTCCCCCACTCCACTCCGCACACCCGCCTCGCCTCACACTGAAGGATACCAGCACCAAGGCTTCAGCTGCTTCTTCTTCTTACGGCCCATGGCGGCGGCGGCGGCGCCCCCGACCTACGCAGAAAGGAGACAACCGAATTCTCCCCTCCCGAGCCGCAGCGCCCACACCAGCCGCTCCACGGAGGCGAGCGAGGCAGACACAAAATGGCCGCCGCGCGCTCGCCTAGCGCCACCGCCTCCGAGCCCCCAGCACGCACCGCGGCACGGGGGGGGAGAAGCTGGCCACGTGACGCGCTCCCGGCTCTCCCCGCCGCCGCCCGGGCCGTCCCGCCGTGCCTCGCGCTGGCGGCCGCCGCCATTTTGTGCCAGCCCTCCTTTCCTCCCCCAGAGTGGCGGCTGTGGGGGAAGGATGGGGCTATTCAAAGGGCATTAAAATAAACCACACGGAAACGTGTTAACCTTGCCTCATGCAGCTTGCTTTGCCTTGCTGGGGGCTGCTCCCTCTGTCCCGGTTTGCAACCCTTTGGGGTCTTTGTGCTAACTCACAGAGGACCCTAAAGGGATCTGCATGGTTCATCCTGGCCCTTCTGTGGGCCGAGATCTAGAGCTGCTTTTCTGATCCAGAAGGTTAAGCTTAAGTGGCACGTTTGCAAAGAGAGCTGCACATCTGCTCAGTTACAAAACCCAGCTACCAAGCACGCTAATTTAATGGTATGGGTAATGTCAAATGTGACTTGAGCAGGCCCTGTCACAAAGCAGCTTTTGGAAAATTACTTTTGCTGATACGGGTATTGTAGCGCCACATCTGCACTCTGTATTGCGTTTTCCAGTAGTGAATCACACGAGCAGAGGGTTTACAGCAATGAGAAGCCGTTCCAGGGGCAGCAGCCGCGCTCCGGGCGCAGACACGTCCCCGCCGCAGCGAGGGCGGCGGGAGCTGCGCGGCGCGCTGCGTGGCCGGAACCCCCGAGCGCGTAAATCCTCCCCCGCGAGGTGACGCGTGTCCCAGGGGACGGCGCACCGCGAAACCGAGCCGGGAGCGCTGCGGCTGGGTGCCCGGCCGCCCTGCCCCCCTGCCCCGGGGGCGGAGAGCCGCGCCGGCGGGCCGCAACGGGCGGCGGCGGCGGGTGCGCTCCGGTCAGATCCGCTCCGCTCCGGTCGGGTCGGGCCGCGATGCTGCCGGCGCTGCCGGACGGCGACGAGCGGGAGCTGGAGAGCAGCGAGGAGGGCGGCGGCGCGGGCGAGGAGCGGCGGCCGGAGCGGCACGGCAGCACCTACCACGGCCTCTACGGCTACCGGAGCCGCAGGTGAGCGGGGCCGCCGCGGCTGCGTGGGGCCGGGGCGCGCAGGGCCGGGGCAGGCCGCGTCCGCAGGCCCGTCCGATCCAGCTCCTCGATCTGCGTTGATTATTTTCCTCATTTTCCCCAAGGAGATCCCCCCCCCCTTCCCCCAATGTCTCGATGTCATGATTCTGCCCCCAAACGCCCTCAGGCCGTGCCCTGCCGGCGCAGCCCCCCTCCCCTGCCCTGCCCGTGGGTTCAGGCTCTGAAATCCCTCACGAGACTGGCTTGACTTTAAGGTCGTCGCAGCAGGGAGCTGGCAGCAGGGATGGGAGCCCAGCTGCAGAGACACCCTCCGGCGAGGACTTCAGGTAAAGCCTGAACCGCGTAGTCACCTGTAATATTTTGTTTTGTTTTACTAACTTGAAGCCCGTGGCATTCACATTGCTGTTAAGTGAACAGTAATCAAAGTCGCATCAAAGCGGAAACTGCTGCGAAAGCATACTGAAGTCATGTGGATGCTTTTTCTGGACACAACTGGAGAGCTCAAATAATGCATTAAACATAAACAGTCACCTTTGAGTTTGTACTCTGTTTTTCTCTACTGGTAATACTTAACGCTTCTGTGTTATCTGAGGCCTTTATTTAGCTATTACACAATTTAAATTCATTAACCAATTTTAAATGGACAGTTAATTTTTTTCACAAGCTCTGCTGTATAGTTGTGACTCGGGATTGCAGCTGGGGAAGCAGAGGAACAAAGAGGGGCAGTGACTTGCCTGTAGCTGCTAAGGGGTCAGGCATCTCCAGGCTTGGGGGCTAGTGGGCAAGCCACTGAGCGCGTTTCAGATGGGCCACAGAGCGAGTTAGTTGCAAGCCAGAAAGAGATCACAGTGGCCCCTCTCCTAGAAGCGTGTGATGACTGCAAGCGAGTGGTTCTGCACTTGTTCAGAAAAACAGAACATTCACTTTTCACTAACTCTTATCTTCGTGGGGTTTTTTTTCTTAAAGCCTCTCGTTGCTGGACACTAATTTACCAGCTGAAGCGGAGACTGAACTGCGTGGTTTTATTGCTAAGCGTCTTACTAAAGGAGCCCTTTTTGAAGGGATGGGGAACGTAGTGTCTGTGGAGCTGAGGTAAAACAACTTCTCATTCACAAATCAGTTTAGCAAGTATAAGAAATGTTGGCAGCATTGCACATTTTGCCATCTGCTGCTGTAGTTAGGTTTAATCCCAGTTCTATGCTTTCAGTCTATTGCTGTTGTTAATAACAGCTCTGTGCAAATGGCACTTTTATCTTTTTTTTTTCTGGGTGGTTTGGGGAAAAGTATTGTGATAAATCATTTGCTGTTTGAATACTTAAAATATTACATGTATTTATTACTGTTCCAACTTAAACTACTCTGGTTACCCTGCTGAGGAAAGAAGAGGATGGATGGCCTGGTATAGGAGCAGCCTGTACTAGGGGGTGAAAATTCTTTATGGAAATCACGTACATCTATTTTTTGCACTTCCTTATTGTGATGTATTTATAACAAAATCGATCTTTTTTTTTTTTCTGCCTAGCATACCAGAATATAAAGTTGGTTGTTACTACTGTCTTTTCCGACACGAAAATCTTCTAGAAATGGCAACGCTGGAATCGGACATCACAGCTCCAGAATATGTGATTTGTTTCTTAGGTGGCTCAGAGAAAGGCCTAGAACTATATCCTTACCTTTAACTCTCCTACCTGTGTGGAGAGGGAGCTGATGTAAAAGTAATGTTCTCATTTTGTCTGCTTCCTGCTTGAAATCAGTCTATTAGCCTGTTTATGGAAACTTTCTAGTATATAACTGAATGCATTAATAATAACCATACATTGAAGGGCCAAATGCAGGTCTTATCTGATTCATCTTATTTTCCTTAAAAAGATACTTTCAGACTTGAACTGGACAAATATGTTCAAAGTCTGAAGACAGACCTTAATCCAGAGGTAAGGCCTGATTTTTAGTGTTTTTTTGGTTTTTTGGTTTTTTTTAGGTGGTGAAAATGACCACTTTTTACACAAACTTATTACTAAAGCAGTCTGGAAGATCTAGATTATAGAAACAAGTTAGTGTTTAAGATACTAATATGAAACACTGTGAGAGATGGTTACCTGCTTTGCTATAGAGACACTGAATGCCTAAAGTGCTATTACCCACACAAGTCAAAGGGAAAAAAAGAAGGATTTTTGTACCAGTCATAAATCTGTTAAAGGTTACTTGTAGTTGTATTCAGAGAGAATGACTAATAAAATTTGATGGTCTAATGGTATGTTAGCAGTGTCCACCTAGGTTCTTACTGCTTCTGAACGTTAGAGATTTTTGTTGTTTTTCTTGCAGCAGTTTTTCTAATGAAGTATGCATTTTATGTCCCTACCTCATCCCCTGTCTGTTGGTGCATGCTCTTTGCTCAGTATATATCATAATATGTTACAATTCTGTTTAATTCTTGAAACATCAAGCCCTTCATATCTCATATTCCACATCAGCATGGGTTTAAATGTCAAACTCATGACTTTAGTCTAGCATGGCTTGAAATGAAGCAGGATTTGACATCCAAATGTCATAGGTTGAATAGATTATTAATATGCTTCTTTTTTGTGCAGAAATCTAATTTGCAGTTAAAGTTTTAATGTTTCAACTCATTACAGCAAAAAACCTTGGAGACCTATGTTAACCCCTACTTGCAAAGCTGGTTTGAGAATTCTGTATGCCCTATTCAGAGAGTAGTGCAGCTCTTCCAGGAGAAGCTTGCCTTCTTGTTACATGCTGTAAGTATATGTCAAACTGAATAACAAAAAAGGTATGGAAGGCACCTCAGCGACTCTCGCATTGTGTTTAAAATATTTTTTGTATTTGTTTTCCCAGCCAGGAAAAATGAGGAACAGCTCCTTTTTTTAAATTCAAGACAAGCACTTTCTCCCTCCTTTATTGCTAAGGCAATACCTAGAAATTTCATCCATCAAGCAGGAATAAACTAATGTTTGAAAAGTAATTTTTATGGTTAATTCATTTTAAATTGCTTAGTAGTGTCCAACTTGTAATTAGAATGAGAAAATTAGAAATAGAATGAGAAAGCTGTCCCTGCGATAATCCTTCTGAGCCAAAAGGAATGTTTTATTGCCTGTGTCTCATGTAATTCACTGGAAAAAGAAAAGGAAAATTAATCTTAGCACCAGTCTCTGAGTTTGAAAAGACTTTTTATGGAATAATTAATAAAGTATAACCACTGTATTTCTTTTGAATGCAAAAATACTTGCAGTGACTATAATATGGAGTATTCTTTTAGCTTCTACTTTTACTCTGAAAAGAAAAAAACTAAAGGTACCATGTTATCTATTTATTACTAGTAACTACAATAAAGCAACAGAAATAATATGAAATCAGCATCTAGTTTGTTTTTTTTTTCCCTCTCTCAAAGGCTTTGAGTTACACTCCTGTGGAAGTAAAAAACTCAGATGAAAGAACAGAGAAAGACATTAGCAGGTAAAGATGCTTTGAAACCAAGGGGCCTGTGAGTAACTTGATTTTGTGTGTGACACCATCCTGTTTTTGCTATTCAGGTGTCGTGTAGAAACAAGCAATTCACAAGGATTTTTTTGAGTTAGGTTTCTGGCAGCTGCCAGCCTCCAGGGACTTGTTCAGGAAGGCACAATGACCTCCTTGTGTATCGCTATGACTGAGGAGCAGCACAAGTCAATGATTATAGACTGTGGTGGACCCCAGCCTCAGTTCCATAATGCAGGTGAGACCATGGCTCTGAATATGTCATGTCACCCCCTTGTATCTCTCTGATGCTGAGAGTGCTGGTCTTCAGTGGTAACTGAAGATACGCAGCAGCTCTTAGGTTCATGCCCAGAAAGTTTGGATTCTGGCTGGAAACCAGAACATGCTTTCCTCTTGGGTTGCAGAATAATTGTCTTTACCATATGCACTGGAGCTCTGGTTTGAAAATGGTTGATAATAAAATCCAGAATGCATTTAATTTGTGGACCGTAAAACTATGATTTTACACTTCAGGGCAAGCTGCAAAATGTACTTCTTTGTCTGTTGGATTTTTGACAAATGTTACAGAAAGCAACACTCAGAATTTTGTGTAATCACTGTAGCTGTGTTTGCTTTTGTTCTCCACCTGAATACTGATTTTCTTAGACTTTTATTTCCTGGCCCAGGTATACTATGGTTATTTATTGTGTGAGAACAATTAAACCAGGTGAATGCAGCAACAAACTTATGTTGAGCTTATTTACTTCTTGCTCCCCTTTTCTTTCTGTTCCGGAACATGTGACAGGAAGCAACAGATTCTGTGAGGACTGGATGCATGCTTTTATAAATGGTGCTGAAGGTGGAAATCCATTTCTCTTCCGGCAAATTTTGGAAAACTTTAAATTGAAGGTAACTGTTCATATATGTTAAGGATTTGGAGGAGACATCAGGGTTACTGAGGGACCAAGTACTCATTTTGCAGCAAGGAAAAAAACTTATTGTTACAGTGTCCCTACATCATTATCTGACTAATTCTGAAATTTAATTTTCTGACTGCTATTATTACTTGTAGATGGCGTAGTATTGTTGACAGAACCAGTATGTAAAGCTGTGTGAAAGTTTCTTCAGTGAGTAAGCCAAAGGAACTTTCTGATATTTAAAATAAAAACCAACTATTTTTTTCTTAAAATTTTTTTCTTGAAATACTGTTATTATTCACACAATAATAGCATGTAATTGGGTAGTATGGATTCAGTAGTTAATTTTTGTTAGCTGATCTTCCAGAAAGATGAGGTGAACTCTTGATACCACAATTTGATCATGTCTGAACGTGCGTCCACACTTTTTGCATCTTTTAAAATATCAGTGGCAATATCCATCAAGGACAGTACTCACTTAATTCTTACATTACTCAGAGTAGTAATACAAAATCCCTATTAGAAATGCTTTTGCTTCTCCTGCTATTCTTCCCTCACTTTCCCACATAGTAGCATATTTTCTTTCCATGTAGGAGGATAAGAAAATACCATTACTCTTTTTCCAGGCTATACAAGACATTAACAACCTGAAGAGGTTTATCCGCCAGGCTGAAATGAACCACTATGCCTTGTTCAAATGTTACATGTTCCTAAAGAACTGCGGCAGTGGAGACATCCTTTTGAAGATTGTTAAAGTAGAACATGCAGAAATGCCAGAAGCCAAAAACGTAGTGGCTGTCCTTGAGGAATTCATGAGAGAAACAGCAGTGGTTTAAACCAAACTTAATTATTCTGCATTTATTTAAGGGTATTGTATAAATCATTAATTTCTTCTGTGCAGCTTCATTTCACTATGACAGAAATTTTAATTTATATTTAAAAGTATTACCCAGGTCAAATCTAAATTGTAGTTCTGTCTACTCTTCCTCTTTTTAAAGAAAGCAGCACGAGCTTTGTTTTAATGTGTAAATACTAGATGTTATGTAAACTCATGCATAGTTTTCAGTGCTTACCAGATTCTCCAAATGACTGTTCTTCCTTTTCTGGGGAAGTCATGCCATTTGGTTTTTACTGTCATTGCATGAAAAAAAGAAAAATCACTTACCTGGCAAGCATTTTTCTGTGTTTTAGATATTTAAAGCATCTTTAAGGTTATCATTGTCTAATCGTTAAGATCTGGTTACTTTCGTACATAAAAAAGCACAAACATTTGGATAAATAATAGTAAATGAATTCATCACTTTTGTTCATATGAGAGAACATAGGTAGTAAGTTTGTAACTAGTTTGCACGTTCTACTTTCAAATTAGCAAAGTTTATTCTTCTGCTCTTAGATAAGCAACTTGTTAATTGGTATGAAACAGAATTGCCTTAAGACTGAAGAGTTTTATGAATACATTTTTATGTGCTTGTATGTATGTATGTATGTATACATACACTAGTCAGACTTGTTAAATTCCCAGGGTAGATGATGAATCCTATTTCATTAATTTGCCTTTTTATGATCAAGACTTTCTTTGTACAGTTGGGTAGTTGTAGTATTTTACATCCATTTTGCATAACTGTAAATAATAGCGTGTTTTTCAGCAGCAAGAAACTAAACCTGAAGATCTTATAGATGCAATGTTAACCTGAGTCCTTAAATCAATAACACTTCTTCATAAATTGAATTGAACTAAGTTCCTAAATTAATTATTTAGATTTGAAAACATTTCATTGTTTTTCAGCAGTGAATTTTTACCCACATCATATGAAATTCATTTTCTAAATCAAAGGATATTTAGATAGCAGAATATTTGAAGAACATCTTTGGCTACAGATGGAACCAAAACTTAGAAAGCCTTTTTGGGACCACATAAATGAGGACTATTTCTGCAAATGTGATGTAAGGAAAACACCTTATTCATTTCCTTTGCAGCAGAGGGTGTTTGAATGCCTAACCTGGCATTTGAACAAGTCCCATTCAAGGCCTGAAACACTAACTGTAACAGTCTCACTAATGCAGTAAGACTGGTTACTCTGCCATTGCTGTATATTATGAAGGTAAAAGCTAAATGCTTTCCTGTAACACAGCTGTGTTGAACCTATAATAAGGTTTATAATAAAACACATTTAAATCCTTAATACTGTGACTGTTTTAATTCCAAATAAGTCTTGTCCTTGATGTCTCCTGTTTAAAAACTTTTTATTCACGCTTTATAAAGAAGTTGCTAGTGTAATGTGCAGGAGTTTGCAAGCATCATACTGACGGGAGAGTGATAGATAGAATGAAGGGGCAGGTCAGAGAAGAAAATAAAGTAGCTTCAGAAAACCCTTACTCTGTTATCTGCAGGAGCTCTGAGGAGTAATGACGTTTTCTTTTAGGCTCTTTTATTCATAAGTCAGTAAAGCAATGCCGCTCCATAAAACATGTCCCCCTCTCTTGCTCTTGCACGTTTTTAACTAAGTTGGAGCACTGATCCTTTAGTATTTTGCCTGGTAAAAAAAGCAGAGTTGTTCTCAATGCTCCAAAAAAAAAAAAAAGTTAGGTGTGAGGGATAGGTAGTTGTGATCTGGTAGAACAGTATGAGAAGTCAGCCCAACAGTACCACCCTGTTCCTCTTGCCCCACACAGGTGGAGAATGAGGCCACAGAACCCCATGCAGCCAGGTGTTACTTGTGCTGGCCTTAATGCTCACAAAAGGGTAGGTCAGTCCCAGGTACAGCAGCGCTGGTGATTATAGTAATAAACTGTTTCTGAGATGCAACCAGAACTGTTCTGTGCAGTCTTCATCCGTAGAGGTTTTCAAGAACACACTGGATGAAGCACTGAGCAACCTGCTCTGACTGCATAGGTAACCCTGCTTTGAGCAGGAGGTTGGAGTAGAGAATTTCTGAGGGCCCTTCCAACCAGAACTGTACTACAGTCCTATGACCTCTGCCACAGTCATTTTCAATAAGATTTTTGTTTTATTTGCTGGGTAAATGATCACATATCACTCTTGAAAATCAAGATATTTTTAACTTTTACCTTTAACCCTTTGATCTGGCTTGTCTTGGCGGCTTCTCTTCAAGGTAATCAGCCCTCAACATCAGTCCCATGGAATTTGTATCCCATTATGTATGGGTACCTACAGTTTTTGCTGAGTTTTCTCAAGTCTGAAGATGGCTGGCAGTATGAAAAAACATCCTTTCTGCAGCCTTTGTTTTAAGACTGCCAGGCTTTTACCAGCTTTGCACTGACTTTGCCATTCAGTCACCTACAACAAACTCAAGATGCTTGGAAGCACACACACATTGAAATACACCCTGGTAGTGCATTTCCTGATTTTGCATGTTTTACTGGCATATTCCCTTTATAAATTCTATTTAAAAAAAGCAAAACTAAAGGTAATTATACAAAAGCATAATAAATAACGCAGAAGAAGCTGGTTTAGCTGCATGAATGCCTGGAAGGCATTATACACTTAACTGCTTCTCCAGCAATCAGCTATTCACAACTAAGGATGAAGCACACAAAAGGTCATAAGATGCTGAGATGTGCTATTAGTACTTAATCTGCAAACTTGCAAGATTTTTTACTGTAGTGTTAAGGGTCTGATTTAAAACCTTTTGGAGAAGAAAAACCCAAATCATAGGCCTATGTTAATGCAAGTTTAGCTTTAAGTGCTAAAGACCTCTCGCAGTTTGAAAGCTCAGGGGCTTGCTTTTTTTTTTTTTTTTCCTTCATTTCACAAGAGAAGTAGCATAAAAGCCAATTAGTATTTCTCTTTCCAACACTTACGAGCAATGCTTACTATACAGCAGATAATTGGGAGCTATGGGAATAAAATGATAATGAGTTTTATGAATTTGTATCAAGGTATGAAGGGTGTATGGTATCAAGGTTGCCAGCTTTTGGCTCCTTTGCTACAGATATGCTGGAATTTGTAGTATTTCGGTCCTTTAATTTGCCTTTCTAAAATTACTTGGGCCATCAAGGCAAGGGTATGGTATTGACAAACAATAACACAGTTCCTGCACTAACTGACAGAAACAGACAAAAACCTCCTTTTTCACCTTCTTGCTGAATAAAAAATAATGACTAAAGAGCTTTGAGTATCTCAGAGAAGCTCACTTAAGTGCAGAACATTAACATCAAGAGTTGAGTCCTGCATACAGTAGTAGTAATCTGCCTCTTAAAAGTAACAAATGTGAAGGAACTGCTGTCAGTCACATTTCCATTTCTGCAATTTATATTTTAACCCAGTAGTTCCCAGCAACACCACACAAAGGGTTTTTTTCAAAATAGCCTCCCCCTTCCTGATGCATATTGGTAGAAGGATATTTTACTTACTTCAGAATCACTAAGTCTCTGACAGGTTTACTGAAGAACTTCCTGGACATGTTTTTCCCACTGTTAATTCAAGAGACAAGAGTGCTTTGGCTCTTTGAGATTTGAAAACATTCAGCAGACATTGATGTTAAAAGCTAATAACCCTCCAACCCAATCAAGAAAATTAAACAGTCTAAGGTGCTTGTCTTCAACTGCCCCTCAGTTCTGAGGTCGCTGCTGCACTGAAGTTCTGGTCGTCAAGTAGTGGGGCAAGACCTGAATTTTTAATACAAGTCACAAGCTAGCTCTGCATCCCTGTTAGACCTCATGGAGAAATAAATAGCAGCTCATTTCTCCCTTTATCAGACATTTTTAAAGAGACAAAAAAAGAGTTATTAGTGTCAGTATTCAAAAATTACATTGCAGAGTTCAAAACTAATTGCTCTCCTGTTAAATACTTTAACAGTAGAAATACTTACTAACCCATCTTTGAAAGTTTTTTCTTGGTTGTTTTTTGGCATGTGACATAAAACAGCTCAGTTTTATTAAAAAAATGAAACAGAGAACAACCAAAAAACCCACCAACAAAAAAATTTTTTAATGGAATCTGCGCTCAAATAATATTGTTACAACAAAAATATACAGAATGTACACGATACAAAAATATTTGGAAACATACAATAGCGTGTTACCTTGCAAATATAATTTTGTTTTACTAGCCCTTAACGGGAAAGTATCATTTGTTCAGTATTTTAAGGCAGAAAATTACATTGGTCGGTGCTTTGTTAACACTTGGATGCATTTAACTTTAGTTGTGGAAGCAAAAGAAAAGCTCCATAAATCTAGCTTTGTTTGCAAACCTAATAGACTGTGGGGGAGTCCGGAGACAGTCAATGACTAACATAGCCGTTAAGCTCACTGGAAATTAAGGTATTTTTGCTACTTAAATCAGGCCCCGAGAATTTGTTCTGTTCTGTGTTGTAAACTACTCTGCAACATAAATTTTCTGTACCACTTCTGGCATTTCAGAAAAACCTCATTAGAAAGCTCTTCCCAATTAAAAGCCAATGATTAATGGTAACATTAAAAATACATTTACCTTTAAACCAGTTTGATTTCTGTCTTACGTGTGCTTCTTTCTTTATAGAGGTGCAAAATGCATTGCTTTCCATTACAACCGGCTCTCAGCATCAGTGACCACAGGAGCAATTTCTGAGCCTTATCACAGCACTGTAAAGCAGCCACTACCATAAAGGACAAATGACAGTGATACTCAAAGAGAGGCAAAACCTCGGAGGTGCTGGCCTTTGTCCTCTGGATCCCAGTTTGCCTCCAGAGGTTACTGGTGCTGAACTGCATTCAGATTTTCCAGTTTCACTTCAGATAAAGTCAGTGTATGGGGTTTCCAAAGCAATTGAGCCAAGCTTGAATCTGTGTAAATGAATAGACTTCGAGCTCTTGACTCACTGAAGTATGTGTGAAAATCCTACCCACGATCCTGTGAGACTAAACACTGGCACAAAACAGCAGCTGTCTTGTAAGGTCAGCAGATAGCTCTTAGTGTGGTACCAGCTCTAACTGTGTCAGATTCCACCTCTCACACCTGTCCAAACTGAGACTTACCTAAGCTGATTTAAAGCACAGAGGCAGCATAATCCATCAGAAGGAGCAAGGTCTTGGGACACAGAATCCCTGAGGTTTATTTCCAGTCTGGCAAAAATTGGCTTTGTCACCTCAGACAGCCATAATTTCTCTGGCCTCGCCCTTCTCCATTTATAAAAACTTACCTACTCCTACAGGAGCAAGTAGTGAAGATTCGTGATATATCATGTAAGTGCTAAGTATTATTGACTGAAGGGAAAAATGACCTAAAATGTTGGCTTAAACATTTAGCAAAAGATTTAGCAAAAGTGAATTCATCAGCGCTTTTACTACACCTTTAAAACATACTTGGAGATTGTTTCCGGTAACCTCCTCTCCCATCACTCCATTCCAACCCTCCCCCTTTCTTTATTATTACTGATGTGTGCAAAATTAATATCTCCCTGTATCCAAGCATCTAAGAATACAAGGTGCAATTTGCAAGTCCTGCAGCCCTTGCTCGAGCTGGTTCTCCTTATTCTTCCCCCCCGGCTGTCTGAGGCACTTCTCACTTCTCTCCTTGTCTGGGATAAGTGATCAGGAAAAGCTCCCCAGTCCGACCCGATCTGCGGCGTTTCTGTGCTGCCGGCAGGTGTCCCTGAAGGAGCTGTACCACCAGCACCCAGATTCGCCCAGCCCGCGTTATTGCTCCCTACATCTGTGCCGGGTTTCCTCAATGGACCGGTGCTGCAGTATGCTTACCAAATGGGAAGTCCAGCACAGAAGCAGCTTCTATCCCCCTGGACACTGTCCTCACTCAAGGACACAAGCATGAAATAAGTTCCTTAAACATGTACTAGTCTCAAATCTGTGCACTGGTAACAGTTCCTGCCTTTTGTTCTGGCACTGCACATCTATAAGGTTCAATAGATTCGCATTTTATCAGATTGTGATGTAAAATCCTGGCAGCAGCTGAAATAAAACCAAAACAACCACCACAACCAGTCCCCCATGTAGACAACTCCTTCAGGGAAACACTGCTGATTGTGACAAGCTGCAACAACAAATGAGCAGGATGGAGAATATTAAGGCTGTGAAATAAGCCAGCAGCATCAAGGACATCTGGAGGTAAAAGAAAAGCCTGCTTGCTATCAGCTCTCTGGTGCTGCAGCACTATGGCACTGCTGGGTGAATTAGAGAACAACGTAGCTGGATTTCCTGATAACACCGTAACAACATGACAGATTTTCACAGTATAATTTCAGTGATTTAAGTATAATTACAAAGGCCTAAGCATTGTGCATTGCTCTTTACTCCATGAGTTGATGGGTTCTCAGCAGACACCAGGCTCAATGTACGACCTGCTCTATGTATGGGGTGAGTTTTCAGCTCTGATGAACAGGAATGTGACAGGGTTTCATTTCTTCACATACAATAAACCTAGTACCGATCTAAAGTCTGGCCTTTCTGATTCCCAGAGTTGCTTATAGACTTGCTCCACAGGCAGGGAAGAGGGCCACAGAATGGAGGTTAGAAAGATGAACAATAATTTGGGAGAGCAAGTCAAGCTCGAAGTGAGAACTCTTTTGAATCAGTTCATGTGAACTATGTTCAACTATGGGTGAAGGACCAGAGAAGGGCTCCTGAAATACTCTGTTCAGCTACCTCCTGCCCCTGAGCAGAGGCATAGATATCCTGGCCAGGGTCAGGGAGAGGCTGATGAAGAGGGACAGTGGCCCTTCAGCCTCTAACTCACTGATTCACAACAGAGGACATCACTGGCAGGCACAGAAAGCTTTCCCGGGGAGAAACTGATGGGCATTAAATAGCTTTTGGCTGAGAAACCAAAAAGAAAAGCCAATCTGTACATATTGCACTTTGATAAATTATAGGCAAAATAACCTGGCTTTTGTTGTGATTGACGTTTTCTACCACAAATTTCAATGTTTTCCTAAAAACTTCCTGGAAACTCAATTTCCTGCTCACCTCTAGTTTAAAGGCATCTGTAATCAGAAAGGCTTAGCAATAGGTAAGGAAAGGGATGTCCTCCTTCAGCGTGAACCATGTTTTTGTCAGTATTCTCCTGACTGCCTGCTCTCCTGCTTGCCTGTTGCTCCCCAAGGAGGTTGTCTCCACCACTGCGAAACTCACTGGCTGGCTCCTGACCTGAAAAAATGCATGTAAACTCTTGTGACTTCTTCAACCCAGACCCAAACTGCAGAGGTAAAATGGCACAAGGAATTATTCCCCTCCTCTAAAACAACTAAAACTCTGAACCTTATCCCTTCCTCTTGTCCCTTGATCCAAGGACCCACGAACAATCTGCCAGCAAGGGGAAACATCGAAGGTGCAGTTACCCGCAGAGCTCCCATTCCTGTGCTCAAAGAAGGCAAAAAATGTTTTTTTCGCAGGTAAGGCTTATTCCAGACTGTAGAAACCCTTTCCTTCTCCCCCTCCCCTTTCCCAAAGGCAACAGGAGTTTTACTAGCAAGTCCCATGGGGCCAGAACTTCACCCTAGCAGAGAGCTTTATCCAAAAAGGGAAAGAAAGGGACAGCTGATGACCACTAGTGAGTGTCCCCTCTAGAGGGACAGACAACCACTAGTTTGTGGTATCAGCTGGCAGCACCAATTACACAGTTGAGAGAATAAAGCCCATGACACAGAGACACTTTGCTGCAGAGCAAACCTGACTGCTACTGCCCATGAGATGTGCTGTGGAAAGGTAGTGTCTGTTGCCTGAGCAGTGTCTCTCTGGCAGAGACTCAGGACCTGCCCTGTGTTACTCCCACCCTACAGCCTTCATTTGGTGAAAGGGCAGCCCCCTTAGAAGGGATCTGGTCTTATGGAAAGCAGCCTTCTCTCCACCATCCCAAATATTCCTTTTACGCAATTTTTTGTTTCTCACTTTACTTATTGACCAAAAAAAAAAGAACTGCAGGAAATTTAAAAAACAAATTTATACAAAAAAGCAGTAAGTGTTTTCTGGTCAAGGGTCTGATGCAACCTGAGAGTCAACCACCTCCCCTGTCCCTGGGATGGGAAAAGGCATCTCTCCACAGAAAGAGAGCAAGGCTTGTGCGCTGCTTGTGTCGAGTGGCCTTGTTCCTCTGTGTGGAGGGTCCCACCGAAACATGTCATCTTTCTCTGCATTGCCAAGGGCACCGACATGCAAATAGAAAAGGGAAAAAGGAGCTGGTCTAGAGAGACTCCTATGGCTGCTTTATCCAGCCCACTGAACTGGGTGGGAAGAGGCAGGGCATCCACATTCCTGGACTCTATTTTGGCAACTCTAGAGTGAGAAGCAAAACAACATAAACACCCGACAGAGACATGTACCTAAAGCACTGCTCCCGCTCCCAGCGTTCCAGTCTGGTCCCCCAGTCCATGCAGGCAGCACGCTGTTGTGTGGACTGTTACAGACCGCTTAGAGATTCCTAAATCCTGTGCTCAACCTCTGTTAAGCAAAAAGGCATCGTTGCAACTGTTGCTTGGAGCCCCTAAAGTTCCATTGCCTCGGAAAGGCTGACCCTCTTTGCCATTTTAGCAGTCACTGTAAAACCAGTTTTATCAGTTTCATAGTGATCACAGTAACACCCTTTCCACTTTGGTAGGAAATCAGTGCTACATACCACCCAGCTTGAACTCCACCGACTTCAGCAGACAAATTTGGCCCTGCGTGGACTGGATGGCTGGAAAGTCTAGATAGCTCACACCCTGCACTGCTGGGGGTGATCCTGGTCCCGCTTTTCTAGCAAGAGCCTGCTGGAGGAGTTGAGATCCTTGCTTGGAGCTCACTACAGGCCAGACATTAGAGCAACATGGCCAAAAACAAACAGGGAGAAGAAAACAGCACCCGATTGTCAACTGATAAAAACACAAATAAACCTTTGCTCCCCTTTTCCCATAAAAATGAAACACCAGCCACACCGTCTACCCACAGCAGGCTGGGAAAAATGAAGTGAAACATGCCGAGTAGAAGTCACCTCTGGCTGGGTGTCCACACCACTCTAAAGAGTCCCCAAGATTTCTAGTGCAATATTGTTTGATCTATAGCTGAGGATCAGTCTCCACCACTTTGGGTGATCAAGTTCTGCTGATCCCTTTGAAAGACGGTTTTCACCATAGGCTAAAGTATTTAAGGAACCATTCAAGTAATTAGACAGTGGCACTGGTATGGCTGAACAGTCAGATGTATCTGTTGAAACCAAACCCAAGCTGCCTTGTGAATATCACGTGAGTATCTAGTTAGTAAATGTCTGCTCTTTTTCCATTCTAGTGTTCAGTAACATTGAGGAGTTTTGTTCAAACACTGGCCACAAGTACAGCACCGACCTGGAAAACGCAAATAGCCCATACAAAACATGGATGTGTGCTAACAAACCAAGCAATAAATGCCCAGGTACAAGCTGTCCCACAGGAGCCCCCGCATCAGAAAAACTGCAGGGTCCAAGCCAGCCAGTATTACAGTACCTGCTAGATTCATGCTCAAACTGATCAGCCCATTTGCTTGTGAGACCTTTAAGTGTCTCCTTCAGCACATGCTTGTGTTCAAAAGAATCATCCTCCCCTAAGTTTCATATAAAAATAGATCCTCCATGTTGATTCATTTAACATAGCTGGCAGATGAGTTCCACTCTCCAGAGTTTTTTGTCCTGTGCTTTCAGGGAGGGGGAGGTAGCTTCAGATCCAACAGGCTGTAGGCAAAGATATTCCAGAAGATGGCAAACAAGACAAAAATGAGATAAATAGAAAGGAAGATCCACCATAAGGACTGATCTTGGAGTCTCTGCTCATAGTTCCTCAGGATGATGACACCAAGAGTGATTCCAACCACCACCCCTCCCAGGTGAGCCATGAAGCTGGGGTGCGGGCATGGTGGGTAGGCAGAGGGGTGGAATCGCAGCCACACAGCTCTTCCAAATTCAAAGCTCACTGGAATAAAGAAGGAAAAAAAAGTCATTGTCTAGGTCTCCCAGGTGGGAGAATATTCTCTTTCCAAAATTTTATACCAAAATCATAAAAAGTGTGAGTTAGACTTTGAAGACAGCTGTCTGTAGTGACAGTGCCTTGCAGTGCCATCCTAGGGGTGTGCCTGGAAGATAATTTGTTAATGTTTGTATAATGCTGTCACCATCCCAGATGGGAACTGCGGTTGGAAACCTGAACATTAGCATTGTGAAAGCACTGCTTGTTTGAGAATTCAAAACCAAGCCATCTAAGTCCAAGATCTTCACAAATGCCACAAGCTACAGATGCTGGCTAACAACAAACTGTCATCTACAAATGCTTGCATTGAAAGCCAAAATCTGCATTCAAGAGTGATGTGGTTTCTGCTGCCAGAAGATCCAGCTGCAGGTTCCTACCAAAATTGCTGCAAAGTCAAAACTCCCCCAATTAGCATGAATTCTTGTGACAAGGACAAACAAAGCAGGATCGTGTATGTGCCAAATATTGGGTGATACTTACTACAGATCAAGGCAACAGCCATGCGCAGCAGTTTGAATTGGCACTTCATTCCTGACCAGTTCTGGAAAAGAGACAAGGAAAATAAAGCGGAGCATGCAAACCTGGAAGGATTTTGCATTCAGATCTGCACGGGAGGAGTGTCAAGGGTAAACAAACATCCCTGGAAACTAGCCTCTTTCACTGCCTTTAACACCTAGCCATGACTTCTCCACTCGCCATACCAAATACAGATCTGTCAATCACAGATGGCATAACCATAAAGGACATGTTATAGATATGTCCAAGTTATGGACAAATCTATAACTGTTTTGCTTGGCAGTCTTACTAACTTACTTTCCTTGCCTGACATCCAGCCAGCCAAGCTGTCTCTGACACTGGTCTGGCCCTGACCTGGCCTAGCCCTTCTCCAGAGGGTGGGAAGAGCCCCCACTAATGACTGACAGTCAGCAGAGCCAACAGACAAGTGTTTGTGCATAAAATAAACAACAATGGATTAATCCCTGCATTTCCTCAGAGCATCTCAAGAGTCTTGAATAAAGCTTCACAACAACCTCCTGACCAAGATAAAGACAATCCCCATTTGATTTTGGACGAGAAAGAATAGACAGAAGGGGCACAGAGCTGCCCCAAACTCCCAGAAAAAACCTCCCGGAGCTGGGCGTAATCCCCGCATTTCTCAGAGTGCTCTACCCTCAGACCCTCTAGCCCCAGCATAGTCCCTGCCCCTTGCGGCAGACAGCTTTGCTCCCTGATGAGGATCATTCTCCTGAAAAGAAACCACCAGCCAGAAATCCTAGGGCTGAAGAACAACTTTTCCAGATCCAGGTCACTGGCTCCTCTGTACAAGCAGTTGGTCTTTGCCATATATGAGGGATCGGAAATAGCCCAGGACTGCTAATGACAGTTATAAATGTGGAAGTCAGATTTTATAAGCTAGGGAATTTTAAAAAATCACTAGCTTACACGGGCCATGTCTATACACTATTCACCACATAACAACACAGTGCATGCACACACCAAAGGACTAGACAGGCCTAATTGTTTTCTTTTTATTGTCCAGGCACTGACAGTTTTATTACTTCGTCTAAATTTTCTCTCTCAAGAGAGAACAAACTGAACTTAAAGAAGAAACTCTACAAAAGAGCTAAGGGAAAGAGGAACCACTGGCAGAGTAATTAAGCATGCACCCAATTCAGGGAAAGGTTTGTCTAATTAACAGTCTACAGGGAATTAGACAATAAGTCAGATAAATGTATTAAAAAAATCCTTGGTATGCAGGTTTACCACTGATTTTTACCAATTTAACATGAACGCACAAAAGGGAAAGTCATTTGTCAATAAGCCTATGCTGCGGAGTTGTGATACAAAGTCCCCCTGGATCCAAGGCACAGTCCCGGCCCAATCTGTTAATGGATGAAGACATTAACAAAGAGCCTGACCTACAGTCAGCTCAATCATATGGACAGATTCCAACCGATTTCAGTGTGCCTTTAACAAGGATCAAAGTCAAGGCCTACGCGTTTCCCAAAGTCAAAGGCTTTTCAGATCCGAGAGTCTGGCTTGGTACCAGTGATAGTTACATACTAGACTGTGCATGGAAGGTGCCACTGCCACTGAAAGGAACAGCAGATACCCAGGGCAGTGGCACCGAGAGGTACATTTCTAGGAGCTGACTTAGATGTTAGATCTCATCCCAGCTAGCATCCTCACAGGTCAACAGCAATAACTATACACGGGCTTGGAAGGATCAGATTTTAAATCAAGTGCCCAGAACTGGTATTCTCTCCTTCCACCCAAAGCAGACTGCAACAATTCTCACATGAACAGTTAGAAGGATTTGAAGGGGGAAATCAAATAGTTGTTACAATATGGACAGCCAAAAGGGACAGCTAAAAACAGTGTCAACTAGCAAATAAACTAATAATTCCAGAATTATAAGTGTCCTTTTTTTTTTTTTTTTTTTTTTTGCCTGTTGATAGCAGTATCGGATGTCAGGCCTTAATAATGTTCTGGAACATCTCCTTGTCGGCAGGCCTCTTGTAACAAACTACTTGTTCATCATATTGAATAAAAAATATTTGTAAACTCTTCATCCTAAATTCAACAGCACCTGCTGACTTTTCAGCCTGCTGAAGGAATATTCTGCAATAAACATAACATACATTAAAGTTTTATGTGGGATCTGTCTGTAAATCACTTCTGTGACTGCAAAAATGCAATCTCTACAAAATAAGCAACTCATTTTCTCTCTCCACAGAGACACCTAACCCATTCAGAAGGCTCTGAACTCATGCTGATTAATATCGTGCTGGTTCCTTTGCTCTTCATTTCCATGGAGCTGTTTTGAATTTCTCCCTTTACTCTTTTCCTAAGGGTGAGATGCTTTATTGCTTCCCCCTGTTGGTTACTTTATGTATTTAATTCCAAGAATATTTATTTTTACAAGCAGGGATGTTTTCATTTCCTTTGGTTACCAGGAGGCATAAGGGAACAGAAGATTCAAATGAGACCCTCCCTGCACCAGTCCCTCCTCTTCCCCAGCATGCTCAAAGCATCTTTGCAAAAAAATGAGCATTATCAGCAATTCAACGGAGTGGCAAATGGCCAGCATCTTTTTCAGTATGTAACAGCATCACATCTAGATATTAGGTGAACAGAGAGACGGGGGGAAAGGGAGGAAGAAAAGCAAAAAACTCCACCAGAATGGGGAAGGCAATAAAAGTAATTTCAGATGAGGAGAGAAAGGAAACAGCTGATAATGGAAGTGCTACCATAGGAATTGCTAAATACTTTTGGATTTCCCCCTCCCGCCCTGTGAATCTCAGTGTGAAGAAATCCCCTGTCTGCGCTAGCACCCTCTGAGTGACAGAAAACATCCTCCCACCACTGAGCCAACAGAAGCATGGGCCACAATTCATACCAAACATAACTGTGTATCTGGAGGCATTTCCCCAACAGGAACCCTGTGGGATGGGGCACCCCTCTCCTCCTCTCCCCACCTCTGCCACACACTTGGTGTCCTAATTCTGGTGACAGCCTCCAGCTCATTCATGCTCTGAAAAACTCAAAGACAGCAAAGGAGATCTATTCTGTGCAGGAAATCACTCACTTCCCCCATCCCCAGCTGCCAGAAAGGCTGCCTGGAGCAGCGCTGGCTTGTGGGCCTGATGACTACATTAAATACAAGGTTTTCTTTTAGGCTTGACATGAGTACCAACCACCACACACACGTTTCCCAGCGCCCATATAACAGACCTTCTGTCTCCCCTGCAGCTAACTCTCACTGTCTTCCCACTCAGACCCCAGGGGAGGCTGCATTACTATCATTTTTATGGTTATTCTGCTCTGACATTGCTGGTACAGGACAGATACGCAGCCGTATACCACCACACGAGTCCTAATCACAGCAAAAATCTCTCTCTCAGCAAAGCAGCTTTCACCAGGCAGTCAGCTTAGGGGTCACACAGGCAGACGTGCTGGGCTTTGCCACTACTTTGCTGAGTACCTTGGATGAGCTGTTGTTTCCAAGCCTTAGAGAAATGAAGATGATGGTATTTACTGACCTTTGTAAAGTACTTCATTACATGAAACAGCAAAAACATATTATCACTAGTATGGCCAGGAGTCAGCTTCAGTCTGGATACTACAAAAGGAGGTAAGAGATATTCTGCACCTAAATCCACCAAATACTGAAATTCCCTTAGGTAGCAGCTAACAAGACACAACACATGAAGACAGAAACAGCCCCGGAAATCCTGCAAAGCTGGTCAGCTCCTTCTCAGCCCTTGCAAGGAGAGCTGACAGCCTAGAGCAAGTTGATAAATCTTGTCTCTGGATTCTGCTGACAGGCTGCCAGTCAGGGTACCAAGCCACCACCAACTGCAGTGTAACATTTCCATTCCAGGGCCAGACCACCGAGACAAGACACTGTTAACTATGGCAAGCTCTGAATGACCAACAGCTGGGTCAAGCACCATCTCCAACTGCTGGGGCCATCAGACTTTCAAAGAGGCCAGACAATCATTCCAGTACTCACCATGACTATATTGGCCAAGTGAGCAGAGACGAGTGCATACACACCTCCAGAGGAACCCACCACAGGTGCAGTCATATCAGCTACCGACACCGCAAGGGACCCTGCGAGGAAGAACAAGGGTTTAGTACAATTGCTAGCCAAATAAAAAACACTCTTTCCCACCTACGTCCCTGCTACTGCCTGTTCTGAGTTAAGTGCTTAAGGCCAGCAATACATGGGGAAATCAAAAAGAAAGGAAGGGGGAAGGGGGAATAAACTGACTTGAGAAACTAACTTAGCACTGTCAAGAAAGTGACTGATCAATTCTTTTGCACCTACTTTAAAAGCAGCCAAGCAGGCCAGCACAAGGCAGCAACACATCTTCAAACCTGTGCTGTGAAAGGCACACTCTGATCAAAATAACAAAGCAGCAGAAGACAGACAAATGTCTGTGTCCTATTCCTCATCGGAGGATAAAACAGAAGTAGCTGCAGTCCAGGCAAGACAAATATTTACACAACGAGAAGGAACTGGGGACTTGTAACTTAGTACAGGATTCTGATCTAAGCACAGCCTGCTACTTATAAAGCTATAGAATAAAAATAGCTAAAAATAACCTGGACGGAGGCAGTAAAAGGAGATGACAAAAGGACAAGCCAATCGCTTATATGTACCACTCACAATGATATATCCAAACATAGATATTGCTGCTTCTCTTTATCCCAATTAGAGGCTGTCAGGATCTGCTCAAATCTTCTTTCATTACAAACTTTAAGAATAATTGAAAAGATAAAAAAAGATGAAGACAGACTTGGTGTCACAAGGCACAGATAGTGAAGACCTCTGTTATGAGCAAGAAAACACACAACAGCAAATCTTGGGGGAGTCCTCTGTAGGACACAAACTTCTAATGAACTTCTAAAGCATTACTAATATCTCTGCTAATATAACAGCTGATTTGGGGTCAAGAAAGTGCCAAGGTTCCACCAGCCATCTATGGTCACAGCTCCCTCCCTCACTGTACAGTCCCGAGACTCCTAAGCTCTTAAACACTGACATTAAGGAAAAAGTTAATGAGAAGTTAAGAAAGCAGTAATGACAACTTCTAGTTCAATCCTTGGATGCTGCACTGAGCACACATCTTTGGTCCCTCAGTCTCAGTATGTCCTATTAGCAGAGCCAGACAAACAAGAGAAGACAGATCCACAGAAATAGGGGACCTCTCTGTATAAGTAGGGAAAGGCTATTGTGGCCCATGTCTTCATTCCACTGCTTGCTCCTGACTGCTAAGGAGCGGTGTTATCTTTATCTTGCCTAGATCCTCAGCATTAAGTATGCCTCTTCCTCCCTTTCCTGGCACAGGTCAAAGAACAAAGCACATTTAGTAACTGGCTAACAACTCAAACAGGAAAGGGTATGATGGGATACTTCTGTCTGGGACCATCCAGTCACATTTATTGTTCCATCCCACGCTAAGAACGGAAGTTTTCCCTTCCTTTTGGCACTTTCCTCCACAATTTATAAGGCACAGGGTGTGAAAGGCAAGTCTGAGGATGTTGGAGACTGTCTAAGAGGAAACTGGGATCATTTGCGTAGCAGAAAAGAACCAACAACACTGGGTGGGCTTGTGAGCTTCAGGCTCTGGCTACAGTCTGCAGAGCTCAGGGTGTTCAGCCCAGCCCAATGACTGCTAAAGCCTGCGCCTGACCCTACCAGCCCTGCCAGCAGGTCCACGAGCACAGGAATCTGCGAGGCAGCCGGCAACTTGCAGCACTCGCCTGGGCTAACGCCCAGCAGATCCAATGTTCATTTGCTTCGCTAGCCTAGCACAGGGCTCTTCTCAGCGCTACCACAGATGTGCAATATGTGTTTACATGTATATAAACAAAACTCCAGGGCTTAATAGATGGATTGACGAAGAAAAGTTAGTGTCTGGAAAGCTGCAGATTGGGGACCACTTTAATGCTTATTAAAGTCATAGGCAGGGGACACTGGAGCAGGTCTGCTAACTCCTTTCTCTGCATTAGAGTGCAGTGTTTGTACCATGCCTCGTCCTGTGTCCTAGTCCAATTATTCTTCTCACAGCCTCCCTTCTGGACTATGGGTTTTATTAGTACTCAATGCAGCCCATTTTACAATGGCTTTATCTGCTCATTATGGAAAAAATTAAAATTATGTGGCTGAAAAAAAACCATCATAAATCTTGAGCTAAGGCAGTCAATTCCTGTATGAGTTCCACTGTGAAGCCCTTGGTTGCTCTCACACACTCTTCCCGTTTTAATTAGATGTTGATCTATTGTCAGCTAACTTCCATCACTTCCAAACTGCTGGAAAAGCCAAACATAAATAAAAGCAATACAGCACAAACTAAAAATCAATCAAACCCCATGGCTTCATGTTTAAATGAATTTCCACGTTCCCATACACTGCCCACAGGCTGCAACCAAATACTTCTTGCTTACTCAGGCTCTAGGAACCAGAGAACACAGGTCAAATAGAGGAAAAACTGATACAGGACCTGGAAAAAAACTGACCCTTCATGCAGGAGGGCAATGGATGCTTTTGATGACACCTTTCTTCTGGGCCTCTATGGGACACAAGAGGAAAGGAACAGTTTGACCTCCACAGACACATTCAGGAAGGCCATCTACAGCAAAGCTATTTTGAAGTAACAGTTACTTTTAGCAGGGCTCCTAAACACGAAGTCTATGGCTAGTTAGAAAGAGATGTCAAGTTGTAGCATATTTCCCACCTCCACCCTTCAAAAAAGTTAAAAAACACAGTTATAAAAACAGTGACTGCTTTTCTCCGACACCCAGATCTTAGGAAAGTCAGCACAGACCATTTTCAGATGCCTTTCCATCTGAAGCCATCCGGAAGCGTCACCTACCTGCCACAACTCCAGCAATGTAGACAAAGCTGATCCTTGCTGCTCCATGCACCATTTCCAGGGGAACCCCAACCAAAAGCTGAAGGACAACATTGAGTCCAAGGTGTTCTATCCTGTGGCAAGGAAAAATGACAGTTGTCCTCCTTTCTAACTCTTTGTCCCCCTTCTTACTCTTGAGACAGTGAAGTCTTGGAAAGGAGATCAAATAGCGTCTGCTGCATGAAAGTAGATGGTAACACTAGGAAAAACAATAGTTTCTGGAACAATCAGACCTAGAGCTGAGATGTTCCTTCCCTCCTTGCTGCTCATTACCTCTTTGATATCCTCCTAGGTCTTTTCAGACAAAGACCTCAGAGCACTTGCAGTTACTAATGACACTTTTTTCTTTTTCTTTTTAAACAGAAGGGTTGAAAAAGGTGAAGAAATAAAATGACTTGTCCAAAAAATGCAGCAAGATGGCAGAAGAGCCAGGAAAAGAACCCAAAAACTTTACTTGCTCTTCTCTTCTCCCTTCCTAATGATACAGCCTTCCCTGGGAATATTACATTGCCATGACGGGGAGTGTGTATTGAGTTAACGGCAAGGTAAGCCTAGCAGTCCCATTTTGTTGTGGATACATAATGCAGTTTTACAGTTTGTGCTATCTGCCTCTCACCCTTTTCTGCTGAGTTTGCTTCACTGTGATCATGGTCAGAGTGGGAAGCAGTGGGAAGCAGTTTTCATGTCTGGCTGACACAGATTAGCAGCATAGTGGGACACCAAGTGTATTCAGTGACAATCTCTGTTCTCCTACCCTTGTTCCCACTGCAATCAACAGTAAAACTCCTGTTGAATACAATGGGAAGAGTTCGGCTGAGACTAGTTTTGTAGAAAATTCCATTGTGCACATCAGCAAGTGCAGGGCCACACGCAGTCTAGAGGTAGACAGCATGACAGCTAAGATGTGCATATTTGATAAAGATCTCAGTGCACCAGATTTCTGCTGTGCAGAATCAATAGTTTCAATGCAAGTTGTTTGCTGTTCTAATCAGTAATACCTAACAAGACTGTCTCGTTACTTTTCAAAGCTCCATACAAGTATTTGCCCATCCCTTTGCCAGCTGAAGGATCTTCCATTGATGTAACAACAGCATCAGGCCCCTGAACAGGGTCCATCTTCAGTACTCTGATAGTGTCTGAGATTTACTCTGAGCCCACAGGGCTGTGATCCTTGCCAAATGGCCACATCACACTGGTCCCCAGGGATATACTCTTTTCCATATGAAGACTGCCTGAATCCGCTTACAAAGCAGGTGGACCTAAATGACACAAATGCACCCTTAATGCAGAAGACTAGTATCTTTTGGGGGAAGAGTGCAAAATAGCTAATGCACTTTAAATCTATGTCCTATTTTATACCAGAAATGGATTGCTCACACACAGTCCTTAGCAATTACCGGTTTAAGTTACATGCATTTTACTGTTTTGGTCTTTCTTCATGTTACCATAGCAATTTCCCATATACACCAGAAAAAAAGTGCTGATGGTAAGATGCAGTAATTGATAGAACAGTCTTATGAAGGAGAATTTAAAGTTGGACTGGCAAAGACTGCTAGAAATGATACCATAGGACACTGTCCTTTCCTGATCTCTTACGAGGTTTGTTTCCACCTCATTTCTCTCTATGGAAAAAAATCTCTCCTTGCATCAGACACTCAGCACCACGATTTGCCATCATGTGCAACCGCTGCACATAACAGTGTGTTTATCACGTTGCTCAGGGCCTTTGAAGCCACTGGGCATGGACACATTCGGGCTTCTGTTCTGATCCTGCACGTTCACACAACTTGAGAACTGAATGAGGAATAAGCAGCAAAGGTCAAACAGAGATCACAGAGAAGAGTCAAAGCATCCAAGTGCCCTTTTAGAGCAAGAAGGGAAGAAGCTTCGCCTGGCATATAGTTAACGTCATGAGGCGGTGCCTGACATTTTCACACAAAGCACTGGGTCTTATTTTTCAAAGGCGGCTTTTGTAAGAGCTCGGCAAAGTTTATCCTAGACTCTAAAGTACTGCTCTGATTCACAGCTGTTCTTAGAAGACTTTCCAGGAGTGATCCCATTCACTGCTCCTCCCCACCATGCTAAGAGCATTGAAGGCTCCACAGTCAGTAAGCACCCATAAAATATAATTAGCCTTTGCCAGTGCTGAATGCGTCATTCTTGAAATGACAATTTCATTGATTTATTGAAGACTTTTGCCTTCCCTGGGACCAAACAAATGGAACTGAGCATCAATGCAAGTCATTAGTTATGGCAGTGCTACAAATGCGTGGGCCCCAGATAATCAACGTCTGCTTTCCATGAAAGCAGAAGGGCAGAATTTACAACTTTGCCTGCCTTTTCTGCCATTACAAAGCTCCCTCCATCAGCGCTGAAACACAGCCCATGCATTTTTGGAATCTTTCTAGAGGCACAGCCAGCCAAGCCTTAGCAACTGCTGCCTTCTCGGACACCTTCCGACTGTCAGTTGCTCAAGGAAAAGCAGACTGAGAGCACTAAATTAAGGAGCAGTCCACATTACCATTTTAAAGTCTCAGCAGGAAGCAGGATAACAATAGACCCCATGGCATTGTGTTAGCCTCTTGTTTGAAAATGAGAGGAGAATGATGGGCTTCCACTAAAAATGTTATTACCTTCTCAAGATTTATCTGTTCTCCTGAAATGAAAGGAGCTTAACACAAAGGAGTTAGCAATAAAATGAACATTTAGCCTAACTCCAGATACTACAGATAAACCACGGGGTTTATTGTTCAAGCAGGACTTGCCATTGTTTTGAGGGCTATGTGGCTACAGAGCTTGGAATCCATCACAAAAGCAAGGAGTCTCCTGCACACCACCTTCACGGCTGTTCATCTCCAAAGCCAGCCACAGATGTAAAATAAACCTAATATACTTTTCAGACAATAACTGTGAAGAGTGCCGGAGTGCTGCCTGCTACAGGAAAGGGTGACCTTGCACGGGTTAGGAAAGCATGCCACAAGTGATACAGGAAGACACTTGAATGCTGCAGCGGCTTCTCTTCAAATGGAACACAAAGCAATCTGTGGTTACACAAACACAACAGATCAAAAAAACAACCCCAAAGAAAATCCAGATACAAATTAGTTAACATTAGTTAAAATCAAGCGTTCCTTTCTCTTACAAGCTCAGCTTTCCCCACATCCTCAGTGATGGACCTTTCTAATTCTCATTCACATAACCAGTCTCACTTTTAGCCCAATAGGTTGGAATCTGTATACAGAGGACTTTTTGGAGGTATCTGGCGTGTAGAGTCCAGACCTGACCAGGTTTAAAATTTCCCTCTAGCATTTTCTTTCTACTCTCCCCTTGGGTCAAGTCAGTTCTGTCCTCACTACCATTTTTATCTAGAGATCTGGGCCACACCTTGTACTCAAGGGCAATGACACACTGAGGCAGTCATTCCAGAAAGGGACATTCACTTCCTGGCAGAAAAAGGAAAAGATCAGTTTGATCTTTTTGGCCTTTTAAAGGAGAACATTGACTGATGGGAATATAAGCTTTCCACTTAACAACAAAGGGTCTTTATGCAGTTTCAAACTGTAAACAACTGCTAAAAACCTTGTTGCTGTGATTTTTCCATGACAGAATTACAGAAAATCACAATTATCTGCCAGGAATGTGTGAAGATAATGATCTGAGAAACCACATAGAGGGAGTAGGGTGTTTTGTACAAGAATGAACTTTCCTGTGACATTCACTCATCACCATGGTACCACAAACATCACATAATTAAGTCTCTCTGAATCTTGGAAGGACTAGAATAATCTTGTATTCTCTTCCCAAGTCTGCTACATACCTCCCATAGGATGAAGGACAATTCATTTTACTGTGCACCTTCATTTTGCACAAGGTGGACCATTCTCTGTCCATCTGATCAGTCAAGACTGTCAAGTCTTCAGGACAAAAATTATCTTGCACTGGTGTTTGTACAAGGTGTACGAAATAGGTGTTCAATCTTGACTCAGGCTTCTAGGCATTATCTCAGTCCCTACAGAAGGGACAACATTACTACATGAGGACATGCTGTAGGCATAGGGAACTTAACTGATTTTCCCAACCTCAACTAGAAACTCTGTGGCAGGGTCAAGAATATAACACATAGCTCTTAAATACCAGTCCAGTATCTTTGCAGATTCCTTCCACAACTTGCACACCTCCTCTAGAGGGACACTGGGCTTCTATCTGGTGAGTTTTAGGAAGTGCACACTGCAAAGCGCACACTAAGAGGTATGTGTGGTCCCAACACTGTCTGGGCATTTGTTAAATTCCTTAGCTTGCCTCCTCCCTTCAGAGGGCTGTGAAGGTTTGTCACATACTGCCCAAGACCCTACAACAACTTCAGATTTTTATGTATCATTCAGAATTAACTTTTTCAATCAGTTTCTGAGCTGATTCAGTCACTTTCTCCTCCTCCCTCCCTCTGGGAAACCTGAACTGTGGGGAATCTCTGCAGTTTGTAAGTACTCACCCTGCATGCATGAATATGTAGGTTAGGTACCTCCAAGCCTGAGCGCGGAGCTGAGGATGGTAAACTAATGAGTTCTTCAGGTATAAGGGATGGGTGACTTGCAGCACAAATCTGTCTAATGCCACTCCGTTGTAAAGAAAAAAGGCAACCTAGAAGAGCAGGAAGATTCCTCAGTTAGCAAATGCCTTCTCTCACTGAAATACACTTTTTAACTCAAATTCATAGAAAGGAAAGTAAACTGTACGACAATTTTCCTGCCAGTTGACAGCCTCACACAGCCAGGAAACTCCCCTGTTTTGAGGAATCTGCAACACACTGGCATGATTCTGTATGTATAACATGCAGGCCACTAAGTCAGAGAAAATCAGCACCCTACCTGATCGGGGACATAAGTTATCCTTCTCTGTGCTTATTCAAGTGCATCACCTGGCTATTGAACAAAGATCTCTTTTGGACAGGAGATGAACAGGTCAGAATACTTAATCCAGTTTCTGTCCCCTCCTTTTCCTCTCCATTCACAGAACAGAGGTTGCCTTACAGAAATATTTCTTCAAAATCCAGTATGTGAATCACTAGTTTCCATAGAACAGTCCAGATTTTCACTCTTTGAAAAGTTTTGCATTAGTTTTCCAAACGAGGTTTGCATACAAACTGCTTCAGTGATGAATATCCACACTTGGAGACAGACAGGATCACAGTCTCCACTTGCACACACACACCGACAAGCCGTAGCGGCCATATTTGTGCTTGTCCTTTTCTAGGTCCAAACCCGTCCCACTGTAGCCCTTGTTCATGTCTCAGCAAAGCCTTTGGCAGCATGGGGTGGGTTCCCAGAGAGAGAGCATTAAGGTACTTGCCTCTACGATAGTGATGGTAATCATGAACCAGGGTGGAGGACAGCAGGTATAGCTGTCGTAGTACCACTTCCGGTCTATCTCTCGTGGCAAGGTCTCATATGCAACGTGCCGGATCAGCCTCTGGGATAGGCTCAGCCCTGTTTCCTCCAGCAGAGCCTTGCTGCACAGCCTCCTGTTCCCCTGAAGGATGGCCTGGCGAAAGCTATTCGACCTTTTGTTGCTCATCTGGGTGAAAAGAAAAGGAAGAAACCGTGAGGACAAAGCAAGGCCTGGTACAACCATCAGGAGAGAGTTGTGCCAGTTTGACAGTGCCAAGATTTAGGCAGGCAGGGTGACCACCACCAGGCTGGAGATGGAGGAGCCAAGTCTTAGCCTGACCACGGGATGACCCACATGGCGCAAGAGGAAGACCAGTATCAGGGTCTGCTATTACGGTGTCCACAGAGGAGGTCAGGGCAGAGCAGGGGCTGTTGATGCATCCAGCTGAGCTCTCTGGCTGATTCTCCAGCCCTCGATCTACAGCCTTCACAACCAGTTATCGAGAAAAGTCCCTGTGTCCTCCTACCCTCGGCTCCCTCTGCTCTGTCACACCTCCCTGCGCCTGCCATCTCTTGGGGCAGGGAATTTCTTCAACGTAGCAGCAGGTAAACTCGCAGCATCTGACCCTTGTGTTCTCATCCTTTTTGGCAGGAGTTAGTTCTGGGCAACGAAAAGGATATGTCGTATAAACCAAAAACAACCACATGAGCAACACCAACAAAACACAGGCTAAACTGGTGTCTTAGCTGTTGTAAACTTGTAAGAGGGGAGGGTTTGGCTTTTGTTGTTGTTTTTTAAACAGTTATCCTCTGAGGGGGCAGCTTTTCAGATGGTATAAGCTTTGGAGGACACAGCTAATTTGTATATGCATTATCATCATACGTGCACAGAATTAGCTATCTATCTTTTGAGCATACACTTTCCCTATTTGGATGCATAATTAAAGCAATTGCATTTGCAAATTAGGCAGATGGAATTTTATGCCTAGCCTGCTTGGAGAAAAAAAATCAGGTCTGAAAGAGCTTGCTCCAAGATTTGAGTAATTACTAATTAGCCCTGATGCCAAACAAACCTGCTGCATTAGATTCACCGGCTGTACTGGCTGAATCTTTGGCAGAGAAGGCTTAAAAGATAACATCTTTAATTGTGGATAAAGATCACTCTAGGGGAACCTTTTTGCAGTGAAAGGCACCAAAGTGAGCATGACAGTCTTACCCCTCTTCTGAGACAACTGCTAAGTGATCTCAGAAACCACCAGCATCCTCAGTCTCCTAGAACCAAATGAGAGACAACATGCAATAGCGTTGGCTTCCAGTTGTCTTGGATCACTCCGATTTCAGCTAACAGCCTGAGGACAGGGTCGCTCCGAAGCCCAGAACTTGCACTCTCAGTGCCCAGGCAGACGGGTAACTGTTCCGAGCTGGACCAAACTGCTGAAAACACAGTAATCACCGCAGGGAGCAACTTCTTGTTAATCACTGGAGGAACACAAAGGGGCCATCTGAGGTGAGGGTTTAACAGCCTTTCAAGTGCTGTGCACAGGCTCTGCGAACCGTTTTCCCAGCAGCCACCCATCCCTCCTTAGCCTTCTGCTTGTAGTCAGTCCCACCTATTCACTGAGGTGAGCAACCATCCACTTGCACTCACAGGCAACTGGGGGAAGAAGGATTAAAATTTTTGGAGAAAAAAAAAAAGAAAAAAGAAAGAAGAAGCTGTGATCTGTTTTAGTTTTTGGGGGAAAAATATTTCTTTTTTTTGTTTTTGAGTAGTTTCAGGGAGAAAGGAGTTTTACCCCCCAAACTCTTCTTTCTTATTGTTCCTCCTGTTCTCTTTTGCTTTCCGTTGCCTTTCCTCATTGATAAAACACTTGCAAAAGAATACTGTTGGTAAAGAAGCAGAAAAGGCAAAGAAGAGAAAAAAATCTGTCCACAAAAATCTTTCTTTCTATCTTCTCAAGTCTGCCATCCAACAGCTTTTCTCTAAAATGACAAAAGAAGAGAACAAAAATTGTTGGTGATCTTTTGTTGCATTAAGAAAGCCTGCTCACGTTGAAAGAGTGTTTTCATGGAGAATCCTCTACCAGCTGTAAGGCTTTCCTTTGCATTTGTGGGATATCTTCTGGTAGGTGACAGACGTTCCTTTGTTGCAAAACGCACCTTTGGCCACCTAATGACCTTGTTGTGTCTGAAGAAGAAAGCATCTCTCCCGGTTAGCTGGGCACAAAGACATATTGTGCATGTTCTCTTGCAGACTCCATGTCTGTTCTCTCTGGCTTCACAACCCTTGTGAACGAGATTAAATTCAGACTGAAAGTATCAGTTTGTCTGCTACAGATGGAGAAACCTGACAGTCGTCTGAAGCTGCTGATGTGTCTCTTAACTGCAGTGATATGTTTGATTTTCCTGCCTACTACAAAATGCTCTGTGTCTTTCCCTGCTGCAGCACATCAATGGAAAATCATAATTTCCAGAGTCAACCAAAGAAAATAATCCTTGCAGTTCAGCATCAAGAAGCGCTGACAGCCCTCAGCAGATGATCACCTCATCACTGCAGAGGCTGGTGAGGGAAAGATGCATTGGAAACCCCAGTGGCTGCCAGCATTCATGCCTGTGCTAGGCTCATCATGGAAATTTCCTTCAATTTGTTCAGCAGAGGATCCTAGTCCAGGCACCACTGAACCCATCTGTCATCATTAAGCATGGCGAAAAGAGACCTGCTCAGTTCGATCACCTGAATGCAGTACAGCCACGTCAGCCCAGTGTCCGGCTCTGCACTGCTGCTGCTGCTGCCCAAAGGGCTCAGATAACAAGTTAGGACAGTGCAAACCATCAGTGTGATGTTTCCGAAGGCATTCCCTGACATATTAACCAGGTGGAGGGGAAAAATCATCTTGGTTTTGTTAAGAGCAGGATACTGTAGGATCACTGTGGAGGTCCCATCTCAGAAGAACAATGACTTTGGCTCTCCTGGGGAGGTGGGAAGCTGGAGCTCACAACGTTAGGTGACTTGCCCAAGACCAGACACTGGAATCAGTGGAAGAATCCAGGTTGCAGGACTTCTCTGATCGCTAGGCTGCACTGCCTTCAAGCCCTTCTACTTGGAGAGCCCTGCCTTTCTCCCTCAAGAGAGGAAAATAAACACAGGATCTTCCAAACTCTGCATGGAAGCTAAAATGGAAGCTCATGACAATGCAATTTCCTCCAAGGAACGATGAAAGGCAATGGTAGCTTTGTCCCCTCAACCGCCTGTTCTCACACCCCATTATTTTTACCAGGTGCTCCATATTAGTTGTTTCTGATCACATCTGGATGATAAAATGCCAAAGGTTATTTAAACTGGTAATCATACGAAAACAGTAAACATCGGTATTACAGGAGTGAGGGAAAGCCTCAGGCAGAGCACTGACAGCTCTCTGGGGAACACATGTGACTGCCTGAGAAAGAACTCGCGTGCAAAGACATGCTGCAAAGTTTTTTCGGTACACCATGAGGCACTGCCCTTTAGTAGTCCCTCTGAACAGCAGGTATGGATATATTACATCAACTACACTTGCAAGTAGCAAGCATGCCTTCTCTTCCTGACTGATTCTTATCAGTAGCCCTCCCCAGATATTGTGGGATACGCACAGAAAAACATATAAATGAATTAAGAGTTGCTGGGTTTTGCCAATACAAACCATAGTAAATGTCTGAGAAATCATTCATGGTTATCTCAGATGTGAGGCCATGGGATCAAAGGGTTTAGACACAGAAAAGACCTTTAAGACCAACCTCCTAGGTGACTGGAATCCTGTCCGAGGACAGAGGGTCTACTGGGTATTCAAATGCACCAGTTCTTAGCAAAGAGGCAAAGCGAAAACTGACTGAAAATGAAATGGAGCAGGTATTGAACTGCTACAGACTTGCGGAAGACATGAAGAAATCCAGCAGCACCAAGTGTACTCTTCCCAGATTGCAACATGCCAGCAGGCTCCTTGGAGGGAATGTGCTTAGCAAGAAACAAGATATTCCCTGTATCCACCAACAGCAGTGGGTGCTGTGTCAAGGGGAGCCGGGTTTCAATCTACCTAGAAAATTAAAAGCTTTTGGTACCCATAATGACAATTCTAACTATTCAAAGCCCCTAGTGACCCCTTTTCCTACCTCAGGCAGTATCACAAAATATTTATCAAGCCTACTTTAAAGCAGAAGATACAGAAAGAAGGCCCAATCCCCCTCTAAACATCAAAGTCTTTGAGTGGTTTTACACCCGGATGAGGCGGGGATGCTCAAAAACACTCACAATCCATTTAGATGCAGATGGCCAGACGTACACAGCACTTGTTAAGATTAGGCCTGGCAATAAGGCAACATTCTGCTCTTCCCCACCTGCAACCATTGCCCAACACCCTGACAAGGAAATGAACTCCAAAGAGCCAGCACAGTTGACTGCTGGGGCACAAGAAGCACAACAGTTCCGGGCCTGCTCACATAACCCAGCAGGCCTTTGGATCACGTTTATAATCTCAAGCTAGGAGGTGATGGGGAACAAGGGCATGAGGAGAGACAGAGGATTAAGTCACTATTGCTGCTCTGACCAACTCTTGATGAGAAGCTTACTTTTTTCCTCAGACTGACTTTGGAATATTCAAATCTTCCCAAAAAAGAGATTCTCCCATATGGTCACAATTTGCTGACTTGATTTTGGAATTACATAATATTGGTATTTATGAGCCGAGCATTTAATCATCAGCTGAAAGAACACTGAGCCCATTGTTGGCCTGCACATTATAAGGGCTCCAGAAGCACAGGACAGCCCCTCAACTGCCCTCCGTGCAATTGATCTGGGACTTCTTTCATGAGCACGACATTAAAGCTGCAGGCAGATGGGTACGACAAATAGTATGGGGGGAATGAAGGAGAGGAACAACATGTTTCCTTAGTCCTTCATGCCTGTAAAAAGTTATTATGCAGAGAGAAAGAAATTTCCCTTGCAAAACAGCCAGGCTGACATGACCTGTAACTATGCACTGCCAGCTCTGCCCTTTGGGTATTAACACACCAAAGCAAAACAAGGCTCATTGCTACAGCTCTGCTCAGAGGGTGGCTTTGATACATCTAACAGGAAGGAGAATTTTTGCCCACTTAGATCTGAACCAGGATTAAAAGTGTCAAAATTTAGGATAAGAGTCCTTATGGTCTAGTCTAGGACAGCACCAAACTTCGGTAGAGTACGAAGGACTGCTTTTGTTCAGAATCCATGTCAGTCTGAAAAGGGTCTCAGGTAATCCACAACTTGCAATGGAAACTGGCCACTTCTACTAGCAGACCAATTTTGCCAGGTTTCTTGGCCGTCTGTACTACTGTTGCTGTCCCAGCACAGGAGGATCACAACAGCCAAGTCACGTAGCATTTCCCATCTAAGCTCTTCAGTTCCATGGCTTGTGTGGGGCGCAGTACCATTTTTATAGTTTTTATTCAGCCCAGTTCAGGAGGCTTAGAAAAACATGGACTTCTGCCCATTGCCTATTGGCATCTTTGAGGCTGGTCTGCGGCTATTTTTGAATACACAACGCACTGCGACAGGCAATGCATTCAGCTCCCCGGCTCTGATCCTCCAAGAGACAGAACACTAAATCAAAAGTTAGCACAAGCTTTTAAAAAGCCTCTGTCAGCTCCAGTTTTATAACCCACTTTAGTTACAAATGCAGCTTTTCCAATCAATTTTGCTTTCAAGATTCACATTTATTTCCTTCCCTCACTCCACACTTCTACAAAATGCTAATGTGGGTAAAGGCTGCTTCTCCCAAAACACATGGCTCAGCATCAAGTTCATCTGTCACAGATGTTCACATCCTCTGTACCAACCTGGTAGCACTTTCCCAAAGAGCATCAGATGGAACAAAGGAAATGCCAACACCCTGATTTGCTCTGCCCAAGCAGAGGTTTCCTCTGGGGATTCAAGAAAAGTGAGAGACAGCAGAGACCAAATAAGTTATCTCGGTCATTGCAGGAACATTCTCAGCTCAAGGCTTTGTCTCAACTCCTATTAAATGTCCCAGCCCTACAGCTTCCAGCACTTCCACTGGAAAAGGGAAATCGCACTCTGACTTCAAGGCTAAGCGCAAGAGAACTGCTTGTAGGACACGACTAACAATCTGGTTCGAAAAGCTTTGTCTGTCAAAATGCAGCAATCTTTGAAACACCAATCCCCCCTATATGTTCAGTTTTTCATTCGGACTGGGAAGGATTCTGCATCTGAAATGAATTCAGATTTAATTTTCTGAAGCAACAGAATTTTTAAAATGTCTTTATACTATTTCCCATACACATGTGTATTCTAGATATATACACAATTGAAACAGCCATCTAAGTTGACTTCTTGCATCTCAAATTTCAGCTGTGATTGGAAACAGCTGAGGAATTATGGTAAAAGATGGAAATTTCTATGCTCAGTTCCACTGTAACTGGCATAATGATTATTTGCCAAACTAGTTCGCTTGGGAGAATGTTCTCTCTTCTGCTGCTACATGTAGCCAGTATCCAATGGACTCAGATCGATGTACAAGCTGAACAAGCTCCAACAGCAGCTCTTGCATCCCAGTTATTCAGTTTCAAGATACTCACCTGGCCCTCTGACAGCTTTTTCCCCTCAGGAGATAAATGACACTTTGCCAGTTTTCTCCAAGATCGGAGGGAAAACAATGTGAAGATAATGTGAGGAACACTTGTCAGGAGGGGTGTTCAACTATTCTGGAAGTGCACACTGGAGCCATAACTTTGCACCCCAACAAGGGTTTTAATACACTGAGATGTGAGAGATGATTACAGACATGATCAGATGACCACTCACACCACATCAGCTCTTGTATGTGTGGCCTTGGCTCACCCACCAAAGTCTCTTCCACAAAGGGAAATGAGTTCTCTGCCACTGCTGTTAGCCACGTTCAAACCTGTCCAGCTGTATATCAGTGCCTGAACAGCTGTACCACTGAACACAGTTCCCCAAATACAATGATCAGTGTTAGCATAGGACAAGGTTTGCCATTGCACTGGGAATGAAACTGCAAAAAAATGCAGCAGGGAAATGCAGAATCATTATCTCTTGTGGAAGCCTCCTCTGTGTTCATAATAGTGTGAGATTAGATTAAGTACTGAAGTAGGAGATTTTCAAATCCTTTTTTTATTAAATATTTATTATTATAGCTCTGAACCGAGGCCAGGAAGACAATACAGGAATCCTATACTTCCAGCCAAGACAATGAGTCAAGGAGAAAGGGAGCACTTAAAGGGTGACCACTGGAAGCTGAAGGACATCCCTGAGATCAGTGGTGGGAGATGGCTTGATGGCTGGCACAAGAACCTGCCCTAGTTCCTGTGCCAGCACAGAGGGAAAGAGACAGAGCTATAAAACCTGCAGCTTTGCCTGCAACAAACCTCTCCAGATTAGCAACAATGAGAACAAAGCTACAAACACTAGAGAAGTCCACTAGAGCCGTTGGTCCAGGGTTATTCTGCGATAGCCTTTTACACTTAAAACGCTTTCTGGAAAGTGAATGAGGATTTTGCAAGGAGAGCAGCTATGATTCATTCGGGCAAATTTTTGCCTTGTCTGGGGATTCCCTTGAAAATTAGAGATTTAGGGTTTATTGCTTATCTTCCCAGTGACTCAGGTAATAAAGAATTATATCCAGTTATTGCAAAGTAATGTTCACCTAAGCTTTCTATCCAGGCTGTCAGCTGGTTCAGGAGAGGACATGGAAAGATGCTGGAAGTGCAATTTATAGCTACTTTATGACTGTGCTACAAAGTACTTTTAAGTACCATTAAAAAAAAAGTATGGTTTAAAGGAACTCTCTCACCTCCCCACTATCTGGCAGAAAGAATACAGTATGTAACCTCTTAAAAGCTCACCTCCACAAAGATAATAAAGCCCTCCTGGTGTTATTGCGTACACACTCACAAAGCCAAAAAGATAAAATGCAATGTTTTCTCCTTTAAAAAAGTTATCTTTTTCCAGTGACAGCTCTTCTTTTCCTCTTTCTTTCTCCCCATTTCAGTTCAAGCCAAGATGGAGGAAGAACCCTAAATAAAAGTGTCACCATTGCAAGCACTGATTCAGCAAAGCATTATTATCCTTTGAGAGCAGAAAGGATGGCCATGAAAATCTATGGGCACACACAGTCACCTGCAAGAGACAGAATCAAGCCTTACTCTTATCACTGAAGGGGCTAATAAGAGCAAATGGCTTCCAGGCACGCGTTATTGTAAATATCTTAAGAAAAACACAAGCAGCTACATTTGAAGCCTTGGAAAGCAATGGAAAACAGCTCAGGCAGGAGATGGAGCAAGGGGGAAACGGAATTGAGGGAAGAGCAGGAGGGCCTCGGCACCTTGCAGAAGGGGTCCTTCTGACATGGCTGGCTATTGCCTATTAAATCCAGCACCCAGCTGGAGATATGTCCCACCCCTGCTCTGTTAAGATAAAATGATGCATTGAGAGTTCAACTTGGAGAAAAGTCCTTTCACGGACAAAACAATGTGAACTTTTCATTTCATGACTGCTGATGGTGGGGGCGTGCGGCTATCTCCAAGACCTCTGCAAAAGGAAAATGGATGAACTCCAGAGACGCTGCTTTAATGCCTCCTTTTAGTGGCATAAGTGGCCAGCAGAAGGTTTTGTCTGCAGAACAATTGTCAAAAACACATGACCCTGAAAAAAAAACCACAGATGGAAAAGGCTGCAAAGCTCTAAGACAACACGTATTTTAATGGGTACCAGCCTACATGCTGTGCCTTTCACAAACCAAAGGGAAAAGCACTGTGGAGTTCAGAGGGAAAACTGCTGTCCCCGTGTGGAACATGGCAGCTAATTCCTAGTTTCATAGTTCAGTTTAAATTCTCATTAAACTCCACTGGCTCTTTAAAGAAAAAGAGCGAAAAAACTTCCCCCCACTTCCTATTTCAGTTGATAGGCTGAAATAGCTTCAAGAGACCCCATTTAATGACACTATCAATGGCATTTTAGAGGTACGATCCTTACCAAGTTTCAAATAAGTTGTCTAAAAGGGAAAGTTCCTAACGCAACCTCATTAAGTCAGTGTACTATAATTCCACAGCAATATGGCTTCAAGTCAGGGCTGTGCAGAGGCATTACCTCGTTTCTAAGCACGTGCTTAATTTTCACTGACATTGAATTGAGCACATCTTTAAGTCTCTTGTTATACTGGATTTCAGACTGTTACATGATAATGAAATGATAGAGCTAGAGGGGGAATTCATTACTTTGCTATATTTTTTCTTCAGCATAAACCACCTAATAAATTTCTGTAGACTGATGAAATTGTAAAGTGCAAATAAAAGCCTCCCTAGAACTAGTTCATTTCCCACTTGTTCCATTCCAGGACCCATTTTGGACTCACTGTTTTTGTTTGTGGATTGCAACACAATCCCAAAGTATTTTATCCCTTCAGCTAGTCCTGCTCTCTCTTCAAGTGCCTATACAGATCAGCCTGCCCAGGACTAAGAAGTCAGAATCTAGATTTTACTGTATTTCTATAGCATCCAAAATGCCACTAGCACAGAAAAAACAGAAGACTCTGGGTAGTCACTTCATCTCCTTCACCTCCTATATTTTATCTTGTTTCTATGACTCCAGCAATATTTTGAGATGAGAACTGCCTCCTTGAACACCCACCTTGAGAGCATACAGCACAAGACGGTCTTCCACCAAGAGCTAATCATGTTTGAGCATCTTCCATGAAGAAAGAAGCTACTCCAAACTAACCTTCCCCTTGCCTTCTCTGATGACCAATGGACCTGTTTCTCCCATGAGAAGTGGGAGCAGAGACTGCAGATTTCTCTTCCTGCAGCTGCAGTTTTATTTCTTCACTTGAAGAGGCAGGATTTGCAGTCTGGCAGCACACTATAAGCAAACCAGAGAGGAAAACAGGAAAACTGAGACCTCTTTCTCTGGATGGTAAAGTGTCCTGGCATCAGCAAGGTTTGGATTAGGGTGATCTAATTATTGTTACACAGTGTTTAAAAATGCCTGTTGTTCACACAAAATGAGGTAGAATTAGCCTGCCCTGAGAAGCCAGCAAGGCTAGGAAAAGCAAGGGGTGTTAATCCTCGATCTGGAGAACAAAGGATCTGGGTTTAATTAGCTGATATATTTTGCTCACTACTAAGATGCTACATCAGCTTCAAGTTACTACAAAGCTCAGCTAAACATTTATGTTGGAAGCAGCAGTGTTTTGTTTTTCACAAGTCACACCATGAACTCTGCCTCCGAGCTTACTAAACCCTCTCAAGCATGCTGAAATACGCCAGCCTTTGAGGGACAGCACTTGTCCTCAGACCTTCTAGACCCAACACAGCTCCTCAGGCAAATGCCCGTCAGAAAGCTGGTTCCCCAGTGCTTGGCTCTTCTCCCACTAGAGGACTGCCATTGGCTTTGTCAAAACTGGGATCCCCAAAAGAGATGCAACTGTTACCTCCCTCACGTGTGCTGGAGAAACAGTCCCACGAGGCATGGAGAGGCTTCCACAAGTTTCACAGTGAGTCTGTGGCAGAGCCAGGAACAGAACGTAGGTCCACCTGACTCCCAGTCCTGCCCGTCGAACGTGATGCCCACAGCAGGGCCAGATGGACCTGCAGTGTGAGACAGGGGCAGCTTCTGGGGTGGAGCCAATATTGTGGCTGGGACACCACATTCCCTTCCCCTTGCATCTTGCCCCATGCTGACAGGGCCAACCTGGACCATGCTCAGTACAGTGAAGTCAGCTTTTACAACATATTTGGTTCAGCAGAACCAGGTTGATCTGTGGAGTTGCACTGGAAGAAAAATTGGGGGGGCAGCAGAGCTGATTTTGCTCTATTACCAGTTGGAGCTTTTCTAGCAAAGCTGCTCTGGTAAATACTAGGTTTTGTACCAATCTTCCTTGTCCAGAGTGAGGCTAGGAAATACCTGCCTGATTTTCCTAAGACTGGACTATAAGCTACCACAGCAGCCTGAACTGGCTCTCTATTGGTCCAGCCTCCTTCATCCAGCCCCTCCACTAGGCAAGGTAAGGTCTCAGAGGCACCAGCCCCTTGGCTCTGCTCACATGTCTGGAGAGGAACATGTCAAGAGGGTAAAAAAGTGGTAAAGACATGATCTGGCCTTTCCAAAGTAGCAAGCCACATTCCCAGGCAGAGATGATGAGGAAATTTTGGGCAGAGAATAGAGATTGAGTCTCTCCAGGGCCCCACTGCTCTGCTTTTTAGCTCTGTTGAAGTCAGGATATTATGTGAAGAAGTCCAGGACTGCCAGCAGCAACTGTTGTTCAGCAAGGGTCCCAGCAAACATCTCAGCTGTAATTACTTTCTGGCTTGTCTCCTTCTCTCTAAAACCAGCAAAGTTAGTTAAACGGCTTTGTTCATTATCTCCTCCTGTGGCCTACGTTGTTCATAGCCAGAATTGTCACTGTATTTTTAGCGTCTCTTCACAACACAGAAAAGCTACCAGAGAAGAGAAATAGGCAAGACAACTCCACTTGCTCAGGAAACACTTGGAGATTTTGTTCCCTTTTTTTTTTCTTCTTTTCTGCTGTGTCTCAGACATGGGATAAGAAAATCCATCTGAAACGGCAATCTAACATTCTTGCAAGTCCTAATATAGAAACAGAAATGGATATGATTGCAGCATTATGTTTTATAACTACGTGAGATGAATCTCATATATACAGCAGAAAAATAATTCCCAGAGTTGTCTATCCATTTTCTTTTGGCGTTTTCTGTTTGCAAATCAAACCAGGAATCTTCAGCTTCCCCTCATTTATTCATTACTCAAATTATTTACGGAGCAATTTCTAGGGGTCTATTCTTGTCCTGCAGATTCCCATCAAGCAGATTCTTGTAAAACTTCCAATTTCAGAAATTCAAGCCACTTTGCTGAGTTGGGACCAGGCATGTGTGTTGTGTGTGTATACCTGGGTCTCCTATTAAGGTGAGAAGTCCTAGAATTACATTTCTGGTGCATCTGGAAGTTCACAGGACCGTTTGAACATCAGGGCAAAACAGGGCTTTGCTCAGTAATAGCCCTTTTGTTGGGGACTGCAGTCAGCATCTGAGAGAGCAGGCAGAAGTCTTGGTGCTGGTGATGTGGGAGCATGGGGTGCGAGCATTTCTGGCTGCCCTCTTTAGGACATGCAGTACCCTGGAGGAAACAAACTGTTAACACTGCTACTCTGTGAGGTTTATCGCCTGGAGTGCCTCCTGGAAATAGTAATTTCATAGCCTTACAGCTGCTTCTGTGGTCACTGATAACATCTCCCATCAGTGGGCTCTCTGATAGACAGGAGGGAATCCTGCAAAGATCAAGGCTTCTGCAAGGCTGAAAAAGGGAGAGCATTCCCCATTTTCACTAAAATTAACAAAGCTGGGAAAAAAAAAAGAGAGAGAGGTGATCATATCCTAGGCACTGACTTAGGAGGATACCTGAGCTATTTTGATCCCCAGTGATTAAGCCTCACTTTCTACTGGGTGGATGACAACCTTTGTCTTTCAAGCTCCACGAGACAGTGCATGTTACAGGCAGCTCACTTGCTCCCTCCATCCCCAAGCTTGCAAAGAAACCACAAGAGCTGCTTGCAAACCCCTCAAAAGTGCCACGCAAACCTAGAAAACTCCTTCCTTCCACATCTCTGCTTTGTCAACTGCACCAGTCCCACTCCTCCCCTCAAGGCCCCTCCACTGGCCAGAGCTTCGTTAGTGCTTTGTCTCTTGCTCAGAGTTACAGTACCTTGGACATATTTGGGAAGCCATGAGATTTTTTGATCAACAGTGTTTTATAACATGAGAGTATTTGTTCATGAATATTGACGGAGAACAGGAAAACTACACACAAACACAGAGTCATGCTTGTAAAGCCCCTGTGCATCTAATAAAAGGTCTATATTTCCCTTCTTCAGATTCAGCACTATAGTTTCTGAGAGCAGATCAATTCCTGCTAAGCATTCCAAAAGAGACAAATTAACCCTAGGAACAACAGCAAGAAGCAGAGATGGCTGATCACTGTGAAGCACAAAGCATGTATTTAATACCACCACATGTCATTGTAGCTGTCTTTCCTGGTGAATGCAAAGTGAACTGCAGTGTAAAGTGAAATCACCAATTGCTCCTACACTTCACAATACCCATTTTTGGCTGATCACACTGTTTCTTTCTAGCAGGAAGTTCATAAGGAAGGTTTGGGAGCAGGAAACTAGGGAAGACAGAAACAGCCCTAAAAAGTTTGGATGATGTAAATCAATAACAAGTGGAGGAGGAGAGAGAAGGAGAAATGCCATTAATAAGTAATTTAATGTTCTGGCATCTGCATTACCTATTGATTAGTGAGGGCAAAAAATGCAGATGAGGAGGGCATGGTGATAGAAAAATCAATGTTTTCTTTACAGGATTCATTCAATAGCAGTGAAGGAAATATGCTATGCTGCAGAAGTCACTTTGGATGGGCTTGGACTGGCACCATCTCCCATTCCCCAAAGGAGGAGGATGTCCATGCCTCTCATCAGCTTGCACTGCTCCCAAGCCCAGCAGAGTGAGGATGAGGATGACAGAGAAGAAAAGCCCAGTTCTATTCCTGAGCCTGCTGCCAACTTGCTGGCTGGCCTTAGGCCATTGTTTCCATAGAGGGAGTTAGATGATACCTCTTCCTGCTACCAAAGTGTTGTGCAGTTTGATTAGTGAATGCTTGCACGGTACTTTGAACACACCGAACTCTATAACAAGCAGCTATTACTATAAATACACTGCTGATCACAGGGTACTATTGACCTCACCGTTTATTAAAAATTGGAGCTGGAGGAAACTCACACTCACTGTGATCCATTTGATAGTTGGTTCTTTTATTTTACTGTGTATCTAAAGAAATGCAAGGAGCTAACAAGACAGCTTGATTAGATCCAGCAAATCTATTTCACGGTATCACAGTAATTTCACCTTCACACTGACCACTGCCCGACTGAAGCTTTTAACTGGAACCTTGAAAGCTCTGCCCTGCTATCATTCTTTTCTGATTAATGTGAGACAAGACATACAGAAGACTCTTTCTTTCTAAACCAAGAACACAGTGCATGAGTGACTATAGATCAAATGGGGAGAACAAATCCCCATGCTTACTAGGGGAACAAAGAAATATGTGAGTAATTATGCTCTGCATCAAGATCATGTCCAACCTTCCATCAAAATCTTAGAGGTGTCACTGAAATTCACTACTTACTGTCATCCAGGTTTCTCTTACTGCTGCACTGTCTGCTGGGACTCAGGTGGGGAATCACAGAGCCAGGGAGAACAGGGCAGAGCCACTGCTTGGGAAACCAGTGACAACTAGAGAAACGGTGGGAGAGACCTTCTTGGTGTGCATAAGACCTTGGAAATGCACCCTGGCCCAGCAGCGAAAAAGAATCTGTACGTGCCACATGACACTGAGACAGAGAGCCTCGTGTCACAGCCTGGCCGGACATACAGCCGGAGGGAGGGAGAGCCCTTCCATTCCTGCAGGACAAAGTCACACTTCCATTGTGTGCTCCTGCGCTGGAGCCTTGTTACAGCTGCCTGCCTTGCAAACAATGTTATTAGGCCATGCTGGGTGTCTACAACATACATGTCTACATCTGGGCTGACTGGCCAAACTGCCTTGACGAGAAGCAGAGAGATTCCTTCACTAATTGACTCATCAACAGAGAAAAAGAAGCACATCCAGATCATGACTCTAGTCTGAGACATCTCATCCGGGAAAAAATGAACATGTTCTAGAAACACGTCTATCCCTGTTGCTGTAAATGTCTACAACAGCACAATATGACTCCCACCCAGCAAGTCCACACAAAATTATCTGTATATTTCGTTTGAGAGTGGTGAAATCCCTAGATACACCAGGAGACATTCAGACTGATAGATCTCTGCCTCCTCATGACAGCCACCAACTGATTTTGAGAGCAGGAGCCAATTTAGTTGCAGCAGCTGCTGCTTCATGCTCCTCTTACAATAGCTCCCATGAGTACTTCCCATGCAAACCTGTTTCTCTGGAAAATCAGCAACAACTTTACTTGTGGCTTGAGAATTCAGCTGCCACTGAGTGCTTTGGAGAGCCCATGCAGACTGTGATGCAGGGACAGAGCAAACACTTGTGTTGACAGAGAGAGGCTGTCCCTCACTGGTGAACATTTTAAGTAGAGCAAAGAACTGACAGGCCCTACTGACTGAAGCACTCACCAGATTCACAAAGTCCTGGTAGCAGATCCTCCCCTCGGAGTTGCTGTCTGCCAGGGCCAGGAGGACCTCCAGCTTGTGGGGGTCCAGCTCCGAGCCGTGTCTCTGAAGGAGAGAGCGAAACTTCTCAGTGCTGATGTAGCCGGTGTTGTCAGGATCAAACTGGGGATAGGAGGGGAAAGTGCCAGAATTAACTTTTCTGTTTTTCACACAGCTCTGGTCTTCTGCACATTCGCTATCTACTGCAGACCCACAGAAATCGCAGGGGCTGCTCTAGGCTTTGGTGATGCACTGCCATGCAAACCTCCAGCTTTCTTTTACTGCCCAGGGAACTGCAGAGCACCCGACTGCAGAGAGGGGGACTCCGGGCATTGTCACCCACCCCATTGCCCTGTGACAACCCAAACTTCAGCTAAGCCAGCCCCTTTCACCTTCTTTTCCACTGCATCATTGCTTCTCCTGGCTATTTTTTACATCCTTATCTGGTCCATCAAGCAAACAGGAGATGCAATCTGTGAGACACAACCCACCGAAAACAGTTTTACTCCTGTATTTCCTAACACAATTGCAACACAGGAATAATGTTATGCCCTCTCAAGACCTTTGTCTGCTCAGTGTTTCTGATAGTCAGTTTTCCACACCAGCTTTACAGAAGCCTCCATAAAGTATAATGCTTTTACTGCTGAAGAGATCTTTATTTCGAGATGGATTGTGAAGAGACTCTTTGGCTAGGGAGCAAAGGAGATAAACATTATGTTAAACCAAAACTTACAAGGCAGCCACATGCTATTTTCAGAAGGTAAATCAGACTCATTAGAAGGGAAGTCTCAGGTGAGATCTGGAGTAAATCCTGCTTTGCTCAAAAACATAACTTTTTCCCTCAGACTAAATGGTTCATCTTCTAAAAATGTCACTGAGCAAAAGGGACAGCTTTGCAAGGTTGTTCAAACTTACTGCCAGGCATGACTGCTTCCAGCAACCTCTAACTTGCACGGAGCTCCCCAGGGCACGCTGCAAGGGGCTGCCAGCTCACTGGCAGGCACATCCCCAGCCCCAACAAAGCCAGCACTGGCACCACACCAAGCACGTTTCTTTAGTGCTTTGGAAACTAGCAGACGCCAGCGGCCGGACCAGCCTGCGCTAACTGTGGTGCAGCCTGGGCTCTGCCAGCTCTCTGTTGCTGGGAGATTTGCCTTTGATTTTCCAAACTTGGCTCTGAGGACCCTGGTGCTCACTGGCCTCTCTTTGCAGATAATGATATCGAGCTTGTTGGCTGGATTGAATGACTGTCAGGGGGCAGGGTGGTCAGGAGGGATTCTTTTCTTGGAAAGATTTGGGACATGAAAGGCCCTGGTAGAGCCAAAAAGGTCCCAACAATCCTCGCTCTTTCCTAGCAGAGAACAAAAGCTGAACAGGCGCTGGGCCTTCGATCAGCCGCAGTGGAGAAAAGGCAGCCTTGGCAAGGGAGGGGTGAGAAGGGGGACGGGGCAGAGGATACGTACAGCCTGCCAGCAGCCGGTACTGCTCTGCAGTGAGCAGAGCAGCTGTAAAACAGACCAACCTCAGGCACGGGCAGCTTGTTCAGCCAGTGCCCGCGTGCATGGGTCTGGCTCCTTCCAGCTCTGGCTGAGCATCTTTTACCCTTCATCCTGCTGCTCCCGGGGGGCTCTGCCATCTCTGTTTTGTTGAGGAGATGCTGTCTCATTTGAGGAGGGGAGATCCCAGCCCCTTTGCTGGAGCAGAGCTGGCCTGCTGTTTTGTCAAATGAGAATTCCCTCCACGCAGAAGCTTTTGGGGGAAGTTGATTACGAGAAAAGAGACAAACCAAGTGACCTGTGGACAGTCAGAGCTGGGCGCTTTCCCCACCATCTGCCAACGGTTGTTCTGCCCTTGCGAGGTGGCCTGGATGTTCTTGACAGCTGGCACCCAGACACAAAGGTGGATTTCATCAGCTGTTTACCATTAAACAAGGACTTAATATTAATCCCTGGAGAAGTTCAGCCCCCCCCTACTCCAGTCAGTCCATTCTAATGCTTTAAGTTAACAGATCAGACCCTAAAACCAGCCCCAAAATTGTGACTTCTCAGTTCAGGCTCACCTCTGATGCTTTTTGCTTCTAGCTGGGACTCCCAAGCCAGCCTAATTGTGCAGTGTCCAACCCCGAGGCACAGATATCCAGAAAATAACGTATTATTAGCATAATACCTGAGATGACTTTTTCCAAAGGGAATTTACAGAAGCAGAGAGATGAGTCATTCAGTGAATCGATCTAACACCTGAAATCCCACAGACACTGCTGTGTTCATCCTTGTTACCTAAAAACATCTGACCCAACTAACATCTTTCTTAAATGTACCACTTTAACTATGTCTTGACATTTAAGATGTCAGAACCTATCTTGTCTAGAACAAAGCCATTTGCTCCTTGAAAGCTTAAATGCCTCCCTACTTTGATGGCCAGGGTTAGCAACTGAAGTGTGGGACTCCTCCGGTGCTGTGCGCTCACTGTTTGTCCTTGCAAGAAAGACCAGCAGCCAGAGCAGTGGGGAATGTGGCTATTCGTTTAAAGGGCAGAAGAGATCCAGAATTGATGCAAGCAAGCTCCGTAAGCACAAAGGAGCTGCTCAGATCACAAACCATTTTCCCCACACTTTGTTCTGCTTTAAAGCATGCCAAAAAGAAGCATTTTGTAAACAGGAACAGAAATTACTTCAGAGCTTTAAAACAGTCCACAAGGACACATTAATGCATCCAGTGCAGTCACCACTAGCTCTAGAGCAGATGTGATCCTATCACTCAAGATGGTACTGTCTGTATCTGCGGGTGGCTGCTGGCTTTCCAGACAGCCAGGCAGAAAGCTGAAGCCTGTTTGGTAGCCACAAATGAGTCTCCACTCTGAGGGTGCTTCTCTCTCACACTAATAGGTACCAGCATTCCTCCTTCAACTAATCATCTTGCGGTTTCTCCCATCCAAATCAAGGGAGTATCAGAAGGTAGCTTTTATTTTCAGTGCCGTAAATGTGTTAGGTCTAGGAGGCTTTTGTCCTCTTTCACATTACTACATATACTTTTGGTTTTGCACTAAGTTACAAATGCTAATTGGAAATAGGTTTGAATTAAAACGGTGGATCTGAACAGCATAGAAGAGCAAAAGTCAAGTAGTAAACAACTGGAATCTGAATTAAAAAGGCCTGCCTTTTAGAATAGAGTTAGACCACAGCTTCCTCAAGCTGGAGCAGAATGTCTTTACTGTAAACTCCAGCTGTAAAAGAGCGCCTTTATTTACAGGTAAACATTTTTTCCAGCATATAAAATTAAGGCACTTCGAACCCATCTGTCACCACAGCACTCAAAACCCATTCCAACAGCTCAAACTGCCCCGAACTCTGGTTTTGGTATCATAGCCAACCACAAAAAATCAAGGAGCTGAGCCAGTCCTGCAGAACATGCTTCCTCATGCCTGATAACAGCAACAGCACACTCGAAACACTCGAGTCCCTCGATTATAAAAGAGGAAACTGACCTTCACTAGATGCTTCAGGTAGTCCTCCATGATGATCGCAGTAATGGCCAGTTGTCCCAGCTGAGCAAGCCCAGCCAAGCACCTCTGTCTCACAGAGAGGGCAGGCAGCGACTAGCAGCAGGGCCGTGCAGAGCCCCAGGCCCAGCCCCGCAGGATGCGCTTCCCGGGCCAACTCTCCCACCAGCCAAGTCAGCACAGCGGCTTCCTTCAGCTGAGTTACCTCTGCCTCTGCCCATCTACTTGGGCAGACAACTGCAACACAACTGGCGCAGGGACGAGCAAGGCTGTTTGCCCCCCTCGAACAATCGGACACTAACGGCAATTTCATGCAAGGTTTCCTCCACATTTCAATGACTATCACACTTAACTCCCCTGATCCTCAAGCAGGCTCTTAAGCAAAAATGTAAACATGTTAATGACCGTAGCAGCCATCTGACCCAGGATAGTAATTCCCCAGCCCAAAACAAGCTATTATTTTCCTATTCCTTCTTTGTTTTGGAGCAAATGTCTCATGAAGTGAAGATACCACAGCAAAATGGCAAGACAAAAATAAGGTGAGGGAGCTGCATATTTCGATGGAAATAGGAAACAGGGTAGTGAAAAGAACACAAAATCTTAGATCCTTCCTCCTCTTTAATTAAAGACACATCAGCCATGGCTGAGTGAGTAAGTAGGGTGGAGGCTGATGCTGCAGGCAGACAATGGATATCTGGGGAAAAGGCAGACACTTCACATAATGCAGCCGGCTGCTCCTCTCCCCCATGGCAAACAGCCTGCTGGGGGACGAGAGCAGCTGGAGAGCCAACAGCTGAACTGGGCACAAGATGGGGATCCTTGGTTGGCTTTGGGATTGTAGATCTGTCCTAGGAACAGAGAATTTGCCACCTCCCTTGGTTTCCCACATCGTAGGGGCTTTGTCTTGACATGAAGAGAGTCATAAGTTGCCTTAGCAATGGGCAAGGCCCCAAGCAACCTGATCTAACTTGGAAGTTGACTCTAGGTTGGATCACTCTCTTCGAACCTAAACTGTTCTAGGGTTCAGTGGTGTCCTCAGTTCTGGAAGAGACAGGCCTGGCAGTCAGGCTTTCTGGCACTGATGCCAGTTCTGCTCCAGACTAGGAGGCAGATTCTGCAAATAAAGTCCTAAGCTTCAGCTTCCCTTCTTGTCACGTGGAAATGACAACTCTGGCCTTCATCTCCCACTGGAGAGGAGCTGTCAATAGTATGCCTGCTTCTTGTTCACATGTGGTCCCTTCCCACAACTGGTACTGGAAAACTGGGGTTAAACACATGCAAAATCTCTGCATCTGAGAGGATTTCAGATGCCAGCTCTGATCCCTGCTGGATTTGAACTCAAACTATTACATGGCACAGTCTCTGCGAGCCAGGGAAACTAACATGCCTTGAAAATGCCCAGACCCTTTCCAGCCTCGAGGGTCACCTTGCAGTTAAATCAAGAGTCTCCAAGTCAATACATTGATCCACAGACTCCTAGTCCAAGCTGAAAAAACATCTAAGACAGAAACTGAAATCCTCCCCAAGATAATCGTACATCATACCAGAGCCCATTCCCTACCCTTCCCCACTCTCTGGAGTCATGATGGGAGTCAGTGAAAGCCCACCTGGAATTCTATGTTTTAATATTATTATTATTTTTGTATGTGATGGCAGGATATACAGCATTTGCTGCTTTTATGAAGATTAAAGGAACGACAAGGCAGAAGATCAAAGCCTGCCTTATACTCCAAATGAGAGGGCAAAAAGCAGGGGCTGTTGTAAGAGAAGTTTCATCACTGTTTGCTGGTGATGACCTTCCCAGTAGCTTAAAGATCCTGCTCTCTCTTCTGATAGCAGGAGGTGAGTATGGGAGAAGAAACCCTCATCCAGAAAAGATGAAGGCCAGCCTTCTCCAAAAAGCAGTCAAAAGTAAGATGCTCCCTCCTCCATCTCAAAATTCCAGTTTCTCACTATTGAAAGAGTCACCTAATCTGAGCCGCTTGAACACGTGCAGCAAAACATTAGTGCTGGCTCCACTGACGCACGCTCTCTTCCCCTGTAAATAATGAATTTACCTACCACTGCCCAGACAGCATAAAGTGATTAAGGGTTCTCCAGCTGTACTCTTAGTGCGTGTTAGATTGCTTTGACCGGAGGTGAACCTGAAGGCTGGAAACATCACCCAGCTCTCAAAAGCCAGGTCACATTTAAGCACTGAGGAAACACCCTCGCTAACTCAGCAGGTGGGGTCCCCACACAGCACCCGCTCCCTGGGGAGGTGGCTGTGAGGAGCACAGAGCGCTAACCCGCTCAGCACTTGCTTGGGCAGAGAGGCATTTGCAGAACAGGTGGCCCATCGCTTGGCATCGGGTACGCCTCTCTGGGTGTGCAGCACACGGCAAAGTGGAGCTGGAGCTGGTCTAACATTCCCTTTTCCTCGAAGACCAGAGTAGCCTGAAGGGCTGGGCTCATGAGCCAGCTGGCCAATCTGTAGAGGCATTTCCACTCTAATTTATTTCTTCTGCTTTCTCAGGCGCAGAGACAAGGAAGGGACCCACATTACTACCATCTGCTGTTACCTTCTGCAAAAGCACTTCATCTAGACAAGCAGTGGAAGCACTAATTAGACATGAACAGGACAATAAGAGATCCAGGAGTGCACCACTGCTCAGTTGTTAGGCAGACAGGAAAGATGGCTTGGGGCCCAGGTTCAGTTCTCAGAATTGCCAAGATTTCTAGAGTGAGCCCAGGCACCTCTTGCAGTGCCTTGATTTCTCCATCTGTAAGGTGGAAGCGACATATCTGTGCCCATGTGACCCAGCGCTGAGAGGGCTGTGGGGCGCTTGCAGAGCCTGACTGGGTGATGGTTACAACAGCAAAGGGTGATTAGTTGAACCATGAGACCAAACATGAACAGAACTGGCCTTCTCCCAAGGTTTCACATACAGAGACTCATCAGCCTTTCCAAAAGCAAAGCCAGTTAAGGCCAAGTCAGGGGTCCAGCAGCTGGACTTCATGTTGAACCCCTGCCCTCACCTCCCGGGTTCTGTAGAGGTTTAGATCCTGATCCAAGCCACCGCAGTGCTACAACAGGCCAAACGATCCTGCCTTCAGAGACCCAAGGAAGCTGTGACCCACTGCTTGCTGGGGAAGTCTATCACACCCAGCTGGATACTCTAATCCACGTTTCCTGGCTCCACGCACATTTTTGAACATGAATCTCTCCCATATCCTTCCTCTGCCTATGGGTTTCTTGCTGCAAGCCCAAAAGCAAAAGGAGAGAGCTGAGATACACTCACAGGACCTGTCGAACCAGCTTTCAGTCCTCTGGTGTCTCAACGACCCACCGATCTTAGCAATCCCGCTGCATCTCTCCCGATCAGCCTCCTGGCAGGACACTCGCACGAATCAGCCTCCAGTCTTGGCTGGGAAATTGGATTGAATACAGTGTTCAAGCCACCCGGAACTAAATTATTCAAAATATGCCACTGTGCTGGCTTTGAAGCCAAAGCCGATCCCCAAAGAGAAGCCAGGGTAAATAGAAGCTCCATCAGCAGCAGCACTGAAGATGAAGGAGATGCGGCACTGAAAGTGAGGGAGATAATTACGCGATTAACGAGACAGTGTGGATGGCAGGAGATCCCCTCCATCCTGCCACAAGTCTTAATGTGAAGAGACATGTTTATAGACTGAGCCTTCCCCAGCTCTGCTTCTTCCTCTTCTATTATTTATGCAAGTGCATTAAGTTTAATGGAAAGAAGCTGAGGCACTCTGGAAAGGGATTTTATTTTTTTAGCTGTAAATACATTTTTTAATCTTGATCCAGCACTGGGCACATTGCACACTTTGCTGGACAGACATCCTCAGCTGCAGCAACAGGCTGCACAGGCAGGGCAGGTTACGGCCCAGACTGGCAAGTCATAAATCTTGCATTACCAGCCCAGCTCTGGTGCTGACTAACCGTGTGACCTCAGGCATGGCTGTCTCTCTTCCCACGCTCTGCTTGTCTGGTCTAGGCCTAATGTTCCACTCGTTGTAAAAAACAGGACCTTAATGCTGGTAGGGATTTCTAGGTGTTACTACAATAGGCAGTAGCAGCAATGAATTAAATCTCTTTGAGTATGTTGAAAACCAGAAGAGACTCTGGAACTTACTGAACTACTGGCACATTTCTGAAATTGTAGACAAGATAAAGCCCCCAAGACATCACCTAGTGACTGCCACAACGAAACCCACTCTAACAGTTAAAACCTTTCCTTAAATCCTGAGACAAGAAGCTTAATGCTCCTTCCAGATCTTCTTGTCAGCACTGGCCCAGACATTGTTATATGCATATATGCACAATATCTCGCTCTCCCTTTCGAATCCCTCAAGTTTTTAGGGGTCAGAAACCTCCTGAGCCAATGAGTTCGGCAGTCTAATTAAAATAAAACCCACTTTTCATTTGAATGGTGCAAGGCATCAAATATCAAAAGCTGAACACCAGCAAGATCTATACTGTCCAGATACCCAATATTCTCATTTGTTACCACCACCTAATCATTGTTTAGGACTCTTGAGTTGTTTTTTACTAGAGAATCTCAAAATTCTGTACAAACATTAATTAAATCTCTCAGGGCTTCCACATGGTAAGGGGACATAATGGGAAACCCCCTTCCTTCCCAGCTGAAATGCAATACAGTCTGGGTGGGTTACTGCATTTATTTGGGTTACTGCATTTTATTTTGAAGACACAGCATCAACAGAGTCAACCTCACAGTCTGGAGACAAGCAGGCTCTAATCACTAGTGCTATGAGGAAATTAAAAAAAAAAAAAAAATCAGAATAGTTGTTCAGCTGGGGCTTTATTTCACACCAAGCTCCTGCAGTCAGGTCCCTGCTTACCCCCAGGTTAACTAAATGTGGATGAGCATTTCTGTAAAATTCTCCACTATTGACAATGTCTCCTGTTACAGCAGAGTCCCTGCTGGTACAGACAAGGCAGCCAAGTTTCCTCATTCAAACCAGGCTTTTTGTTCAATATTAGCTAGAAAAAGTAGCATAGGCAATACCGATGCAAAAAAGTCAGGAGTAGTCAAAATGGTTCTGTTCTGCATTTGCACAAAAGCCCGATGAATTATCTCTGTCACATGATGATGATGATACACTTTCTGTCCCAGTAGTAACTCCGGAGAACATTACACAGCATCTGCTAAAGTTAGACAGTTTTGAGTCAGCAGGCCTAGATAACTTGTATCCAGCAGATTTTAAAAAGCCAACACTAATACCAATTTTCTGCAAGTCCAGGAACACTGGGGGAACATCAAAATCCACCTTTTACCTTTCTTCCAGCTTTGAATCAGTGATGCAGCCTTTCCTACCATGTTCCAAAACTCCAGGGCCTGTCCAAGCACAGTGAGGGATACAGAGAGGCACCCCCACCACTCCCAAAACTGCTGGGCCGTGACAAGAATTTAAAAGGACAAGCAGGCCTGTCAGCCTGACAGCAACCCCGAGCAAATGAACAGATGACTGATACTGAGTAACGTGTAATTAAAGGAGGACTAGTCTAATATCAGTCAGCAGGGGTTACAGAAAATAGATTATACTGAACTGATACAATTTGGATGAGAATATAAGCCTAGCGCAGACTGTAAGATGAGATCATTGATATAACTGATTTCTGCAAGGCATCTGACATCACCAGACAACATTGTATTTCAGGACTTGCAGGGACACAAACTCAGCCTGACATACATTCAAACAGGCTAAAAAATGGCTATTTGACAAGTCTCAAAAATAAAACTAAACTAGAGAGCTACCATCGCATGGAGATGTTACTAATGGGGTCCCATGAGAATTCACTCTTGCCTCTGGACTTGCGAGAAAGCGTAAGATAACTGTGCATAATGCTGGCAATGAGCAAAAGCAGCAAGTACGGCAAGGACAAGCTGGGTCTTTTGGCAAAGCTGAATGCTTGCAAACAATACATATTGCTGTAAAAACAAACAAAAAGCCATATGGCCAGGAGCCAAGAATACCAGCCAGCGTGCAGGATGGGGAATGCCATCTTTAGAAGCAGCCATGCTGGGGAAAGAACCTTGTCATTTGTCACTCTGACTCTGCGTGCTCTCAAGGTAACACTGCCCTTAAAAAAGGAAATGAGACCTGCAGGTTTGTAAATGAGGTGACATTACCTCTGTCTTTGGCACTTCAACTGCTACTAGTATAGTCTGACTGGCTGCACTGACAGGATCAATTCATTTAGCTTATGAAAGGGAAGGTTGAGCAATGACTTGATCACTGCCCAGAACAACCCTCATGGGGAACAGGACTTTGGCAGCAGAGGACTTCTCACTCTGACAAAGGTATAACCACATCTAGGGGCTAGAGGTTGAAGCTGGACAGCTTTAGATTAGAATAAGGTGATTGTTTTTACTATTAAAAACTGAAACAGTGCACTTACTTCATCAGAAGGTTTAAAATTGAATTGCAGGTTTTCCTAGGAGATGAGGGTAGGGCCCAGGAGAGGCAGAAGTCTGCTCAGAAAATCCTCTGGTCTTCGTTATGAGAGACTAGACAATCCCAGCAATTCTGTTCTGACCTGATTGCAAGGCCTCAGGGCTTAGAAAAAACTAAACTAAACATACAGTTTTAAAGCTTTGGTTAACATCTGCCCTAGCGCATGTATATCAAGAAAGTCCCACCTATACTGGGATCCAAACCATGCTTCTGGTTAAAACAACAACCGCAGAGCAAGACTCATACTAAACAGACTGAGAAGCATAATAAACTTGTATTGATTTTTACATTTGGCTTTGCTCAGACATGGGACTAGAAACTACCAAAGAAACTCCTCTGCTTTCCAAGCTGAACTGGACTGAATGGTAATGTCAGCCTCGCAAAGAGGAGACAGAAGTACCGCGTGATTCCCTGTGTCGCCTCACAGGTACCTGGAGATACACTGCTACGACAGAAGCATCTCCAAGTACTTCAGACAGGCTGGTTCTGCAGGGAGTCTGGAGCTGGCACCACTAATTATTCTTATCTGTATCATTTAACCCTGAGAGCAAGTGGGTGAGGGTACAAGGAGGGACAAACACAAGGCAAGGGCACAAGGTTTCCAGAGTTCTCCTCTTTGCCACAGTTTGTCAAACAGACACAAAACTTGTGAGAAGTTTTAAGGCAAACATGATTCAATGAAGACTCTGCAACAGGAATGCAGCTAACTTCATTGAAGGAAATGCTGTCCAGTTCGTTCTTCTACAAATGTATTGTGTTTATACTGTCTGCCACAATTTAAACCAAAACAAACCAACCAACCTAAAAAGATCCATTCAATCTGCTTATTTGAGTGATTATTTTGTAAACACTATTCCAAATCATTTATTATTCACATCCCCCAGCACCTCCAGCCTAGACCCACAGTGGGACCCAGCCTGCTGGGCAGATCGATCCCCCGCGAGTGTTCAACGAGGACCCCATTAGCACTGGATCCTTGGTCCTGGCACCTTGGTGTCTGCTGCTGCTCCTCACAGCATTAACGCTGCAGAGAGTCACGGATCCTGCTGCTGCCGTATCTCAAACACCAACACAGGCACCCCGGGAGGCCAAGCAGGCTCTGCCTTCACTGATGAAGAAGTGCAAAACACAGGAAGGAACATGCAAGGCTGAGCCCGAGTCCCTTTTAAAAGGCTGCTGGAAAGGTTCAGTAACTTGCCTGGAGTTGCCCAGGACGCAGCTTCCCAGCACAAGCCTCACGGCTCGAGCACAGGGCAGTTCTCCTCACAGCAACAGGGAAGGCAGCTCAGGCCGGCTGTGCCCTGCGGGTTTAATGCCACCGTGCGGCCCAGGCACAGTGAATAAGGAATCCCTTTCATGCACCCACCAGCCCGACAGTAAACTGCACCACAACTTGGCTTGAAATTCCTTTTTTGAACAGCTGTCAAGGGAAAGGCTCCTTCTTGCAGCACTGGCAAGTCCTCACGGGGTCCGGCCCTGCCTGAGCACTGCCAGGGGCTCCTCGTTGCCTCAGGAACAGCAGCAGGTCCCCCCGTCGCAGCCTCCCACACAACAAAGCGCTTGTCCCATCAGTCAAACCCTCGCTCGCCCAGAGAGCCGCTCTCCTCCTCTGCCCCTACCTCATTTCTGGCTCCTTTACTGAACTAATCATACTTCCCCTGTGTACAGGGCTCACACAGGCTTTTAAAGCACCTGCTTCCTCTCATGAGCCCGTGTGCTCTTCCCAAACTCTAATATTCCCCTTTTACTTGAACAAACCGGTCCAAATGTAGTTTCACCACTCAAAGGCGAAGTCCCACGGGCACCCACAGGCAAGGAGACCTCCCGGTTAGTTTTCCTGCCACGCTGCAGCAAAGACCCGCTCCTTCAGCAGGCTTGGGTGACAGCTGCGCACTGCCAGCATGGGTTTGGGCAGGAGGGGACGAGGCGCACAGCAGGCTGTGGGACCTTCACTGAGCACTGCGGGTCCGTGCTGCTGTGTTCCCAGCACCAGCACAGGGTTGTGGCTGCACTGAGGCTTAGAAGCGACAAGCCCTGGCTACTGCCATTCACAAGCTCAATTTGCTAGTAGACACTTAAATCACATATCCACATGCAGAGACAGCTTTCCAGAACTGATATGGCCCCAGCACCAAATGACCCAAATGCAGATGATTAGAAGAAGGAAGCAGATAAGCCACAGGTGACAACCATAATTAGAGAGTTACACATCTTAGGAGAGAGCAAGTTACACTCCTCAGGAGTGGGAACTTCAAAGTGACTCTCCAAGGAGTCGCCTGAGGGCTGCAACAACTTAAAACAAAGGGAAATAAACCAGGAGAGGAGACAGAAAGACCAGAGAGAAAAGGAAGGCTAGCAGACCACAGTACTCTTCCTATTCATGCACCAGGCTGCACCTCCAGGGAGGAAAAGAGGCTGGGAAAAAGTCTTCTCACCTGTAGGGTGTAACTAGAGAGAGAAATCCACCCCAAACAATCCCATCAGGCTTCCAGCGGGGATTAATTAGCCCATCAACTGGGCCAGCTTCTAGCAGAGCATCCTCCTGGAGCGCACTGCAGACTGCTGTGTGTCGGACAGCTGCGGAGAAGGGAGTGCAAAGGCACAAAGGGAGGGCTGCGGACGGGGCCGGAGGAGAGGACAGTCCGGACTGGCTGAGGGGGAGCCTGGATGAATGGAAAGGCAAGCAGGGATGTGAATGAGCAAAAGGTGATGAATGATAGTGAGGGCATGGCAGTTTTGCATGGGGCAGAGAGCAAAGACAGACCTGAATGGGGAAGAGTGAAAGATGATGCTTGAATGGAAGGGGAAAGAGGGAGGGGAAATGAAGCAAAGAGAGAGCAGAGTGGCACAAAGTGAGACAGTGCAAACAGAATAGCCTCCCACGTGGACTTGACAAGGTCTTAGAGAGAAAGACAAGTAACACAGCATGAGCTTTAATCCACAAGCAGAAAAGCTGCCCAGAGCAGACAGTGTTACCATCTTCTGTCCCTTTATAATCTCTCCACCGTCAGGCACCTTCCCTGCTCCCAGTCAACAAATTCTCATGAACCCAGAGCAACTCAAACAACAGCCACCAAAGGCCACACAGCCCCCATTTAAGGGACTTGTAGCAAAACTGAGCCAAGGGCACAGAAACAGCTGATGGGATAAAGCACCTTGTAATTACAAGGGGGCAGCCCGAGAGATGCAAGTGCAATGTTGCCACAAGTGTGGGATAAGATGCAGTTCACATGTATAACATTGTTTATCATCAGTGTTATTTGCAAAACTTTTCACCCATTTTTAAAGCCAGGATAAATTCTTCAAAACAAAACTTTTCCAAGCAAAAACCTGGAGATTTTAGTCACGCCAAGACTTTCTTGTGAATTTGTCTTAGTTTTGCACATCGATTGTTTAGAAGAAATTCCTCCACCTTCTACAAGGTCAAAACACCAGGCATTATCATTTTCAAAGTGTTTCATTAGAAACTTGTCATTTGACTATTTTCTTTTTTAATGTTAAAAGCACCAGGATAATTTGGCTCAGGTCTAACGAAATATTTTGCTGAAAGAGAAACAAAAAACATTTTTCCAATTTTGGGGGGAGGGAACTGCCAACAAAACTCTCAATGCCATTATTCACCTGTTTCCATCCTTTTCATTGCTGGGGAAACCGAGGCATATAGAAAGGAAGCAGCTTACTCAGGGTCACAAAGCTCACTGGCAGAGCCCAAAACTGAATCAACTCCTATCCCTTTCAGGTGTGTAGGTTTAGATAGGTCAAGACATCAATAATCCTCTTATGTCTATCAGTCACCCTCTACATGATCTTGTGCCAAATCTCATTTTTCCCAACTGCAAGGCAAAAGATACAGTGATGCACCCTACAAGGGATAGCATAAGTCCTTAAATCATGGCCCTTTACCTCACGCTCAGAAAATCTTTCATATTTGTCAGGAACAACCATTTAAAAGCTAATTCAATGTCTGGAGCTCATGTTTCACTTGCTCATAAATAAACTCCACTGTCACTCCAGCTAAAATAAGAGGTCAGAGAAACCGAGTAGAAGGTAGGGCATGACCCTCAAAAACAGACGCAATGTAAGGGAAAACAAATTTAAATCTAAGACCTGACTCCACTCTGCCTTTTCAGCACATTGTGGAAGTCTAACATTTTAATTGCTTTTTAAAGTGTTGCTAGCAGAACCATGAGGGGTCCATGCGTGCCTCAGCTTGAGGCTCTGGTTCCACCTCCCTTGCTTATTTGATGCTTCTTGCACCAACCATGTTAAAGATCAGTGCAGCTAATTTTAAGCAAACAAAGGCAAGCACCCTGGAATCAGAGCACAAGAAGTGACTCATCTGAGAAAAGATATAAGGGTTTTTTTAATGGAACAGCACAGGAGCTCCTGAGAGATCTGAGCTGATCACCAGTCCATTTCAAAAAGGTCTATAAATGTAGGACAGGGATTTGAGAACTGTCTGTTAGCAATCAGGTCTCTAGGACATACTGCATTTTGTGCTTTTTATGATCCACAGTGGTACCACCACTCTCGGCTCAGTAAACAGAGTGCCATTTTATGCATTAGGAAACCAAGGCAGAGAGGCCAAGTAATTTACCCAAAGATGCAGGAAACTTAAAATACTACTGTAGCTGAGATGAGCTGCCTGTGCTCCAGCCACCTGCATGAAGTACTCCTACATGGCCACCTAGTAACTGATCAGTAAAAATTAGAAAGTGCCAATTGCTAGAGGGGAGATTTTTAAGGAGGGGTCAAGAAAGAGTAAAGGTCAAAGCACCTCCAGGAAATACACTAAGCTTGGTGATGTCCACAGGCAGCAAGGAAGGATGTACAAGTGAGACTCTCTTCTGGAAAGCGCAGTGAGATGAAGGGATCAGTGCACATGTGTGTGTGTGCACGCACATGCAGGTACACACACACACACACACACAGAGGCGGCAGAGGGATTTTAAGGGTCTCCAGAAGGGCTGCGCTGCCAAAGCTGACAAACTGGAACATTGCAACTTTGCAGGACAGTTGAGCCCACGAAGAACCGTAACTGCAAACTGAAGAGCATCTTGCTTTTCCATCTGCCACACTGGACTCGGGCAGATCACGTTACATATGGGACTGGGGGGAAGGGAGAGACAATATGCATCATTCTCAATGCAATGAAAAGAGCTTACGCTGTGCAGCTGCTGCAGGGCGAGCAAGCCCTGCCTAACAGCACTAGTGATCGCTTTGGGTTGAGAGACCATACCATTTCAGCCTCCTCCCTGACTTGTATTTGAGCTTCATCCCAGCTGCTTTCCTCTTCCTTTAGTGCCTGCCTGCAGGAACAACTAGTTCCCTGGAAGAAATCCAAATATGAGAAGAAGTAGTTACATGTGCCTGAGGAAAGTGACAACTCAAGGCAGGGCACTGCTAAGTCTATGAGCATTCAAGTAGCGTCAATATCAAAAAAAAAAAAAAAAAAAAAAAGTACTATCCAGAAAAAGGATTTACTTAGATGGGACAGGCAGAAGCCCAGGAACTCTGATAAGAAAGGCAGCTAGCAGGAAAAGCCCCTCTCCTTGGGGTCACTTGAATCTGAGCCCCAGGAAACTGGCAGCCATTCCCACTGTATCAGACAGACCTATGCTGTCAGCAGCTGCGAGCCAACAAGTCATCCTTCTTCTGGAGGGGGCTGCTGGAGCACCCACTGGAAGGACCAAACTGTCACCCCCTTCCCCATCCCACACCCAAGCTGGGAAGCCCAGTTCTTTCCTGGTCCCCAAATCTAGATGTCCCATTTCAGACAGCCACGGCAGAGCCACAACCACAGGCTGATCAGTCGTCTTATGCAAATGAACTCGGGGCAATTGGGACAGTTACATTAAGCTCCTGACAACGTTTGGCTCTGTACGCACCAGCAGCAAACATCAGCTGAGCTGCTTTCTAAGGATGGGGGGTGACGGGAAGGCTGTGCTGAGGGGCAGCAGCTCAGCGTCTCAGAGGGATGATCAGGAAGGGAGTCCTGTTTAAGCCTAAGGATGCTCTTGGAAGGAGAAGTGTAGAGCTAATGGCAAGAAAGGTGAGAGACGCTGCATATAAAAGTCGCTTGCTGGAAGCCTCAAAAATATTCAGGGAAGTGTGGCCACTGTGGCAGATCCACAGAGCTGTCCCCTGCATTACAGCCTTCATCCCATTGACAGAAAAAACGTCTGTAGCATTCATCCAGCTAAGGATCTCAGTCCACAGGATTCAGACACCCAAGCAGAGCTCCTACAAGAGCCGAGTCTGGACGGAGCACAAACACCCCGTCCAGAGCAACCGCAGGCAGTCTCCAGGCTGCAAGCGCAGTGGCTGGCTCTGGCTCAGTCACTCCAGCCCCGATCGCGCCGTCTCTTGGTTATCTCAGCGTGCTTCAGCCCCATGAATCTCATATATATGCTCTACTTTTGTTGTAGCCCTCCAGGGCCCATGCAGCAGCCATGGAATAAACCTAAACAAAAAGCAATCGCCCCCTTAAATCCTGTCATGCAAACAAGACCCTTCCCACCCACTGCCACAAGGGCTGAATGGAAGGGGACTGAACGCCCCCCGCCCATTGCTGCCTGGTGGTCTTTTTGTCTCGTGACCTTCCCCGCACAAACACAACCCCACAACAATCAGACAGGCAACATAATGCGCCAGCACCGGCTTTCCCAGCCCTTCAAGGCAAGCTGGGGAGGGAAGGGGGGAGAGCCAGGGAGAGCTGAAAGGATTTAGGGATGAGGAATGGATGGGATGGGCAAGGAAATAACAAGCACTGCTTTAATTTCTCCATGTGCAGTCTCACGAGCCAGGATAAAAATAGTTTTAATGAAAGAAAGAAAAGAAATGTTATCTCAAATGGCTTAAAGTGACAGGGGAATACCAGCCAGTGGAATTTTCACTAAAAAAATAAAAAGAATCCATCAATGCTTCTAAACTTTGTGATCGTCTTTTAACATTCCCTCCAAGAATCCCACAAAACTAAGCCCTTTGGTGTAAACTACTGGATTTGCTCCATCTGGACTTGGCTATCTTTGAGACTTAAAGATTGAGACAGATTAGATTCAAGGCTTTCCTTTAGACTGAGAGAAGGGATAAGACATTTTTGCAACAGCTCTAACTAGCACCAACACACATGGAAATCCTCCCCGGTGTGATAGCCTCAAAGCACAGAAAGTTTCCACCAGTCTGTCCTATCCATGAAGAGCCATCGGACGTGCTACTGGCAGCAAGGAGTAACTGTGCCTCCAGGCCCTGGACTGTCCTTGCAAGGTGAAGGATACCCTTTGGTTACTGCGGGACACATATCACCCTTGCGAACAGTAACAAAGGTCTCCTGGGACTTGTTAGGACCTGATTAGGGAGCAGGTGAGCAGAGGATCAGCAAGGTAAGGGAAAACTCCTGCCTTCCTAAATGCAAAGGGATTCCCCCACGTTCTCTGCATGCATACAGAAGAAAACACAGGCTCCACAGGAGATAAAACAAGTGAAAAGAAATATCATATCTCAGGCCCTGGATTCAGTGAGCATGGTGTGGCCCTTGGCCACACTCCAGGACATTGAAACACAGACTAAGTACCGTTACAAGTGAAGGAGGCTTTGCTTTTGCCAACAGCTAAGATCTGTGTCCCAGGAAATCCTGGCAGCCGAGGTGGTAAGCTACAGGGAAGCACTTGTTTGATTTACGGACACATTAGTCACCTAGGGAGCATGTTACAGTAAGTTAAGAAATGACTTCTCAACTCCTACTGCCAGTGCATCCTGCAACGCTGTCATCGCTGCCCACATCCTTGATTAAAGTGCTGCGTCTGCACAGCGGAAACCACCCCACGAGCCAGGTACGCAATCACCCTGCCATGGGGTGATGCAGCTGATGCAGAGAGACTAAACATCTCGACAAAGGCCACATGTGGTGGCTGGGTGCGGAGGAGGCCTGTCCCAAACCGAGTACGCAACGCACCAGGCCGCGACTGGCCAGCTGGCCCCGGCGAGCGGGGAGCAGAGCTGCGACCGACTCTTGCCGATGTCCTGACATGAACTGGAGCAACTGGAGGAGCAGCAGCACTGAGCCCACACACAACTGGCAAGGATCCCCGTCTCCTGTCAATCCACTCCAGCCTTAATCCTCTGCGGAAAGATCCCATCAGCACTATGCTAAGAGGCAATCTCTCAAGCCAGACGCTAACAATTAATGACAGCAAAGACGAGAGGGAAAGGGACAGATGGAGAACAGATATAACCATGCTCTGCTCATCGCACTGAGCTACTCGGAGGAGCTGGACAGGAGACATATAGGCAAGATTTTTAGCCTCGCTCAGCCCTGCAGGAATTATTACACTTAAGCAGGCAAGAGACAGTAAATCCAGGGTACCTACAGAGAAAGATGTAAGCCAAGGACAGAGTCAGCCTCCCTGCTCGTTCTCACTAAAAAAGAAGTAGCAGTGGCCCAGCTCTGAAGCTGCTTTGGGATCTGCAGTATTTCTATCTCATGTAGGATAGGCATGAACCTGCCACTGGTTTAAGCATTTGCACCCTGAGTCTGGGTGTATCTCCAGCACTGAGGGGAATCTAGAGTTTTCAGTTCATTCCACAGACAAAGATTTCAGCAGAAACCATCTTCAGAAATGAGATTACTCAGGCAATAGCGGGATTTGCAGCAAAAACAGTTACCATGCATGCCAGCAAAATATCTGTTAGGTGGTAGCTGGCAGTCAGCTTTTTCACCTACCAACCAAGGGAGGGAATGCAGCTGAAAAGCAAACAGCTCCAACCCCATGGCCCAGGCTCATCTTGAACACAGAGCACACTCTTCCTTTGACACTCCTACTCTAGGAAATCTCACTGCATATGTAACTACTCGTTGTAGCAAGCCAGGCAAGTACAACAGACCGGGCTGCTTCGGTGAGATTCACTCCTGTCCGATTGTATAAAAGAATTAATTTTACTTTATATTAGTCTTTATTGTGGCAATGAAGATTATATGGCCATTTTAATGGACAAGCACTGCTTGCTCCAGCTCTCACCTCTACCGGCAGAGTTTGGAGGCAGCTAAACTAAAAACGATTTCAGGAAATGCCAGCTGGGGCTATCAGAAGAAGCAAGGGCTGGTGAACAGTTTCTCCATTCACGCTTCTCTTCCCAGGCCTGCAGGCACTGGGCTCGGACAAGCTGAAGGAAGAATCCCTCCTGCACCAACAGGACAGTCTAGATACGCTTGATCAGTGGTGGCGGCTGATGGGGGACATCTCGGGGGCTCTTACGGCCCTGCACATCCTACCATTCCTCTCCCCTGCGCCGTGCGAGCTGGCTGCAGAGCACCCAAGCCTGGCTGTGCTCCAGCTGCTGCCTGCCGAGCTGCTGGTGTATGGGAGAGGAGCCGCAGCCGGAGGAAGCAACGAGCAGAGCTGTGCCGAGAGCCACATCACCACCAGCCTAGCACATACAGGAGCGCGTCCCAGCACAGGACGCGCTGCAGAACTGGGGACTGTTCTAGTGGCAACTGGGAGGGCAAGAGCAAAGGAAGCGGCAGCTCTTCCTGGCTTCCAGCTCTCAAGGGGAATCAGGGCTCTCCTCCGCAGTCTCTGGCTGTTTGCTGAGCCCTTTCACAGGGCAATTGCTCACCAATATCCAGAGGTGCCAAATACTTCCAGCTGCCACTGAATTCACTGACCTGAGATAAGGCTCCCAGGGACCCTGCGCAGTGCCTGTTTGAGACCAAGCCTCCGCAAGAAAAGCAGCTGGGTTTTGCCTGCGTTCTTGCCTGTTGCCCCTTCAAACACACACAGCAGCTTTTACAAATTAAAAGAGCGGCTTACAGCAAGAGTACACAGCAGACTGCAAATCCCTGCAGTCTCGGCTGGCTGACTTCAGAGGCAAGACATGATACCCAAACATCCCTGTTTGCCTCTCAGGCTTCTCAAACACTGTGGCATGGGGAAGAAGCACTGTGAAGATGTCACCTGCACCCTCAGCCACTCAGCACTGGCACTTTGCTGTGGTTCTGTCCCTGCTGCCCCCCGGCAAGTGTGGTCCCTTCAGTCGCCTTCCCAGAAATGGACCAAACCACGGTCACTTCTTCAGGCTGCCAAACGGAGACATTGTTCAGTCCAACCCTGGGATATTCCCTTGTCGGTGAGATGGCTGCAGTACACAGTTGTATGTCATGACGATAACAATGGACTTTCCACAACCAAGCTCTGCTGGATCATGATCACCAGCATTTATAGTGTGTTCCTTGGCCACAGCCGCTCGTTAGCCACATATTTTTTCATGCAGGAAAGACACTGGCTGTTAGCAAGGCTTGGAGCCAGCATTTCACCTTAGAAAAAAGTTAAAATAAGTCACAGAAGAGTTGGGGAAAAGGATCATTCAAGCCTAGATATTCCTTTCTTCTTGACACAACTTTATGGTCCAAATTACGATACTCCCTTTGCATATTTGCTACTGCCCCTTCAGCCCTGGTGCACTTTCCTTCAGGTTTGCAGTAAGCGATTCATCTTAGAGTGCTAAAGGAAAAGTGAGACGCGACAATGATTTCAGAACACAGCCTCTCAACATCTGAGGGATGGTAACAGCTTCGTGTGCCTGAAAAATGAAATTCACTACATAAATGCTCTCCCAGGAAGGGATGCATGCTGTGTGGGTTTCCTTTAATAAAATCCTTAGCAAAAGAAATCAAATATTTCCATGTCTGCATGCTTAAAGAAACACTGTAAAATTAAAATCAGGGAAAGTCCTTCCCCTTCTGAAATCAGTCATGAAATTAGCACGGGGCCCAAAGGAAGCAAGTGGGGCCCCTTCAGCGGGGTCCAGAGTTCATCTTGTGTTTAAAACCCCACAGTGGCAGATCTGTACTTATTTTAATGGCCTACTGGATCCGTTTAGTCCCCTACACCCCTCTATGGAAGCCTGATAATGAAAATCTATCTGCTAGAACTTGGCTTTTCCTGAAGTATTTGAAGAGATCTCTGAAGACAGATATTTCTGTGGACCCAGAGCATTTGGACTGAAATGTTTTGTTTTAAAGTATCATTGTGCTTCAAATTTTTACCGCTTCTTTGGAATAACTTTGATACAGAAAAAGTGTAAGTGATACTCACACACAAAAGAATAGCCACCCTTCTGAAACCACAGGGCCTCTCGACTTGTATTGTTTTTGTAACAAATATAGCCTGAACCACTGAATTCCAAGTCAGATATCCTCAGGCAACTAAAAAATTCAAGCAAACCATTGCCATGCAACATTAAATGCATTCATTTTTATGAGCATCAAATTCCACCCATTAATGGATCAGTCATCCTCTGCAGCTACCGATTTACATATCCAGCCTGCAAGCTGCTGAGGGGCCAGTGGACATGAACTACATGAATACATTAAATCTGAAAAAGGAAACTAATGTCCATCATAATTCAACCTAATGATCACATTTTCTTTACAAGAAGTGGCAGCACAGAGCCCCTGTCTAACAAACAGATACACCCTGTAAAGGCAGCCCAGATGAAAAGAGACATCAAACCCTGTAGTTAAAGACTGTGACATGCAGTGTTCACAACTGAGTCACATTCGAACTCTGTGCAAGGAGGAAACCTCCAAGTTTCATTTTCACCAACTCACTAAAACTCATGTTATTGCACATGGACTAAACTCTAGGCCTCATCATCACTAGGGAAGAGGGTTTACTTGAACATACATTAAAATCCTAGAACAAATTCTCAGCCCGGTTGCCGATCCAGGCAGTATTATCAGTCTTAATGTAAAAGCTTTTCTGATCTTGTAAGGCCTACAGTGGTGCTGGTACATCTTTTATTCCTCCTGGAACAGAGCCGTGCTCTGATATCAAACCTACAATTCACTCTTTTTTGTGTGCAGCTATCCAGACACAGATGCAAGAGAGACCTTCTCAGCAGCCTCTCCAGCTTTTATCACCCAGCAGAGGTGAATGACCTTCTCCAGTGCCCAACCCAAGGACAGTTACAGCTATGGCAAGGAGAAAGGCTTCCATTTTAAGCCTGCTGAAGAGGCAACTGGATGTTGCCCACAGGACAGACCTGGGTGGGGGGATCTCCCGTAAGCTGGTTCTCTCTTTGCTCAATTGGGCATCATGCAGACAGGCTGCTGTTCGGAGAACGAGGGGCAATCCCAAGAGCAAAGGGTCTCCATTCCCTTTTTAGGTCTGTAGCACCCTCTCCCCCATGGTAACGGGATATGGCCACTGATCTCCTTATTCCATGTGCCTACCTGTGAAACTAAATGAATGGATACTGAAGAATAAGCTTTGAAATCCTTGAAGGAGAAGGGCTATTGCAGTGCTGAATTAGAACAAATCCTCACAGCCCATGGCTGCTGCTATGATATAAGCAAAAAACTAAGGTGCAGAAGAATCAGGCCCTGAAGAAAACTAAAAAGCTCAGAGAAGAGGTGAAGTAAACTGAACCTCAAATGTTAATGCTGCTTTGAATCTGTACTAAGTTTATCATTAATCCTCTCTAACCGTGACCAAACTGCAAGTAGCGATCAGGGGCTCTTGCCCTGGCATCCAGGCTATTAGGTGAGACCCATACCATCCAGGAGATCTGTCTGCAGGGCTTCTTACTCAGGCTCATCTGACAGGCATCAGCTACAGTAATTTAGCAAGAAAGAAGGGCAGGAGTTGTTAGTTGGGCAGTGGCAAAGGGGAAAATACCACTCATGGTTCACAGACCTTGCTTCTCTAACCAGTTGCCTGCATCAGATGTCACAGAGATAAGGACCTGTTTAAAGAAAAAAAGAAAAACAGCAACAGCAGCAAAAAACCTGCAGCTAATCCAACTAAGGCACAGGATAAAGTCACAGAGGTTAATCAGATCTGAGCCACGGATCTCCCTCTGCTGCTGCTTACCTAGTGACATATCTGGTGAGCAACACCACTGAGACGGTGGCCAGGCAGACCACCAACCCGATCTAGCTAGTCCCAGGAGGCGAGCACTGTTCTCCTGCTGCAGAAAAGAGAGAGCATGCTGCAGGGCAGAACCACAGGCTGTCTCCTGGGCTCAGGGCTGGCCTGCCCCATTAAGCCTCATCAGATGCCAGGATGCTGCTATCAGTGAGCCACGTTAGACAACACTTGCAACGAAGACCGAGGCTGTGCCTGCAGGGTGCTGTCAGTTTGCTGACCAGGATGAAAATTTGCTCAGCAAGGAAGAATTGTGTCCCTAAGACTGCAGGGAGCTCCCCTTACTCTGTGTTTCATTAGCTGGGACTCATGTCCCAGCTGAGGGGACACCAGCCCAGAGACCTCCTGGACTGTCATGAATGGCCCTTTGGCACCAGGAGCAGAAGAGAGCTGGGCTAGGGTTCGTGCTGAAGCAGCTTCTGCAGGGCTGGAGGGACAGACACAGCAGGGCTCAGTGCTGACTAGGCTCCTCTGTTAAATTCTTCCTCTTTGTTCTTAAATTTTTCAACCCAACGACAGCCATTTCCACTGTTTTTTAGTTCCCCAAAGTAACAAAGATCCATAGCCCCCAAATCAGAACTTTTGTCCTTCCTGTATGAAGTTTTACCCTTCCTTTCAAAACAAAAGTTTTATAGCAATGAGCCACAAAGCTTGTCAGGAGAAAACTACATCTTATACTCCGGAATTGAAACATTAGAACACTTCAGATTAAAAATAGCTCCCTTTTACACTGTCTGCCAGATCTGGGAGGGAGGTGAAAATCCACAGGGACTTGATTTGATGTGTGAAAAAGCAGAATTCTATAGCAGCGAGTATGCACACATACTTATTTTAGGTCAAATAATAGCTCTGCAATAATACTTTACTTAGCTCGGAGGAAAAAGAACAAAGCTTGGTATAGTTCCATGTACTGGGTACCGCAACAACTCAAGCACATCCATCACAGAAAGAGAGTGGAAAAGCTAATAAATAAATAAATAAATGGCAGTTTTCCTGCTAGGGCTTAGCAACACTATCTTAATAATACTAAAGAAAAGTAATAGCATCTCTTTCTTGTATCTCAGTAAGGTACTTCTCTCATGTTTGCTGATAGCAGAGCAGATATTTGGGATCTGAAAGAGAAACCAAATCAAGGGCAGGAAAGCAGGCAGTTAAACATTCCTGTCACAAGGGCTATGGAGCAACGCAGGGGCAATGGGACTCAAGGAGGGTTACCTTTGGCCCTTCTTCCTGCTTACTCAGATTACAGCCATTCCCTCCCTCCCTCCTTCCAAACTGGTGCAGGATGACAGAGGCTGGATCATCTATACAATATTGCTAAACATCTCAGCCATCCACCATTGGCAAGGAACACAATACTGGGGCACTCCAAAACATCCCTTCTCTGATGCAACCATCACAACTGGCACAAATAGACAGAGCATCCCTATCAGAGAAGGAGGGTCCTGAGCAGGGCTGACTCTCTGTTTCCCTGCTAACATCAGAAAAACACCTAGTGTTTCCACCGGGAAAGAGCTCATTCAGCTACACTTTACAGGGAAAGAGGCTGTGAGCACAAAGCGACCTCAGAAAGCCTCTAGCACTCCAACTGTGGAGAGCACCCTTCCTTGAATGAACTGCTTGGGCTCAGGTTGGTTTTGCATAATTCAGGCTGTTTTAGACTACAAGAAACCATCCAACGCAGCTTTGTGTCAAACCTCCAGCCACCCAGCAGCTACATAATTAATAAAGACGAAAGAGAACATTATCCCGAGCTAGTGCTCAGATCTTCAGTGATTGGTAGAGCTTGACAAATGCTATTTTGGCCTTAGAAGTCAGCAAAAGGAACATACTTCGCGTGCCATACTACATGCTTGGTCATTAAATACAGGCTTATAAGTCCATAAAGTCGCTGTTGCTTGCAAGTGCAAAGTAATTTTTTGCATGAACTAGTTTGTTTCGCAGTAGGCCCAAAAGTTAATTAGTTTTCCCAGTTTTATTACTCCACATGGTCAAATAACAGCCTGGAGTTGCCAGTCAGCTGGAACCTCATAAGGTCCAGAAAATTCTCACTATGCTTTTCAGGACTGTTTTCTATGGCCATAAATCAGCAACCAGCAAATGATTTTCTGCTCTAGCTCTTCTTGGTCACCAGCAGCAATCCTTAAATGACCCCATAAATCAACACTGCAATGGCAGCTCTCAGTTTAGGGGCCACTGAGGGAATAAGGATAGAGGAGGCTGTTTCAGACACACCACACACAGCAACTCCTTGGGAGACATTTTTACCGCTGCTACCCTGGGAGAAGGTGCCCTGTGTACCTGACTTGTGGAGGGGGGCTATCCAGCGTTTACACCCCAGCCAGTTAGGTATAACCGTGAAGCCATACTGCTGCTGTCCCCACCACAAAAGCTGTTTCCTAGCAGGCCCGACAGGTAGATGCTCTGCCATTGTCACATAATGACCACGTCACCCTGGCTCAAGTGCTCTGCTGGACCAGCTCAGAGCACAGAGGACCTTCAGGACAGAGTCCTGCAGTAGTCTTTGTGAAACTTTGTTTTCTACTTTACATAATATTGATTCCTTCTCTGCCTGAGAGGTGAGCAAGGATCTCTTGCTACCTGTAGGCCATAGGTAACAAGCAATTACACTAGTTAGAGATCACAACCAAGTTTGCTATACAAACTATGGTTCCCAGCAGCACTGGTGTCTAACTGTGAAAGATCACAGGGGCAGAGACGCTTCCTCAGGGAACAGTGCCCTGAAGAAGTGCAGGAGAGCAGGGGCTTGATGATAGTCACAAACAGCTTTGCCTCCAGCAGTCTTGCTTATTTTTCCCATGCACTTGCCTTGCTCAGAAAACTCCAGAGTATACGCTACATACAAGAGTACATCCAGTATCAAACAGCATGAAGAACAGTTCCTAGGGGGAAGATTGATCTTGCTTGTTTAACATCAGTTTCATCCATCATTACTCTTCTCGCCAGCAGCACAGGGTCACTGCAGACAGCTGTTCCTAAGCAACAGGAACATATACTAAGAATATATACATACTCCATAGCTTGCTAGGGCTGAGGGGGTTTAGTTTTAGAATCGAAGGAATTAAAAGTCTAAGTGAGACTTTGGTACATTTTTTCCCATGATTCCCTGACGCAGAGAACAATCCCACATTACAGGCACTGATCATTTGTCACTACTGATTAAGGTCTGTTACAAAGAATCTGCAATTCTTCACGGGTTTATGTTTTTTAAAGGTAGAGAAGTTCCTGTTGGGAAGTTCAGGGTTGGGCCCAGAGCAGCTGATTAGAGAGCAACAGCAACTCTCGCACAAACCGCAAGAGAGCTCCCCCCGCACAACCCATGCCGAAGCCCTCTGACACAACCCAGAGCCAGCCCAAGGTAGAAGGTGGGCTTCGGGCTCCTCTACGCCAGCGCAGCGTCCAAGAGAAGCACTTCACAGACCGGCAGTGACCAGGCAGCTGCTGGAAGGGTAGGACAGGGAAGGCGCACTGAGTTAGTGTCAGAGGCCAAGCTGCTCAAAGGAGCTTTGAGGAGTTGGATGCTCAGATCCCACAGAGTCCTTTGGAGGAATTTCCTATCATACAAGAGAGAACATAAAGCCAACTTCTCCAGCTGAAATCACAACACTGTCAGAGAAGTAAATTACACAGCTGGAACCTGGCCAGGGCAGAGAGGTTTGTGACTAGTCTCACAAAAAAGTATCAGACTGGGAGTGATCACAAACATTCAGGACTCTGGCTTCACCTTTCAGCTTGACACATCATCTCTGGTGATAGAATATCCCTAATGTCACCTGGAGCAGCTGAGTTGGGGGGGGTGCAGCTACCCAGGAAATCAGGGGAGGAGGAGGATGGTAGCGACTGTCCCAAGCGGTAGGGATTGCACAGGCAAAACCAGCAAGGTTCGCATCACACAGAAGTCCAGAGCGTTCAGAGCTCAGCTTCCCTCAGCATTCTGTACATACAGTGGTGCAGGAAAACAGCCCCTCATCTGCACCCCCTCAGCTTTGTCTCATGGCATGTTGGCATCAAGCTTATTTCAGACCAACACATTGTATGATACCTAGTGAGGAGGCGGAGAGAGATCACAGTTTCCTTGGCTGCTATCGAACTCAAACACGCCCACTGCTGCATTTAATTTGCAAACGTGCCCGGTACATTTGCACTGACTGCAAATACAGGAAAGCAATGGGAACATAATACCTCCTACCAGAGAGGAGAAAGGCTTGCTTTCCAGGTCTCAGCGAGAGTAACTTTAGAAGCCCTGTAAATGTTACAAGCGTAAGTGATGAAGGAAAAGCACCTCTAAACTGTTCAACTCATCCAGCAGCTGGGCTTGTCCCTCTGGGGACAGGATGATCTCTCCCCCTCTCTCTCCCTGCCATCCTAACTGAGCACAGAGCTATACAGCACAATGCACCAGCTGATTTGCAGAACAGCATCAATCCAGACTGTGTTTATGGCTCCCCCCCTTCTTTTTAAACATGCAGGCTTAAATGTTTTTATTGCTTCAGTGATTTTCTATGTGTAAGATAGGATTTGAGAACAATGCATTAGCAAGGATCTGTGCACCCAAAAAAACACCCAGCACATTCAGCTGAAATGGCAGAGCACTTGCTACCAAAGCCCCTCACTGCAGCTGTGATCAGGAGGCAGCAGAGAGATGCAATGGTCTGAATGCAGCCTTCCTTCCCTCTCGGAGGCTGCACACTGTAATGTGCAGGTTCCCAGGCAGTTCAGACGTGGAGGGTACACAAATGTGTAAAGAGTAGGAAGCCTCCTGAGGCTCTTACAAATCTAGAGACATCAAGCTGCCAGTAACTCACGAGCTGCGTAAGACTGACTCACCCTCCATGTGCTTTTCAGTGTGTTTGTTATGACTCCTTAAAACATTTGAGGATGTGCCCACCTCTACCAGCTAAAGCTGTGTTTGCTACACTGCTGATGTCTGGTTCATAATGATGGCTCTTACTCCCAGCTTTACACTCGTGGCTATCAAGCCAAGCCAACAGCCCAGGTCCACGCTGTTGGGAACAGAGAGAAGAATATTGTAATGGCCAGAGAAAGGGGAGACTGCGTGGCTGATCACAAACCATCCATGCTGCAGGGAAGCTGTAAACACAGGCACAACCCCAGGGACGCAGATCCAGCTTAGGGGCTGGCTGGCGTTCAGCGTGCAGAGGTGCTGGTGGACTAAGGAACTTTTTTTTATACTTGGGGAATTTCTACTGTTCATCCTGCAGGAAGCATGACTATCATTAATGACCTCCAGGTAGATTTTTCTTGCTGAGCCAACACTCCAGGGTGTCCTGGCTGAAAGTCAAATCTGTGGCATAAGGCTTGGAGTGCTGGGAGATCACCATCCATTCCCATACTACCCACTGAAAAACCACTGTGTTTCTCCACTGTAAAAACACAGGGGATAGACAAAGGCTGACCTGCGGTAAAAGACCAGGCACTACCCTGTGCAGGGAATGGTCTCTGGGACATCTATTCACTGCTCACTGCCTCAGTTTCCCTCCTTGACAAAAGGAATGATAAATTTTCCTCCTCCCTTTCCTGGGGACTGCTTTATTCACAAAGAGCTTCTGGCAGATTGCAGCAAAGGGTTGATAATCCAGGCAACATCAGCAAACCAATCTCCTTCCGTAAAAACTGCTCCTCTCCTACCAGCCCATTCTTCCCTTCAAGTCCATCCACAGGGCAATGAATTTGAAGGGAATCTTCCCCCCCCTCAACCCCACAACCCAAAGTGGAGGAGTCAAAGGGTTAATGCTGCATGACAAAGGTCAGCGCAGATTGGGGAGGGAAGAGAAAGGGAAGCATTGTGGTCACAGACAGCAGCTCCATGCGCCCCAAACGCCACTTGAGAAATGTAAAGTGATGGCGTTGCTTGGAAGAAAAAGCCCGAGAGCCCTGCCTAAATCCCAGGGCTTTATTGCTCACAAAAGCCCGGCCCCTCGAGTCATTAATCGTGTGCTCCATGGCTGGGCGCCTCAAAGAGCAGCAGATGACACATGCCCAGCTGCCATTGCTGCTCCCTCCTCAAGGTAGCGGGGCCGAGGCAGGTGCACTCCCCGCGCCCTCTGCTCGAGACTAATCTATTCTCCCTCCCTCTCTTCTGCCTTTCAGCTCTTCCAGCAGCCCACGCTGACAACTGTAAATGAGATTAGACTTCAGGGCATGGTGCAGACGCAGAACCCCCTCCGTGCATTGCCAAGGGACACTTGTAGCTTTTAAAGCATCTTTCCCCTTTACAACGCACAGCTTGGTGGAGGGGGAAAAAGGGGACAAGTTTCTTATCTCGCTCACAGAAGTGTCTAATAAAGCAGGCAAGGCAGATCCCAGTTTTAGGGCCTGGATGCTGATCTGTTATCACCGTGGACAGTCTTCCACCAGCACCTCTGAATCCTCCAGGCCACATCAGGAGATAAAGTTAACAAACCAATGATTATTCCTAGTTCCACTCCCCACAGCCTTCTCTTTGCAGCACAGGCATATGTCCTAGTGAGCACTAATCTAAAAGGACAGCAACAGCCCAAAACCCAGGCAAAGACTTGGAGATAGCATATGAACCCATGCTCAAATCCCCTTCCCATGCTGCTAGTCTCACAGCCATAATTTCCCACTCTTCACCTTGCAGTTTCTCCTTTTCCTCCCCCAGGCAGCCACGCAAACCAGCAGGGAAAGACAAGGAATTTGTCAGGGAAAGCAGTAAAATCTCTAGGCACAAACCACTGTCTGGAGCGCAGCAAGACCTGCCTGGTGAGGTCTCCCAGCCACAGCCAGCAGGGGTTATCCAGCAGCAATAGTCAGGGAAACTTTTCAAACTGAAGTGTGATGTTTAGCTCAACAGTGTCCCAGTAAACAAACCGGAATTTCTTTTATAGCGGGGAAATAGCTGGTCCTGCCCGTGTTAAAGGCTATCCAGAGAAAGAAGGACATGATTAACATAAAAGATTATTGAATTCAAAATGATTCCCTTTCCCAGTTACCACCAACTACGATCATAGCTGGCCTGATTTTATGGAGTGCTTTGCAATTTCAGTCATGCAAGAACCAGCCCTGGATTTAAGAAGCCTGCAAGGTCTCCCTTCAAGCATATTTCAATGCTTTACAAGACCAAGGCAAAGTGGGTTTAGCTGCACCCACTGCTGGTACCATCAGCAACCGAACTCTTCCTGGCAAGTGTGCCCCTGGTCCAGGACACCTCTACAGCCTTGTTTCCGAGCTCCAGTCTTCCATTATCCGCCTACACAGCCAGGGGAACTTGGCATCTTTCTGCATTCCCCATAAACTCTGTTCATCTGTTGCCATCACACCCACGTACAAGGCTCAGGAAGAAATCCAGGACTCCTGAAGCAGCTGCAGTAAAAACGCAGCCTAGACTGACGGGCAGTGGAACCAAGGTGCTGAGCCAGCGAGGAGGGTCTTTTGGGTGAGCTCTGTGTGTGTCTATTTAAAACAAGTTTGTTGTCATGGCTACAAACCAGGGTATGGGTGAGAAGAAGTGAGAACTCAGAGACGAGGGCTGATAATGTTAATTCGCGCTTGAAAGCTCAGCAGCCACAGGGATGGGGCAAATGGAGAACATGATAGAAGCTCTTGCCAGCTAACAAGGCTCAGTGCCACCTACTAACAAACATCGTCCTCCTAGATAGCCCCTTTCACCCTGCACTGCCGAGGGCTCGACAATAATGACAAGCTGCAGTCTCTCTACAGCAGGGACACTGGGGACATGGAGGCAAAGAAGGGCCCCCAAGGCCTCAGAAAGGACACAGCAAAGCAGGGACAGCCCCTCGGGCGTCTAACCACCAGACAACTCGGCTTCAGCCTGGGCAGTGGGACGCTCTCCTGCCTGCATGCAAGGGAATTAGCACAGGATATTTTTAGCACAATAGCGTGAAACACCGCCAGGACCTGTTCCTGGGACTGCCCCACTTGTAAGTCTATCCAAAGATTAACAACAACAAAAGTTATTCGGCCTGTGAAGAGCAAATGAAGAAAAACCAAGTGATTGAGGAGAGATGGAGAGGGGCATTGCCTCACTCGTCTCAGAGCCTGGATTGCACACGGAGACAACGGGGAGCACTCAGCAACAGTGCCGGCTCCACAGAAGGCAGCAGATGCAGAGCTAATGGGTGTGTGGGTGGAGGGTGTTTATGAGCACAATAAATAAATGTATGAATCCCTATAAAAGTTCTCATATAAAAGTGAGTTAGAGCTGCCCGAGGGCCATGGCCCTGTAATAAAATACACATTTGTAAGCATGGTATGAAGCAGCAGCTGTACTGTAACTTCCTGGCTACCGCACTGAAAAGACGCCTGTCTGCCTGCCCCGAAAGTCTTGAGTGAAGTCCTGACCCGCTAAATTCAGGAGTTTTGCCACTCGCTTCAGCGTAGCCAAGATTTCACCCTGTGAGGGGTTTCTTTGAACCTCACAACCCAGGAAGCAGTTCTGGATCTGCCTTTTTGCCAAATTTTCTTTGACTTGTTAAAAGCAGCAATGTCCCAGTCCCAGTGGCTAGAGATATTGGCTTGAGTCATTGATGGTTCCCAGCACAACAGATTAGAGCTGGATCAAAACAAATAGAAAAATTCTTCCAGAAAGGATCAGTCATTCCTCCTCCTCCTCCTCCCTCTCCCCCAAAAAAACAAAAGTAAAAAGCATTTTTTGTGGTTGAACGGCAATTTTCATGGAAGAGTTCTGAATTTTTAATTTAAGATGTTGGGGGGTTCATCCAAAAAAAAAAAAAGCTAAAAAAAAAAAAAAAGAAACCCTTAAGGCTGGTATGTCTAAACAGAAACCTGGTTTTTGTGTCAGTAAACCTGGGAATTTTTCAAAATTCTCTCCCTCCAGAAAAACACATTAATTATAATTTCATCCTAATTTTTTTTTATAGGCAAGGATGGGAGAGGGTGCTGACTGCTCCCTCGCTGTGTCTGCTGTCATACTCAATCACCCCAGCAGCGAGAGACTCATAGACCCCCGGCCTGCGATTTCCCAACCGCTCTAACACATTCTCTAGGGCCTTCTGCTCTCCACTCCCCTCGGGTTGATGGACAGCTGCAGTCCCAGTCCCTCAGTCACAAAAGCACAACGCATGTGGATCTTTGGCCACCCAAATCCACGCTAAGCGGACATAACGCCAGTCATATCTCACAAGGAGAGCGCTGCAACTGCTCTGAGTTTCAACACACATACTTTCCGTAGCCATTTAGACTGTCCTCATGTTTCACATGGATGCCAATCAGAGCTTAACAAAACGTCCCCCTCTCCTACCAGCACAGAGTTGCTGGGAGTAGCAACCTTGTTCCATGACAAACAACATCTTGCAATTCATCGCAGGGCTAATTGCATTGCATTGCTGATATAACGCTGAAGGAAGACGTCAGCTCTTTGGCTTTGCCCACAGGCAACAAGGGCTTTATTGATTTATTCAGGACTTGTGACTGGTTTTCACAGGTTGCATTCTCTTTGATAATAAAGCCTCATAGACATGGCTTAAATTTCAGCTGTGGCCTAATTGAAACGTGGCTAATTATTGGAGGTCTGGCTTTACAGTCCATTCCCTTGTCTCTGGGGTAATGTTCTGTAAATCCAACAGTCAAACTCCCCCCTTCCCCTTAAAAAAGAAAGAAAAAAAGAAAAAAAACGACATTTCTACTATTCAGGCAAGTCCAGTGGGAAATTACCCATTCCTCTCTTTGAGCCTGAGGTAGCTACCAGCCAAGAGCCTCATCTCACAAGGACTCAATGACTTCAAAGGATGCTTGTAGGATCAGACTTCAAATTAAGGCCAACTTTTGAGACGGGGGAGAATTCACACTGGCTGAAACAAACACTCAGCCCAGATTACAAGCAATTTCTCTTGCATCCAGCCTTTGAGTGGCAGCATTTGTTACAAGTCCCAGCAAATTCAAATACACTGTGCAATTTCAGTGTGATCAACCATCACAGTAATCTAGTTCCCAACTGCCAGTTTGCTTGACTGCACAACAAAAAAAGCTACTGCAATCCAGATGTGGATTAACAGCTGGTCATGGCTAACCATGGGAGCACACATCATAGTAGGCAGTCCGGTTATTAACTGAGTGACAAGACCACCCCCCAGGGTACAGAGGACATCCTTCCCTGGAGACTGCACCACAGCATTTGGTTTTGCAGTTCGGCCACATGCAGAAGCAAGATTATCGCCTCATAAAGCGGGGACAAAATCCCATCAGAACTTTAGTATTGCCAGAACGACACCAGCATCAGAGTAAGAGCTCACTTACAGAAGGTGACATTTACACGCACACACAACAGCACAAAAGTTTATGACATCAAGAGAGCGGTGCAGTTTAGAAGCAAGTGAACCCTGGAAAAATCCTTCAGTTTATAGCTGCTTCACATTTCAACCTGGCAGATGGAAGGAGCACGACAAAGCAAGCACGCCAGCTGAAGCAGCAAAGAGCATAATTTACAAACTAGAATCCACAACCCAAATTCTCAGCTCATATAACTCAGAGCTCAACAGAACTGTGCCGATTTCATTCAAGTACAGATCTGACCCAAAGCATTGACCTGATACAACCATAGTCTTTGGTACAGAAGTAGATACTTCATGAGTTCTGTGGAAGTTAAAAGTAGCAGGTCCTCTCCTAGAACAAATTGATGCAATCCTGCAGAAGTCAGTTTACCAGCTGGGGAGCCATTTATAAGAAAATGCAGTGCTGGATTCACAGGTCCTAGTTTGCCTGCCTCAAAGAGTAGAAGATGCTTTAATCCACCAAGCAACAGAAGTGCAACTGGCCTCGGCTCAGACCCTGTGCCAGGAGGGTGGTCAGGCTGGGCCCACTTCTGACCCTGGCTGCTCTGACCAAAAAATGAGAGAAGGGACCAAAGCAGTAATGACAATTATGACTTGTACACCAGCATCCTGGGAACCGGGAACACGGAGCACATAACTCTTAAGCTGTAAGTTAAAAGCAGAGAAAATCTAATATAGAGGAAGGAAGTTAGATCTTTGCTCATAAGACAGAGACAATACATCAGTTGTTCACATACCTGATCAAATAGAGCTTTCCAGTGCTGAGAGGCAATGCATAAGGGAGGAAAAAGAAGAAAAAGAAAGTATAAGAGCAACGACATTAACATGCATTAAACGGTAGAAGTATATGCTAACAGAGAAATAACCAAATGATTTAGTGCCATTTCCAACATCCTTCTTCATCCCAGAATCACCTACCCTTCCGGGGGAGGAGGCAGGGGGAATCTACCAACCACAGGGAGGATAGTTTTAATTTACAAATCCAAATTAGGATGAACTCAGAACATTCATGTGTTAATTCTGTTTTCTCCCGCTTTGTCTGCTTGCGGGCAAGCAAGGAATAAAAGGCTTTTTCATCCACGGGGATCAAGAAAGCTTGGTCTATACTGAGGGGAGGGAGGAGCTGGCAATGTTTTTTCAGATCACTTTCTGAGGTCCTGTGGCCCAATACTGACCCACAGACTACAAGTTAAGAAGTGGGACTGATCGAAGCCTTGTCCGCTGCCTGCTCCCGGCTCTGGCAGGGACTTGCTGCAAGGCTTTTGATAACCTACCAGCTTTCTAAGCTTCTTGTATCCACACCTGAAAAATGAGGATAATTCCTCTAGCACAAGGTGGAGGAGGGGGAGGCTGCAGAGAGCCCATTACATGGGTTTACCCCACAACTTCTGTTCCAGCAGATCTGCCTTAAAAGCTATGTATAGGAACTACCCAAGTAGCTCCACCTAAACACAGATAATCACATGAACACTCCACAAGTCCTTGTCACTTGGGAACAGAAAAACAAGCTGACGATGGGCTTCCATTCACGCTTTGTACAAAGTTCAACGCCAAGCCACCTCCTGCCCCATGCCTGCTGGCTCACCCTTCCCACCACCAAACAGAGGAGACTCCTAACCGAAGCGCTTAAGCCTCTCTCTCCTCTTGCATGGATCTGGGGTCACCTGAGGGGAGAGTAACTTGCATGGGACAACGGTGGGGTAGCCATTAGCTTGGGGTCCCCAGACAAAGCCTGGGGAGCTTCTCCTGTCTGAAGTGCTGCTCAGCACAACACTTAGCTTCTGTCTCATTCGTCTTTCCAGAAAAGCAAGTGAGAAAAATAGCAAACATCAGACTCATGCAAGCAAATCCCCTCACTGTGCTACATGCAAAGCAGCACTATGGTGAGAGTCTTATCTAGTCCTCGAAGAATATTTCATTACACATGGTGGGCAGATCTAAAACAGAATTGACTGGAGAGACAGTGGTTTACATACAAGGCCACTGAATTTTATTTAATCAGTTAAGTTGTTGGCCCTACTCCCCGTTCTCCCATTCATTTATAAACTCCCATTTATCATAATAAATTTGCCCAGCACTTTAAACAGAACATTTTGGGACTGCCTGAATCCTGGCTTTGTCGAATGCTGCTCTGAGAGCTGTAATGACATTGCAGCAGAGCTGTAATGTGCTGTCAAGGCTGTGACAGCCAAGCCTCCACTACGTCATAGTTTTGCAGTTAACAACGTATAAAGAACTGACCTTGTGTCAGTTGTCACTGGCCAAGCCCAAGAGCTTACGTCAAGCCTTCAAATGTAATAGTAATAACCGAAAATCAAGAACTCCAGTCAGGTCTCAAGTGGGCATGCTCCTAGCACAGAGCAATTTAAATGTTCAGAGATGACGCTGTGTAGCCTGCTTGTTTCAGCAGGAACCCGTGGCTGTGGAGAAGGAGGATATTTATACCACTTCCTGCTCTCCTGACTTGTAGATGATCTGTGATACCTCAGGCTTCTATCACATCATCCCTTGCCAGGTCCCAGCAGCTTCCCATAACCAGTGCAACTGCAGACCCAGCTTCATTTCGTTGGTTGCAGAAAACAAGGCACAAGAGTCGAATAACAAGATCCCAATGGAAGTAATAGCATGACACCGAGAGCTGGATCAGACCCGGGCTGTCCTACCTCAAGGTCATGCAGCAAGTCAGTAGCAGAACTAGGATGAGACTCTAGATTTCACCCAGGAAAGCTCCCTCTCTTTCCCCTATCTCAGCAGCCCAATCCTGCCAGGCACTCAGCACTTACGGCTTCTGCCGGGCCCTCGGAAGGATCAAATTGCTAATGGCTGCGTTCTTACGGAGGCTGGAGTAACTCCAAGCGGCCCACGTGCATCACAACAGGAAATCTCTCTTGTAGACCATCCAGACAAGCACAATATTTGTCAGGGAAGAAAAGATCACAATCTTAGGTAAGAAAGGACTGGGATTCGGGAACCTGGACTGTGAAAGGTACTGGAAAGCCGTTCTTTCCCACTGAAGGCTACACAAACTCCTGGTCAGGCATGCTCCAGTAAGGACTGTCCAGCAGCGTTACAGCAGAGGTCAAACTGCATCACATATTCCCTCTGGGATTTACAGTCCTCAGGAATAAGTCTGGCAATGCAGTTCTACCAAGTAGCTGCACTTCCTCTGCTCTCCTCTGGGAGGAAAATCCAACACAAACCAAATTCTAGGTTATTCAGAAGGAGGGGCTGGGGGAGCAGGAGTGGGCACTGCCCCTAAGCAGCCCCAGCAGAGCTCCCCTAGTATCGTCACAAAAGCAGACGGCAAGGGGACGAGCCACGCTGGAGGTTCAGTTTAGAAGTGTTCCTTTCATGCTGGCCCAAGACCCCTGACAGACCCCACTTCTGAAAGACGTTTAATGTCACTACCTCTGTACAAGCCAGTTCACCCTTCCATAGGCAGGAAAAAACCCTGCGCGCACCTCTGCAGACTGGATGGGCACCTTGCACAGTCCTCATCCCAGCAGAGCTCGCTGGGCAGGAGACGAGCAAGCAGCCCTAGGACACGCAAGGAACGCAGGATCGTGTTCGCTGCCTCACGCACAGATGCACAGAGAGCTCCAGAGCTCCCGGCGCTGGGATCAGGAGATGCAGAACCAGCTCAGCCCTGCAGGCTTTGCTGCTCAGCCCGGCAGCAGCAGATTCAGGGCACGCAGGACCACTTGGTGTCCTCCTCGGCTGGATGAGCAGAGGCAGAGACCCAGTGCTAAGTTATCCCATCCTCAGGTGCGATCAGAGCTCGGAGGGTGGAGAGAGGCTATCAGCCTTGCCGAGCCTGGGAAAAAAGAACTTCCTCGGCTGTTTGTCGCTTAGGGGCTGGAGGAGGGAACAGGCTCCCGAGGACGGGAGATTTCCAGACCTGTCACTCTCCTAGCGGTTGGGACTCGGGAAAAGCCCTCTGCCCCCACGAAGCACCTCAAGACGAGCCACCAGCCCCTCTCCTGCCTCTAGAGATGCCTCTGCGCGCAGCCCGGCTCCCCCTGCCCGCAGCCCGGCCGGCGGCGGCTCGCTGCAGCAGGCGAGCGGTGACCCAGCATCTGCCCGGCCGGGGACACCGCGGGCAGGGCAGGGAGGAGACGGGAGGGGAGCTGCGCCCCGGGGCCGCGGCTGGGGCTGCAACCGGCCCGGCGGCGGCTCCCGGAGCCGGCACACGCCCGGCGGCGGCGGGAGCGCAGGGCGGGGAGCGGCGGGAGGGCGACGGGGACGGAGCTGGTGCCTTTCCCTCGCCCCGGAGGGTCACCGCTCCTGTTCCTCCCCCCCAACCTGGACTTTACTTGTAAATAGCTTGAGCCGATTAAGGCGGCTCGGGGGAAAGCAGGGAAGACACGGAGCAAAGGAAACTTACATCCTCTGCGGCCATAGGTAGGACATCCTCGGAGTCCAGCACCTCGATTTCTTCCGCCTCTGCGCTGGCAGCCACAGCAGGGGAAGAGCTGGCATGAGGCTCCGGCAGCCTGTCTCCCATGCTTGGAAACGTCCCCCCAGCGCCCGCCCCCCCCTCTCCCCAGATCCTTACAGAAATTAAACGGAGCTGCTGCTTGGCAAACTTTCAAGCGCCGCCGAGCCTGCCTGCCTGCAGGGCTCCCGCAGCCGCGGGGAAATCCTCCATCCAGGCACATCCAATTAGCGGCGGCAGCGCTCCGGGCCGGCGCGGCGCGGGGCAGGGGACCCTCCCGCCGCCGGGCTCAGGCCGAGCCGCCGCGCGGTGCCCCGAGCCCCCCGGCCGGGTCCCGGCGCGGCGGCGGCCGGCGCCTCCCCCGAGCCATGCCGGGCCGCGGCGGCGGCGGCGGGGGGGCACGGGGACGGGCTGCGGGGGAGCTGCGCGTCCGCGGCGGCTTTCAGAGGCAGAGCCCAGCACTGCAGACGGAGGAGCGGCACGTCCGGGGATGCGGGGGCGGGGGAGCCCCGCTCGCCCCGGGCGGGCATCGCCTCCCCCCCGCCGCAGCGCTGCCCGGCCCTGCCCTGCCCTGCCCTGCCCGCGGGCCGCCCCCGCCCCGGCAGCGCAGCTCTCGGCCCCTTTTTTCTCTGCCCGACGCTCGGTCCCTAGCTCCGGTCTCGCTGAGCGAGTGCAGACAGGTGCCGCGATGCGCCGGGCTTTTTGGAAACCCAACTTCTCCATCGTGGAGAGTTGCACAGTTCGGGGCTCTTTAGGGTTTTTTTTAAATGCTTTTTTTTTTTTTTAATCCTTTACCATACTTATTTGTTCCTATATACCAAGATGGGTCTCTTAACCACCTGGAGGCCCGATTAGGAACTTGAGGAATGCCCGGACTGAAAGGCAAAATCCAGCAGTTTTAGCTTCTTCCAATCAAGCACGGAAATAGCAATTTGGCAGCGGGGAAGGGCGAGCAGAGCCAGCCTCAGCCGCACGGTGCCAATGCCTCCGCTTTCCGCCTCGCTGACAGCCAAAGCTAAACAAGAGCCCGGAGTCAGATCAGAGAGGGTTCAGCACCTCCAGCAGAGATACCATGATACACGCGCTCTAATCCCAGACCAGAAACATCTCAGCCGCAAGGACAGAACTGAGCTAGAATAAATTCCCACTGCTCCTTACAAATTTATTTGAAAAAAAAAAAAAAAAAAAAAAAAAAAGGACAGAACACTTCTGGGACAGGATAGGATCCTACATCCAGCAGCAGAAAAGCATATGGCAGAAGAGATCTTCTCTCCTATCCACAGCTGTCAGGAACTCCACATTGCGTATCACCTTCGATCCGGATCGGATTTGCCCTGCCGTGATGGGAAGCCACACTGGCCCGCGCTCTCAGCTATGAGCCACAGCCTCTAGAGAGCTGCAGCGGTGAAGAATGCAGCATCATCCAAGATAAAGACCCAGACAGGCTGGCTGCTGCCCCTGGGCTTCTTAGATACTGAAAGACTTTTCTACAGAAGAAGGGGAGCAGTGCCAACTTCTTTGCGTATGCCTGTATCAGCTACACCTGCCTACGGGCAGGTATCCACATCTCAACATCTGGCACACTGTCACTAATTTAAAGTCAGGGCCAAGGGCTAAAATATCATCCCATGCAGCTGATGGGGTCAGAAGAACAGAGAACAATCTCTACCACCTGATCTGATCCCTTGACAAAAGTGGCAGGAGAAATCAGTCCTGCCATTGCTCCACAGTTTGGGAACAAATGAAAGACTTCAGAGGACGATCTGATCATGCTAGTACTAACCAAGTACTGTCCAGCTGCCCCATCCTGAACAAACATTAGAAAACAATTACTTTCAAGGAGTGCTGAGGTAAAAAACCTCCTCCAGTTCATCCCAATCTCAGCAAAAAGATGTCTTTTTTTAAAGAAATGTCTCTTCCAATACTTTGAAGATTTTAGCTAAACATTTAAAGAAAGCACAAATAAATCCATGATCTTTGGACTTGAACAGCAGAACTTTTCCACCTCTGGATTCAGATAGGAAAATGACAACAAATTAGAAGCTCTTCAGAGGTCTTCAACAGAACTGATTAATGAGAGGGCTGCTCTCCCCTTAATTACCCAAACTGCCCTTGTCACTTAAACACAGCAGACCTTCTTCAGGTTTCAAGGTGATCGTTTCAGCACAGCATCTCTCTCTCACTTCTCCAGAGCCTGTCCAGCCTGCTCTCCCAAACCATTACGACAGGCTGCCAGTCCAGCATTTTTGAGAAGCATGAGCTCACTTTACTCATATACCACCACCCCTGCAAAAGTATTCCAGGCCCTAAACAGCTATTATAAAAACAATCTCTTTTTGATTAAAAACCCAAACCTCATCAAAACTTCAAAACAGATGGATAAGCAAAAATATGCTATGCCAAGAGGAAAAAAAAAACCCAGCAATTATTTAAAGATGTACTTAGGGAGGAGGGAGGGGAGTTTTTAAAGTAACAAGAGAATGAACAAACCAAGTTTCGGGAGTAACAGGTTCCGCACAGCTGGGGACTGCCACAACAAGAGCTCAGTATCACCTCTGATTCCAGGTGCCAGGAGGGAAGTGATAACCATGAAGTCTAACATGAATGCAATAAATATCAGCGAGAGTCCTGAAAAATCTTACCTTAACACTAAACTTCCATCATAGTGGAAAACTGCTGCAAAATTATACATCCATTTTTCTTCTCTAAGGAATGTTTTTCACTAGTGGTAGCAATAAGCTTTTTCTCAGGGAAATATCTCTGCACATTGCACATATGAGCTAGTGCTGTGCTATAATTGTCACAGAAAGGAAATTAACAGGATTCTAATGAGGAGTTTTGTTACAGACAAATTATCATCTTCCAAGTCTGTGAGAGCCTCTTAATTTAGACTGTCATTTCTCCCCACTGCATACCCTGGTAACTCCACCTTGGAAAACAGCAATTGCTAGAGAAACAGGGAGCTGTGGGCCACCATGGAACAGAGAGAACACAGATGGGCTTCAGAAGAAACTTAGAGAGGAAAAACTTGAGATAATAAACCTCAATCCGACTTCATGTTCATTCATGTAGGCAACCTTTTCTATTCCTAATACTGCAAACAAAATGTAGCTATAGGTCCTTCCTGCAAGGGAAGTGGGTAAAAAGGTCAGCTCATGAATTTGCAACAAAAAGCCCTTGGAGTAGGGACCCAGCCAACATCTGTCACCCAAGCCTCCGAGAGCAAATCAGAGCAGTTTGCTCATGGGCCCTTCCTCCACTCAGAGGAACCCCCAAGGGCTTTCACAGCACTGCCCAGCTCTCACGATTGGAACCAAATGGAGGCTTCTCCTCTGTTTCTACATAGCCTGACTACTGCATCAGAGCTCAGACAGAGACTCAACCCAGGAAGGCAACAATTTCTGAACCAAAACATAGTTACTCTGGATTGAAAGCCAAAAATACTGCATGCAAACATAATCCCAGCAAGAAGCTAGATGGCACATACAAAATTAGGACTAGATCAGGCCAGTTCAACTAACCTCTCTATAATCTCATTAAAAAAAAAAAAAAACAACAACTTTAAATACCACAGACAGTTAGAGTTTAGAACATTGTACCCAAAAGGTAGGAGTAGCAAAGAGCTCTTTCAGTATCAGTGATAACCCTTATGGCTAGGACAACATTGACTCACATTTTAGGATTAATATGAATCAGACTGTATGTGCTGCCCTTGGCTTCTCCCTGACTCATGAATACTTGCCCCTTTTGCAGAGCTGTTAATGCTTTCCCTCCTGAAGAGGAGAAATAGTAGGAGAAAATAAGATCTGATCTCTTCTCTGACTTCCAACCTATGCCAAAGGACTGTTGTCTTGATCCTCCCTATTCCCCATGTTGAGCTAGCAATTTTTCACAAGCCCCACACTGAAAAACTGCCAGAACAGACTCTTACATTTCCACCTGCTGCTCTGTTCTGCCCCAGTAGCTGTTAGTGGCAGCAGCTGATTCTAATTGTCTCTTTGGTCATAGCTGGGGAAGTAATTAAATCCCCCATTAACCCTTTTCTGGACAGTTAGAGAGCTTGAGGGGGAGCTCTCTTATCAGGTCAATCCTACAGTTTTTAAGAGGAGCCTCTGCTCCTTTTTAACTGTCACCTGATGGGATCACAGCACACATTGGTAGATTCATTCCAAATTAAAGGAGTTGTTTGAAATGGAGACCAATTAGTAACTCAAGGTTAATTTCCAACATAAAACCAAGTCATGCTTACAATTAATCCCGAACTGACAAGCTTTCAGACAGCAGGTCAAAGCGGAGGGGTGGGGGATGTATCTCCAAGGCAGCTGAATCAAGTTCTCTGTCCTCTCAGTGACTTTGCAACAGGGCCAGGCAGTTTGCACATCAGAATGAACAGGAAGAGGAGATGCAGTCTGGTTTTGGAAAACATAGCAAAAGAATTTGTTAGGAAACAGTGACAGTATCAGAGGAAAGAAAACAAATCAGGCTACTGTTAAGAGTGAGTGAATACAGAATTGACTGGGCTGCTGCTCCTTCTCCCCATCAACCAGCCCTCAACAACAACAATACAGCTTTTAGGACTTTTTTCTTTACATGCTCTATGAGTATATTACTTTTCTCTCACACAGTGACTTATGATCCTCGTAGGACCCAGGAGTTCTTGGCAAGTGATACACTGAACTTTGTAACTCTCACCTACGTGGCATAATTACACAGATTTTCACAGAGAACACGAGCCACCTGCCCAAATGCAGCAACAGCAGCTCTAGGTATCAAGGCTCCTGTGTCCTCTTCCCAGCTTTCAGTCTAAGCAACTTCCTCTCCCTAAACCGATGAAGAAGGCCAGATTACATAGCAATCTACCCTGCTCTTCATCTACACACTGGCCATTGCACCCTTCTTCCCCAGCGACACAATTGCTTGTCCGTTCATTTGGAATATAACAAAAGCTTCTATTTCAAGTAAAGTAGTCATACTTATATTGTGCCCATCCCCAAGATGGCATTTCATTTCTAGTTGCTAATGAGATCTGTTCATTAAAACTCTGGACAAGATTTGAGTTTGAAGTCCTCTCACTGCTCACTGGCTCTGAGTTCCCCCCATAATTCTCTTGTTGCTCAGGCACAGTAAGAGCTTTACTTTTATTGATTTTTAAGGAATGGGAATGGATTTTACTAAATCCTTTTCAATATTATTATGCATTCTGCTACTGAGACCCTTGTAAAGACATTAGAAAGAGTTTAAGATATTGCTATCCCAAATATGCATCGGTCTACCATAGGCAAAAAAATACATGATTTTAAACAATTAGAGTTAAAAAGGAAAGTAACTATCTGAGTTTCTGTGCTTTAAATAATATACTTAGAAAAAGGAATAAAGTTCTTTTTATAACCTGTGAAATATTCATGACTGAATTAGTATTAAGGCTTTAAATAAAATTTTCAAGACTACTTAAAGGAATCTGAAACTAAATGGGATTTAACACCTATGAGGATAAGGATCTTACATGCTGCTCTCAAAAACAGGACTTGGGCTCCTAAGTCACTCGGGTGTCCTTAAACTTTAGCAAGCAGCTGTGTAGACTACAGCCAGTAGAAAATGTCAGACAAACTGCCCCATAAAGCCGAATGATCCCCACTCTCTTGATGAGTGCTCCCCAGCTCATGGCTTACCAGGGCCGCTTCCAAGTATTTAGTCGAAAGGGAAACCCTCATATTCACCAGCAGCTGGATCGTAACACTTCATGGTCTATGGATCCTTCATTAACTTAGTCCTGGAGAGAAGACAGACAAGAACTTTCTGCATATTAATAAGAAATGAGATACACTGCACTTCTGCTACAACAGGAGAGACCTTGTGAGCTCCAGGAAATGGCTGCAAGAGGAGGCGTAAGGGGAATTCACTGCCTGCCGGCAGAAACAGCTCTAGTGTTACCAAACACACAGGAGGCTCCAGGATCGGGAAATCGAAGAGCTCGGTGGGAAGCTGCACGGTATATTGTGTTTCACACCGAAGTACATCATGCATGCTACACACATCTAGCACTGCTGGCACAACAGGTATCAGCCAGCCACTGGCTTCCAAGCCATGTCCAGGGCACCTCCACAGCATGTGCCACCATCCTCCTGTGGTTTCCCATGGGTCATTGTATCTGGAGATGACAAAACAAAAAAGGGTAAAAAAAAAAATGGCAAAGCACCAAAACTTTCAAAGCTTATGTAGCAAGAAGCTTCAGCATCTACCTGATGCATTTAAAATGGCCAAAACTCTAATTGCCCCACGCACAGTGCTCTCGAACACAAGGTACTGATTTGCCCTGTTTCTTTATCGATTGCTTTTGTGTTCTTGCTAAGGATCAAATCACAGGCTCAAAAATTAAAATCTGAATTAACTCCCAAAATTTCGAGTATCTTTGCTGACACAAAGGACACCTCCCACCTTTGCAATTTCATGTCTCCGTTCTTCTGTTCTCTCGCTGGGTGGAAAACAAACTGGGCCTGACTGGTAAAAGATATAAAGGGCAACCCGGGGTCTGGCTCTTAGGCACGAACACAAGCCCTTCCCTCCTACTTTTGTTTCCAGCTCTTGATGTTTTTCGTTGTTCCAGCAATTCTGCTTGTTGTTACTCCTAAGAAAGCAGTCAAGGTCCACTGCAAAGATGAAGCTGCCAACCTCCCTTTCCAGTCCCAAGAGAATCCTGTCATTGAGAAGACTCTCCCTTTCCTCTGCCCCTGTTCACATAGCTTAATTCAGATTCAAATTCATTTCTACTCCTTTCCTTTGAGTACTACCACTAATTGATATAATGAAGGCGAGGCGCTGGGACAAAACTCCGGTGCGTGAGCGTGGACTGCAGCACTGGCCGGAGGAAGGGAGCGGGGGGCAGAACTGAAGACCTAACGTTGCTCCGTGCCGCGGGGCCGTCGATTGGCACAATTTGCCTGGAGGCCAAGAAACAGAGCAAGGCTTCAGCGGGGTTTTACACCGCGTCTCCCCATCTGCAGCGATTTGCCATAGAGCAGGATGAATTGTGAATCAGAGGAGCGTCGTGAACCCTGAAGAACATTGCAAAGTTGCCAGATGCTCCACAAAAACGGTATTTCCCCCCCAGGAAAGGAAGGTTACAGAGAAGTAGAAGTTTATCATTTGTCCTAGTGCAGATTTGCAAGGTTTAAGTTTTCACCGTGAGCTTGGTTTGGACTATGTAAATGTCTATTAAGGTGTCTAGAGCAAGACAGAAGTGCGTGGAAAGAGTTCATGGTGCTTGGCGTAGCCAGATCACTGAGAGGTGTTCAGAAACAGTCTGAGCTGCAAATACCAGATTTGCATAAAAACAGTGGGGGGGATTTAAAAAAATTACTTCAGGATCGTATGTCGAAATTGGGTATCAGCTATGCTTTTGAGCTTCTGCTCTTCGACGCTGAGGCTTAGACCAGTCTCTCTTTTTAAGCAAAAGCTGCGGGTTTCAGGAGTTGGGGTGCAAAGTGTAAGAGCCGAGAGTGTCAGGGCGACGGGGGCATGGCGGGGGGCAGCCCGGGCCCCCTCCGCACGGCACCACACGCCAGCCGCCTCCCGCGAGCCTCGGAAACGCCCCAGGGGCAAAACCTCCCGCTCGCGGCGGGGAAAATCCCCTCAGGCGACGGCACTGGGGGCGGGGCAGGCCGCCCCGCCGGCCCCTCCGCGCGCTCGCTGAGGCGAGGGGCGGCAGCTCCCGCGCGAGGGCGGGAAGCGCACGAGGGAAGCGGCGCGGCCGGGCCCCGCGCGCCCTCCAGCGGCGCTCAGAGGCGCGGGCGGGCGGCGGCTCCCGGTGCCGCGGGGCCTCGGATGCGGCGGCTTCGCGTTGCCCGCCGTGAGCGGGTGCACCCGGGGCGAGCGGAGGCGGTTTCCCCGCTCCTGCGTAGCCCCGGCGAGGCTCCAGGGCGGATCGCGTTGCAGGAACGGTGGTGTTCAGCTCTGGTCACCTCAGAGACTGCTCCACCCAGCACACACAGCCCCCCCCCCATCTAATTAATACCGACTTTAATTACACTCAACAACTTATGTCACTAGCTGCAACTAATAAACCCTTCCTCAGAAGGCACCAGGAGTCACGGCCAGCGCCTTGTTCGCCTTTGCAGAAGGTCGAAGCCAGGAATAGCAAGTTCATATTACAAGAAGGTGTTTTCACTTTACCGTAGAAATAAATATCATCTTTTAATGCTTGTTGGATGGTAAGTATAAAGTACGTTTAAATAAGATGAAAATATTCACCATGAACAAATTTTCCTAAAGCAACAGCACTCGTACATACCTAACAGAAGCCCTTTATGAAGAATAAGCAATTCTGCAGCAGAGTTGTGCCTAAAAAGCACCTGAGTCTGAAAGTGCTCCAGATGGCTGGCAAGATGAAGGGAAGCACAGCAGAGCCAGCGCTTCTTTCTGCAGGTTCAGCATGTGAAGTCATCGCCAAGGCAGCCGTGTTGCAGCTGGGCTGGGGATAGCGCTGCGCGTATGGCGCTACGCGTACGGCGCAGCACAACCAAGAGGCCAGCGGCGCCAGGTGGACCACGAGCATCTGCACGAGTCATCCCTGCAGGAAAACATGACGGCAAAGCTTCGATAGCCGCAGGCTGCTGAACTGCGCGATGAAGCACAAGCTGCTCTTTGGAATGGCAGCTCTAACAGCCTATTACTTGACACAGATGAGCTGTGCCATTAACGTAATGCTTAGAGATTTCTGGGGGAGTGGTACTTGGGGAAGTGGGAGTCATAACTGTAAACACTTCGTACAATGCACTGGGTTTAGATGCATTTTGGAACCAACGGCTGGCTACTGATGACTCTAAAAGAGCAGACCCTGCCCAGACCTCTGAGCTTAGAGATATGCCAAAGTCAATGCTGCAGGGCCCTCGCTCTCTCTAAAGACACTTTAGCATCAGTACATTGGCAGCCTGAGATAAATTTGTGAGAAATGAAGTCCTGGAATACTCTTTTAGAAATGCATTGGAGGTAGGAAAAAAAAATCAGTGTTAAGATCTACTAAGTTAGAATTTCCCATGAGGAAAACAAACCAAAAAATCTTGAGGCATGCAGATATCTACTCTTCCCCGTTTTCTTTGCTATTAAAAGATCAATAGGCCTGGATGAGCAGCCAAAGATCCGTGCAGCACAAGTCACACTATCACAGTGGTCTTCCTTCTTGTTTTCTGTCATAATCTGGGCTTCTTCTACCAAGGCAGGTATGTTGTACCTGAACAAAAGAAAAAACAAAATGAGTGACCTGTCAGCTTCTGAGAACACACCATGAACTTTCATCATGTACCAACAGTGCTTACTATACCTTCTGGCAACACAAAGCTCATGAGAAGTACTGTAGAAAGTCAACAACTGGGAAACATTTGCTGCTCCAGTTTGGGTCATCCGTTCAAAAGCTCCTAGTAACACTGATGTATTTGTTTTCCACATCATGGATTCCTCCTCACAGAAAAGGAGGAAGAAGTACTGTTCAACTACCTAACAACCCTTCTACAGGCACTACCAGAAATACTCCCACTATAAAGTAACTGGCACAAGTGAGACCACACCATACTATGCCCAGTTTTGTGCTCCCAGTACAAGGCAGACATACTGGAGTGCGTCCAGCAGAAGGCCACCAAGACACATAGGGGGCTGGAACAGGACATACAAAGACAGGCTGAAATAACTGGCCTTAGACCGTCTTAAAAGGTTAAGGCAGAGGGAATCTAACTACTATCTCCAGTTACCTAACAGGAGGATACAGAGATCTCCAATGATCACCTCCTCAGGGTAATTTGTAAGATGTTATATAACAGCATATAAACCTCTCCATGAAAATACTTAACCATCTTTTCTTCAAGAAGCTTTGGAAAATTACATCATTTTCTAGAGACAGGTAGTAGTTCCCAGGTTGGGAGCTTTTTAATCTGCTGGGGATGGTGGGTGAAATGAACCTCCTCATTCTCCCCCTCATTCTCCCCCCTCTCTCCTCACTTTTCTGGAAAGATCAGCTTAACAGAGAGGCATTACTCTTCCAATGCACCTGCTGAACTATTTACTTTCTTCTTTCACTCTGTTTTGCCCTTGACAGTAAACACACAGTTCTTGGCATTTTTCTATTATGGTGCATTTTCATATTTACAATTATTCCTATGTCATCTTTTAAGTAGATGGGTTTATTCTTCTGTCCTTTGTATCTCAGCTGGACACTTTATAACAAATTATGAAGAAGGAGAAGCTTGGTTATTTCTCTTTTCCCAGCCAATTTTCCCTTCACCAAATATACATACCCTTTCTTTAGGGCTAACAAACAGAAGAGTTGGAGAGGAACAGGGAGAAGAGCAGGAACAGCTACAAAGATACTGCTGACCAAAAATCACATGAAAAATGTTAGACTTATTAGTTACTTTGGAATGTGGTTGTTATTAAGGGAGAAAGTACAGGTCAACCATGAGTTTGTATTTTTGCTTCAGTATATCATAGATACCACTTTTATTTTCTGGTAAAAATCAAAATAAAACTCTAATGGCTCAAAGAAACTACATATCCAAGATATTTAAGCTCCAACAAGTTAAAGCACTGACACAGTGTTCTCACTGATACAGGAGGTTTTATAAGCACCATCTTTCAGGACAGAGGAAGGGAGGGGGGGAAAAAAAAAAAAGAGACAAACACAGTACACAGTTATTTTATTGAAATACTTGAAAAGGCCAGCGATGGAAAAATAGGTTTGTCATGAGGAATAATGTTAGATTTACTTGATCATTAAAAAAAGCTGTGTCTACAGGTAGTTCTAGCCAGTTACAGAATGCACTGTGAACCATGCAACTAATATACTACAGTAGAATAGGCACTGTGTACTATTTAGGTCTAGCTCATACACAGCTTAACAAGTATGATTTACAGATGTGAGAAATTAAACAGGAACACTTTCTGAATTATAAACATTTACAATATATAAATCTCATCTGATTCATAAGGGTTATAAAATGCAACATAGTGGAAAATGAAAAAACACAGAATTACACACAGCATATGAAGTTGGTCTGGCAGTTTTTGAAGCTTATTTTCTTTTAAAATAAATCTTAGACTGCTGAACATGTCACTGGTCATATAACATACAAAAATCATAGGCCAAGTCAGCCACAGTGACTTTTTCCTTGAAATACATATTTCAGTGGGTAAATTGTTTTTTTCAGTTAAAAAAAATAGGTAAGAAAGAAAAATCACAAATTCTGCCTGGTACAGCTTGTAGTCCCAAAAGATGAAGTCCCTTCAGATAACTTTGTAATAAATAAGCAATCCTTGAGGAAGAGTGATCCTTGAGTTGAACCTATTCTACTGAAAATGAATTTCAATTATACACTATCATGTCACTATGGTGAAACATCTAAGAACAGTATTTTGAATAACTTTTTGGGAAGCCATGTCTTACTGCCTTAGTATGTACAGGTTATTTACAGCAAATTCCCTTTTGGCCTCATAAGTTAAGCCATTTTAGCTGGCTGTTAAGATGCAATTCTTTTCTTCCACACATTATGCAATACTGTAATTAGAACTATAATTTAAAATAATCTTATGCATGAATTACAAATATTAATAAAGTAACTCTGCATATATAAATATTCCTAGCAGAATTTAAAGCATTCAGAATGTACATAAAAGTTTATTTTTATTTGGTAGGGCCAGATGTGCTTCTTCTCAGATCATCGTTGTTTTAATAACGCTTTGTACATAGCGAAACCCAAAACTGCAAAGACAGTAGCACCAAAACTTGCTCGAAGCCAAAATGTAGAGCTCTTGAGGTCCGCTTGTGTCACATGCCTGCAATTTAACACACAAAAAAAACAGGTTAGTGTCATGACAGAAATATCAGACAACTTGTGCTAAACAGCTCTGCTTTTGGAAATTCATCATTAGACTTGTCACGAGCAAGCAGCATACAGTTAGGCCTTAAGAATAACCATACAGGCATTTGTACTTTTCTTAAAAGCTTAGAACTTGTGCAGCCTTGATCACATTAGTAGATCTAACTAAAATCGGAGACCTCACACAGCTGAAAGAGGAATGCCGGAGCAGATCATTAGTCAACTATGAATGTGGGAAAGGCAATCTGCTGTCTTTAAGAGTACCAGCAAGTATGCAGAAAAAGAAAACAAAAACAGCTAGTAAATAATTAAGCATCCATAGTGAGAACAAGTACGACACAGCAAAAAATAATTTTTTTTTTTAATCTTCTGTTCGTATATTTCTGCTTTTCCATGCAAAAACTTCCCAGTCCTGTTGGGTATCTATTTAACCCCACCCCACCCCCCCCCAAAAAAAAAAAAAAAAAAGTTTACTGACAAGTAGCAAGTAATATTTTTCCAAAAGCTAGAATCAAAGAATGACAGTTTGTAAAGCCCTTCCCAATACAGTCACAAGAGCAGCAACAGAAACAGTCATCCAATGCCAAGCTGAAAGCTAAGAGAAAGTGCTAGTGAAACAGGCAGTGACACTGGCATCAACAGAAAAAGACAAGATGAAACAACAATATGAAGTGACTGGATGACAAAAAAGCCACATTTTGCATGACAATAGAGACAGCCAATGACCCAAATATTGCAAAAAGTTTGTGAGCATGCTCAGTTAAACACTGCTAGCCATCCTCAAAGTAGTCTCAAGTATGACAGCTTACCATAAAGCAGAAGTTAAAGTTTAAAACAAGTTATCATAAACACCATAAATTCAAACACAAAAAGTTCCTAAATAATAGCAAAAAGTTGTTTTTTTTTTTTTTTAAAGATAGAAGTTGCAACAGAACTTTACTATCCTATGTATTTTAGCCTGTATTAATTGTCATGGGTTACTCGGTGAAAGCTGTAGGATTATTACATACAAGAAACAGACAGAGACCCTGAGCATATGCTGTGCGTAAGAGAGTTTATATAGTGTGAACTGCAGAGCTATCATATACAAACTGTTTTGTAGAGCAGGAGTTGTTACTTGTTATCAAAATGCACAAAACCAGTTTAAGATATTCTTTAGTAGACATTTGCAGGAGCAGCATGAGCTATGTAGATAACCAGTGTACTGTAATATCACATGCTGAAGAACAAGCACAAGGTCTTTGGTGCACAAACAGCCAGTCACAGCTGCTCACTAAAAATTCCTATTTTCATTTAAGAATATCTTGCTCTGTTATGGAACAGCTCAAATTCGTGAGTTCCTGCAAGCATTAGTTCTTCCACAGCTAATTTGGACAAACTCTCTGCATACTAGATGTCAGGTGGTTTGTCGAGGGGAAGAAAGGGAAAAGGCAATGGCAAGGTCACCTCAGTTAGGGTTCTGTTACCTGTCTTCAAGTAAACGTGGACCAAGAGATGACTCCATGAAGATGGAATCTTCCACAAAGTTGACGGCGTGCACCTGCTGCATAATACTGCTCTCCTCGTCTGCTAACAGCATGGCACCCAACTCATCTATGTAGGGTCTTAACCTTTTTACACACATGCACAGTTTGCAGTTCATAGCATGGCTCAACAACAGCAAGTGTCTCAAAATATGCCAAAATGACAAAGCTCACACGATTTATAATCAGCTAATTTTTACCCATTTGGTCCCTGATTCTTGTGCAGTTGTTAAAAACTTAGTGCTTGGGAAAAACAGAAATAGCTGCAGTTTGTGCTTTTGATAAGCTAAGTCAAAAATATGGTTGTGTAAATAAATGCCATTGCTTTAAAGAAAGCTGCTTAAGAAACTTTTCCCACCCAAACTCCAAAGCCTCAGCTTTCATGCATCTGTAGGATACGGCAATACTCCTGCACCATACACGAGCTAGAGTACCTGTGCAAAACACACTGGGATGACTCCAACACATCAGTCCTAACACTGACAAGATTTCACTACTGTTGATAACTCAAGACTGTATTTTAGCACTACTGAGAAGTCTTACAGCAAGCTTGTTTTTTAGTAAAAGATTGTAAAACCCTTAAGATCAGTAAATTACTAAACTTATCTGTATATGTAAAATAAATCACTTGTATGTAACATGTTTTTAATAGATGATGTGACAAGTTCTGTTGGGTGGATATTTGTATAATTAACAGCTCTCAAGTTTAATTTGGTTAATTCAAATGTCCAACTACTTGCATAATTTAAAAAGCACGCCCTTAAAAGTGCAAATCACAATTTAAACTGCAAGTGAATGCTTCTGCATCGCCTCCTAAAGCACTATCACTCACATCTAGAATTTCTGATTCCTATCTATAATTTGCTTTGTTGTAACACTTTGCACAGGTCCATATTTAACGGTACACAAGAAACTTACAGGGCAGGGATTTTTCTCGTGATCACAAGGGAAGCTACTGACTTCAATGAGTAATGAGTAGGGCCCTCAGAAAATCTCAATACAAAAATTTAAAGTCCAAAAATAATTACTGAAATTCAGAACACTTTGGATATCTAGTTCCTTTACGCTTTTGACAAAATTTCAATTTTTTTTCTGATGTGTTCCTTACACTGTCATAAATTCCCTTTTTTGCAACTTTGTTCTCTAATCACATTGTTTAGCTGCCATTAAAAAAAAACCAGTCTAAAATATTAAAAAAGAATCAACATTTGTTTCTGGCACAGGCTCTCTGACATGAAGGTGATTATAGTACAGATAAACACTACTACACTAAGGTAAAAATTTAATGTTATTTTAAAGTAACATTTATTGAAGATGCAGAAGCTTTCTGTACATGTTTGGGAAAGTTTATGGAACTAATTTGCATCAGTGGTAGAAATTACTACTGCCTTGCTAGTAAGAGTGTAACTATCAATTTCATTAACTCCAAACTAGAAAATTACTCTGTGCTGGGCAGGGGGCAGGTATGCATGTATGTGCACACACGCTAGTTAAGACTCCATAAACAATGCTGTATTTGAAGCTCTTGCTTATTAGTAATAATACTTAGCTTTCAAACTTCAGAAATAGAATTGTGTAGGAATTTAATCAGACAATTAGTTCCACATATATATGAAGTCTAGAAATTCTGCCTCTGTTATAAAATTCAGATTTTAATACACATTTTGGAAAAAAAAGTGCAACTGATATTAAGGGCAGGTTGAATAAAGAGTAATTTGCCGCTTGTTGAATGATATGTTTCCAAACTGTACAGTCTTTCTTTCAAGAGGCTTTAACAACTCACAAGAAGTTTGCATCATGCACTAAGCAAGAAGTTAACTGAGCATGCCTATCATAGCTACGCACAGAAAACTGCTCAATTCTGGGCCAGTACTGACACTTTTCCCCATGTCAGCAGCAAAAGAATCCCAAGTTTAGGAAGGTTTAACACTAACTATAGGAGTTCCAAAACATTCCCATTTTAACCAGTAAAGCATTTTAAAAGCACATCAGTGAGGCCGACTAGCCAAGTGGCTACTGACACCAAAATTACAAGCAAAGTTAATGCAGCCAGCAAGCAGCAGCAGTCTGTCCTGAGAGGTAGTAGATTCTAACGATAAAATACAAGCAGTCGAATTCCAAAAAACATCATGTAACATGTGCAAGCTGCTGCAGCTTCCCTGCAGGCACATATTTTCTTAGGATGCAAACCAACTCCAGCAGTTAGAATTTTCCCCCATGCATTAACCATCTAAAATGTGAGAAGCTCCAAGCACATCTTATTATCTACAAAACCTAGAAGGAATGTAAAATGCCAATTCAATATCTTCCATTTGGAAAGCAGTCAAAGAATGCAGCTTTGCAAACTTCTACTCAGTATGGAGCTTTAAATAGTTCAGAGAAGGATGAAAATAGGTAAGTAAAATATTGTTATTCTGTCCTAATTTGAGGGAGACATAAGTAAAGGGATAGATTTCTTCAGATTTAAAGATAATATGCTACTACAGTTTTGAACAAATAATCCAAGTGCACTGCATGCACACTGTGGAAAAATAAAACCTGGATTATGTTCTTAAAGCTCTTCCCATTATTAAAGGAAAATAAAGCTATTAACTTTAATTTCAGAGAAGGAAGGTTTCCATAGGAAAAAAAGTCTTATAAATAATTCTTGAAACAATCTTGTTTTATATGTGAGTAAAAATCTCACTTCTATTTCAGACTATTTAAATATTTAAAAATTTCAGAATGAAGAAAAACATTGTCTGAGAAGTCTCCCTCCCTGAACAACACAATTCTCATGCATAAGAATAATTTTGAAACAAACTTAGCTGCCACATAAACATGCCACTACTATAACAAGCAAAAGGCAACAAGTGAATGATTTAAAACCAAGAAAGCAGAAATACACACTTAAAGTGAATGCCATGGAGTTAAAAATAAATAAATAAATAAATAAGCCACCCCCCCCCCAGCTGATGGTTAAAGAAAGGGTTAGAATGACATATGCAGAAATCTTGCTTTTAAAAAGAGGTAAAATAACGTAGTAGAAAGAGATTAAGTGCCAGCCAGACAACTACAAACGAACACCTAAAGGAAAGAACAAATTAAAAAATATAAAAATACTACAGCATAGTAACAAGTCTCATACATGCATCTACAGTGCTTTGAATGCAGTGTCTTCCTCAAAGGATCAAACTGTGATCCTGGGTAGTTCAAACCAACAATCCTGTTCCTGTACAATAAATGTTCCGAAGCTGACTTTCCACATTTGTTGGAATTGCTTTTCGGGTAACCTACAAAGCCTCAAGAGAGTCTCTGAAGTTTGTCCGTGCAAGAGAAATTGAGGGTGCGTATGAACATATCTTTCAGTTGCATGGAAGCAATGTTCTTCCTTTAATTACTAAGGTGGGAATAGTCAAATATGAAATTATATTTTGCTTCAGTAACAGTGTGGAAGCATTACTTAGCAACAAATAACACAGGAAGGAATACAGGTCCAATCTGAAAGATTTCTGTTTATATACTTCAACAGTCTAAAACTTCAGGATAGGAAGAGACTAAGAGAATACTCTTGAGAAACCTCCTTTGCCTGTTAGATAACTAACTTTTGCCCAGCTTTCTAGCCTGATGGTAAGCACTTGTAAATAAATAAATAAATAAGTCATATTAACTACATCCAAAAAAGCCTCCTTGATTCAAATGCCTTCTCTAACCTAACCACAAATCTTCATTAGATTAAAAATACTTTTAAGGAGCTAACATTTTTTGATCAAGAAAAGCTATCTCTACTTTCCTAAGTCTACAGTTAGGGGCTAATACCTGTTTTTTGTTTTGTTTTGTCTGTTTTTAAAACAGATCTCTCTGCTCTGCTGTTCTTTACTACGTATGCAGTTAAACAGTAGCCCGTGTGCTGAATAAGCTGTGCCGATTTGCACATGCAAGCTACAAATGTGTTCCATAAGGAAACACTCTTGAAGACCTCACTAGAAAGCAAGTTGGTTAGAGGAAGGGAGCGTGCTGGAAACCCACAACAAAACACCAGTGAGTAACTGAATGACTGTAGACAGATCCTAGCAAGTAATTCTTCCTTTCCGTAGGATCAGTGGAAAAGTTTGAGGACTTCTCTTTGTTCTCAATTACAGAATTTTTAAGAGTGTAGTGCATTCAGATGTTTATTCCCCACTATCAAGTGACAAAGTGGGGAATGACAGCACCCAAGATTTTCCAATAAAAGATTTCAAGACAACCAGTCTTGGAAAGTATCTCAGAGGAATGAAGTACAGCATCTATCTAATGCAGGACTCAAATGCCCATACGAAGGAGAAACAAGCCACAACAGTTAATGTAGCAATCCATAACCATTCTGAAAAGAGAAATGAGGATTAATTATAGAAGTGCTTTCAGCCTCACTAACAAAGAGTTGGGATTTTCTAGTAGTGACTGCTGAATGAAATTTGAGAGTGACAACATGCAAAGAGACTTTTGTTTCAGGGAACTTTTGTCTGAGGGAAGACGACTATGGAAGATATGTAGTACGAACAACGTGACTCATATTTATAGTATTTTCCTGAGCTAACCATCTCCCCACCCCAGTTCTTATTCTCTGGTTAATACTCGTATCTTGAATTCCAAAAGTAGTATTTCACCAAGATGCTTAATCCTCTAGAAATGCACATCAGTAGGCCTCCTATGCATGTGTAACTTGCATTTAAAGGAGGCATGCACTCTGTTTGAAGCGGCTACATCTGAAAACAATATAATGTAGTAATATACACGGAACAGCAGCATGTCATGATATTCTAACCACAGCCTTCCAAATAAACATTTTCATCACAGTCTTTGACTCCAAGAAGGCGATAAAGGATGGAACCACTACACTACAAAAATTGTTCGGTTTGAACTCCCATTTGCTGGGGGAAGATGATAAATGTTGAGCTGTCAGTAATTCATGTGTGTCAAAACCAAGGTGTCTCAAACACAGCCTGCAGTACACACACGACAAGGTGTAGCACTGTTTTCAATGCTGAAAACCAGTTCTCAGAATCTACAGTATCAGTTTACCAATTGTTTTTTTTCAAAATATCTGCAAACGCACATGGTTACCAATTTACCACTTCTAACGTGTTGTGTTTTATTCAGAGGAATTGGATGTTAAAAGCTCCAGATTTTTTCACAACATATCCACTCACTGTGTAAACCAGCCATAAAATATATATAAGCATATATTTATACACACAAATTCTATCAACTCCCCAAAACAAAACCAGCAACTGTAAACATGTAGTATGCTATATAACACTGCTATAGTCAAGCCTTGCCTTTGTCTACATTAAGTGAAAATAAATTTGTAGAACTGATATCTAAGAGGCACTATATCTAATGAATACTAAAACCTGTAACGACTCAAGTGAGACACATGTTAGATTTAGACACTACTTGTTGTCTGTTATCAGTTCCCTAACAACACAGGCCTAATTTCTCCTTGTTATTTTTGCAATCACTAAATGGCTGAATTGACCACCAAATTGGTAATGTTTCAAAAATATCTTTAAACTAAGCTTCAAAGACCAACAGTACTTTTAAGCTACACAGATCAATGCTTGGAAATCTTATGACAATTATTAAAATAAGCATCTGCCTGCTTAGTGGATATGGAGTGAAAAATCTGCAGCATAAGGTTACCAATTGCTTTTTCAGAAAAACCTTTACTTTAAAAGCACACCTGGTACCTAGTAAATAAAGTTAAGGACCTGTTAAGAACTGCAGTGAAGAGTTTGTTCTTTACAGATTGCAGCAAGTCTGAGTTGAGGAAGTTCTGACAGATGCAAAATGTACACCTGTTGCAGGCGCACATACAGCGTAACCGGGCATGGCTGCGAAAACACACAGAAGGACAGGAGTTGAAATCTTGCTCATAAAAATCAGGTGCACATTAGGGCTGTGCCACAACCAAGAGAGATTTAGGAATAAAAGATACATTTGAATGAGTAAGGAGAGGAAAAAAAAACCACTGGGAAAGCAAGGGTAAAACTACAGCTGTGCAGAATTTTAGGGTTAGATATCCTAGGTCTTGGACATTTTGGCATTATCACCCATACGCGGAGCATACGTAATAGCAAAAACACAAACATCAATGAATGTAATTCAGCAAATATTTTCAAGTTTTTAAGGAAAGCATCTAAGGGCTTCAGAGTATGTCTGCACAGCCATAGATAACACCCCTTTTTAAAGGAAAGTAAGCCACATTTTCTACCACTTTGAATGCACACTGTACAAAGTGACAGTTACCCCTATTTTTCCCACCCTAACAAACACACATGCTTGAAAACCAGGGGAGAAGCAGGGATATTGACACAACAGACATTTATAGCCAGTGCTACACTTTTAGTAGTGTCCTAATATTTCAGCACTACAAAATAAATACAGGAGAATGAAAACAAAAGCTTTACAGATCTAATTCAATAAATTCTTTTTTAGATACAAAACAAAAACCCGCTAGATTGTGGGCGAAAGTGACATTAGTTTTAGTTAATTTAAAGCAAATGTCAGCTGTCATACTAGACTCTATCTGCTATAATATTTATCTAGTACATCACCATATTAAAAGCTCCACCCACCAAACAGAGATGCAAACTGAGCTTAGCAACAGTGAGATGTGTATTGAAAAAGAATGCGAGCTGAAGTACATTATGTCTGAAGCCCAACAGATGTTTATACAGACACTACATGAAATAGATCTATATGATTCATGATTTGAAGCATACGCTAATAAACATCCCAAATAAGAAAAAGCTTTAAGCTGTGCACTGGGGGAATTGCTGTTCACTAATGAGTGTTATAAGTTCTGATCAGCTGTAAAATTGTACCGTAAAGTTGTGCCATAATTCTTGTTAATAGCTCAACTTATTCAAAGTATCTCAAAATTACTGAGATATGAACACTGAGAAAGCGAGTTGTGCATCCACAACATGTACAGAACACAACTCTATCCAATGAGTATGTTTTGAATAAATACATCTAAAATGCAACACGAACTGGATGAAATAGCGTATTCGTTAAAAAATGGGTTAATAACAATAGTTGATGCTATCTTATCTTTAGTTTGAAATAATTTCAAGATTCTACTTAAGTTGCTGTTACATCTCTCTCTGTTGCTAAACCTCAACAAGGCAGTTCCCCCCTCATGGCTAACAATGATATGCAGTGGTATTGTGTGTGACCCATGCAGTATGAAAAGTATAATGGTTCAGGTACTTACGGATACATTGCCATAGTTGTCAGTTTAACAAAGATATCCTTACTTGGAGCATCAACTGTATTACAAGTAAAGGCTTGAGGCGGAGGCATTTTGTGTTTTTTGCAGAATTCAGCAGGGGAAAGGCTATATTCCTGTCTAACTTCATGCAAGTCAGACTTTGCAGCTACCAGTAAGCAAGGTATTCTGCTATCCATGAAGTGCTGCTGCAAATTTAAAGAAAAAGAGAGAAAGAAACAGTAGATGATGCATCCAGCTTGAAACAGCCTGAATTTAGCTGGCTGCAGCAACAGTAAGATACATTCATTGCGCTAAGTCTGGTGTTTTTAGAAGCAGAATATTTTAAATAGACTGGTATACCTTAGCTTTGTGTGAGAAAAAACAAAACGAAACAAGAAAAACCTTCCATAACATTTCTAATGCAGTCACCATATATAACCAGCACTCATACAAAATATGTATTTTAAGCAGAAGAACTAGAAGAACTGCATAAAAGACCAGTAACATATATAAGACACAAACCTTAAAAATCCTGGCACAGTACTCAAAGGACTTAGGGTTACTGACATCATATACCAGGCAGACAGCATCGCATATGGTCTCAGTGTCGGTTAAAAATTCAGAATCACTGACATCATGTAGCTGGAAAAAAGGTGGTGGGAATGGGAGAAAAGCTCTGTCATTATGCAGTTAAAGGAATTTTATAACTTTCCTTTTCTCATAATTTTATGGCTCATTTTTACGTATCCTTAGAACTAATGGACTGACAATAGCCAGAATGAACAAAAAAAACCCCTAGGAATTTACCATACAGCTAACATATGTGAGCTGTTAACATCACATCTGCAGGCAATCACAACCTCAGCATAAGAAGTTACATCTGCTTCTAACACATAAAACCTTAGATTCCTGTAGAAACTGGCATTCATCCTACAGAGAAAAATCGGAGCAGAAGACTAGATCTTGGAAAAGAAAGAATGATTTGTTATTATAGTAAAGGAAAACTACAGTCAAAGAAAGCTTTAAAGAAAATATTTAACCCCCTGAAGTTTAACTTTAGCCATCCTAATCATCCCACCTGACAGGTTCTTATTTTATAAATAAAGTAGACCGCTTGCTGATAACGTGTTATAGACTGCTTGCTGATAGTGTTGTAATTTGATGCCCAAAAGTACAAACATAATGGAGGGATTTTGTACAATTTAAGTGAAGGCTTCAAAAATAACAGATAGAGCCTGAACATTCTGTTCAGAGTATTAGCAACATGCAAAACCAGAGGCTATTTTAGCCTGAATGAAAAAAAAAAAGGGGGGGGAAGGGGAGAAAAAACTCCACATTTAAGAAGAGTTAATTAAAACAGAAATTCTTTATATTTGTTTGCAGAAGGCTCTGAAGTATTGCATTGAATTTTAAAATTAATCAGTCTTATGCAAGCAACAATAAGGCAGCCTTACCAGCAAGTATTTTTCCTGTCCATATACATAGACTGTATTAATGGCATAGTAAGATTTGTGTTCCGCACGTATTTGCCTCTGTCGCTGGAAATACAGAATTTCATGTTAGACAATAGCAACTTTCCCCTCTCTAAACCAGGTTTGAGCAGCTGTTATACTCCACTTATTAATGAATGAGAATAACAGTAATCTGTCCCCAGTTTATTTTGGCAAGTACATGCATAGCTATACTCCGTGACAAACAAGTAATTATGCAATGCAATATCCATTTGCCTATTTGCTGATCTACAAAACTATAATCCATGGTAGGACTCTCCAAGCTCAGTAATAATCAGCAAAGCTCTAAGGTCCGTCAGGGTTTTGCTGTCCAAAATTAACTCAAAGCATGCATGTGTGAATGTAAACAAAGGTCTCTTACTATTAGATTTCTTCCAAGAAGAGCCTGAAGAACTCCACTTTTCCCACAGCCTTTCATTCCAACAACATTGCATCGGAAAACATTTCTTTGAGTCTGTTTTTTCTGGAGGTCTATTTTTTTATCTCTAGTTACTTTTGAAAAAACACAAATATTTTTCACAACATGCACGTGTGTGTACGTACATAAAAAACATGAGATCTGAAGCTGCTGTGTTGTTTAACAGAGGTGGAGCCATTTCATTGGTATTTAATTTTACTGATTTAATTAAAAAACTGAGTTGCGTTCTGCAGTTCTTCAAAATCAATTTAAAACAAGACAAGAGAAGAGTCAAATATGCCTGTCTAGGTATCTTTGCGAGATTTTAAGCAAAACAGATTAATGTTGGCTTAATCTTACGTATTCAGGAATGCCTTTTAATTGCAGTGGAACATCATGCAAAAATTCCTACTGCAGTGCAAACAAATTACCTACAGCATTTCTCAGTTTTCTTTTAGTGAGGCCAATCTGTATAAAATTGTTTTTATCCAGTCAAGTCACTGATAGCTATATCTGAACTGTCCACTTACATTAAAATGCACACAAAACAGTATCTCTCAAAAACATCAAATCAAGTTTGATTTGAACAGAAAACAATGAAGGAAAAGAGAATGGAAGTTCAAAAAAGACAGGACATTTTATTTAAACAGTTTACTCTTGGGCAGATTTCTAAATTTAAATACCTGTATTGTACCAAATCCATTTTTGGCAATTACCTGTAATTGCAGCTGCTTGAGACTCTTGTTCTGCAAGTATCGAGTAGCCTAAATAACCCAGGTACTCCAGGCAGCGCTGTACATCTAAGTATGTGGTTAGTCTAGTGGAGGGAACAAAAAAGAATTTCTAAACCATTAATGTCCCCGAAATTAATTCTCTACAGCACTAAAACATTTTTTCCCCTCATATCTCCAGACTGACATAATAGGAATATTCCCAGTACTGAAGGACACAAGCACTCTGAAGGTAAATGGTGGCAACTTTATCTGGTCTTAATACTCAGCCAAACACTGTGAAGGCAGGTCTTCATGAGACCTATCAATCTACACTGTAATTTTTGCAGGGGGAACGATGTTCACCTCACTCTCTATGACTTCAAGAGGGAAAGAAGAAAAAAAACAAAACAAAAACACCAAAAATCATTCTTGAACAGCATTATTTATACCTTTCTAAAGGTCAGAAGAATGAAACATGAACCAACCACCAGAAACAAATATTCCAAAAAACTTCAAGGAGCCTTCCAAATTTTGAAAAGACACATTACGGTTACCACTGAATACTGGCCAAATCCTGAACAGCCTGTGGCTGTCTGAAGATCAGGCCACTGGATGGCTATAAATATTTCACTGCTTGGTTGAATTTTCAACTACTATCTTACCCAAAGTCTTCAATATTGTTTGTCAATATTTACTCCTTAAAATGGAGTTTTAGTAGTGCACAGAATGTAATATTTAAAAAGAAGCTAGAATGCTTAAGTAACACTTTAACATAAGTTAAAAAGGTATTTAACACCTGAAAAGAAGATTTGAATAATGTATTTAAAAGCTGGTAAAGCAGCTACTATAAGATGATGTTCCATAAGGTTAAGCTCTCCATGAAAGCAATCACCTCCACAAAGCAGCAGCAACCAAAACATAATGTACCAGACTTACGTCCACTGGGAGAGAAACCCTTGGTATGTAATCCATCCCCTTTCATTTGTACAAACAGTGTTGTTAACATCGGGTCCCCACGGCATATAAGGGAAGACTTTGAACAAATCTTTCAGTTCATCGGGAGACAAAGCACAATCTCTATCCTGAAAACAAGCATATGATATCAGGCATAAATAACACGTATTAATTCCTGTCTATTCTAAACCAATACTTTCTTGGTGTACATTTGCTAGGCTAAAGAAACTGGCTGAAAAAATGGTGCTCTTTTTCATGACCATTCTTTTCCTGTTGTTTTTAAACAAGACTAAATACATGAGCTAGTTTGGTAGTACAACCCTAACTGCCAGCTCTCCTTGCAGAAAGAATTATCTTATAAACAATAGACTCCTTTTGATTGTATAGCTTAAGCTGGTTTCTGAATGAAAAGACAGAATGACAGAAAAAAATTTTGCTTGAAAAATTCCATTTTACTAAGGCTTTGAGACAGAGATATAGATAGATAGATAGATGAATTTATAAATTCAAGTTAAAAGCTTACCAAATCATGTTTATCAAAAATGCTTTGGAGAAACAAGTATGCATGATGATTTAATTCTGTTGTGCAGTCTGGAGGAATTTTTAGCCTATTTATTGAAAACAAAGACAGGAAGTCTTAAGTGAGTTCACAAAATATAAAATTACAACATTTGGAATTTCACCTTAGTATTCACTTTTAATAATATCTTTAAAGAGAACAAAGTACTTTTTATTAGGCATTCTAAAGGTATCAGTGAGTATCTTTATATTACATCATATTTAATAACCAGCAATGTTTTAGAAAAAGTATATAGGTATGCTTCTGAAAAGCCATAGAAAGCAAGCTGAAACACAGCAAATTTCCATCTGAACATATGAAAACTTATTTAATTTGCGGACTTCCAAAAGATTCCAAGTGCCACATACAATCTGCAATTGCTTGCTTGCGGGTTCTAGTCTTGTATTGTTTCTTTTGCCATCTCTTACTTATAAGCAGAGATGGAGGGCATGATAGGGCACAAAGGGACAAGAATTCTCCCTTTGTAATTCTCAGGCGCATGAAGATTTTGGCTAGTAGGGCAAAAAGTAGGGAAGATTACTTGATGTAACAGTAAGTCTTGGATAAACACACTATAATAAGCTTTCCTCCTCCACAAAGGCACCATAAAATAAATACATTTAAGTTAAAGAAAGCTAAAACAAGCAATGCATACGGAGGAAACAAGTACTCCGGTGTGAGCTCTAAGTCATCGTCATATCCAAAGCGACGTAAAACAGTCCAAGTTGTTTCATGTCTTCCTCGCTGAATGAAAAGTGTGTGTAGAAAAAGGAAACCTGAAATCAAATGATAAAATCTGAAGGCCCTGAAGCACTTTATCTGCTATAGAGACTCAATATCAGAATAAAAATAAAGAGTTGGAAATACACATTCAGATCTTAAACCTTTTGGGTGGTGTTACAGAATTATCTGCATGAACTGAGGGTTTAGATAGTGTGCCATTTGTAAACTGTCCTTCGAGTAACTGTTTTCTTAAAACAACCCACTTGGTTTTCTGATGTTTTCTTTTTCAGTACCAACATTTTAGAAGAACTTAGCTGTATGAAAATAAAGACAAGCATGTTTTCAACAATTCAAAAATAGTAAGCCATTCAGCAAGAAGCCTGGAGAGCAATTTCATGGAAGAATGCCCTTGGTTTTCCTGTACCAAAATAACTGGGGAGGATGATCATTTAGCACTTTCCAGGGCTTAACAGACACAGATTTCACTGCTTAGTAAGGCTATGCCTTAAGATTCTCACTCTTTACAATTTCTCACTAAACCTAGTACATACATAAGCTCCACAAGTAAAGCAGTTATCCTGATGCTCAGGAAGAAAACACATTTTCTCCTTTCGCTTTTGCCATATGCTCTGAGCAAATCTGTACAACATGGTTGTTAAAATGTTGGCAGATGCTACACCTTGCTGAGGAGTGTTTCCTAGCTAAATCTGTAGCTTGTCTCTCGTCTCGCTGGTTACAACAATCTCTTTGACTAAGTTCACTTATTTTAGACACTTGGATTCCAAGCTTCAGCAACAACAGGAAGTAAAAAGATTTTATTCACCCCCATTATCCCTCTGTTTACTCATCCTTTGACATGATACTGCCACCACATCCAGCCCTTGTGGTTTAAGGAGCAAAGTAGAGTTCATATTCCAAAACAGTTACTTTGAGAATGATTATCAGCTTTAAAAAAAATGCATGTTTTAAAAGTTAAATAATGCTTACCTTTTAATGTTAATCCATTATCAGCAACTCCATCACTTAGATTTTTCCTGACTACATTCTTTACATCCTCCAAAGCTTGAGGTGCCAATGGTGTATTAAAACAAATTCTCTAACAAAAATGAGAAGAGTCTGTTAGGACCACTGGACACTAAGCCATACAAACAGCATGTCCTGTATAAAATGCAGCCTTAAAGGATTTGATAAGCTGGTAAAGGGCAACCCAGTTTCTCAGTGGAGATATAAACGGAGAAATTTTTTTTTTTTTTTAAATAATACTAGCACTGGGGTTTGTACATTTAAATAGTTTTTTCTTTTTTAATTTTGTTCTTGAACTAAAACTTGAGCAATGGTTAGAAATCATTAGCACCATTTCAGTTGTTACAGATCTCCTCTTTTTATGCTGCACTTGAGACTTCAAAAGTTAGGCCTGATTCCCTTCTCATTCATTTTACTCTATTACTGTTCCTTCAAAAACAATCAATTGTTTTTGTAGCATTACATAACTCAACCATTCAGAATAGTGAAATGAGAAGCAAAACAGAATTACCTGAAAGAAGTTGAGCTCTGCATCGTTGAGAGTACCATCATTATCCTGATCAGAAATTCTAAAAATACGAGTGAGTGCTTTAATACAGGCAGGTTTCATCTAAGGAATAAAAGAATGTTCAGTATCTTCCTGGGCTTGTAGATAAAAATATTACGCTGAATGACATCAGGCAGCTCAACCAAATTAAAGCAAATACTAGCTTTTATCTTATATTTTTAGAACAGAGACATTCACACATACATACACAAAAGAGAAAAATCAAAAATAAGAGGAAACAATCTTAAACTAGCAAATTTATATCCAGAAATCAAAAGCAGCTTTTCCCACATAAAATATCTTTTTATTCAATTATTAGAATAGCCTGAATCTCTTCACAGGCTGCAGGTGGGACTCATTAGTTATTCCCCCCAAAATCAGTTGTCTAAATTCAGTACTATTGTTATGGAAAGCTTTAAAAACAGTAGAATCTTTTTTTCAAAACAGTTTTTAGGGGGAAAAAAAGCATGACAATTCCAGTGCCTTGCAAAAATAAGTGGCTCTAGAACTATAGTGAATTTTTTCTAAACAAGCACACTATCCACATTTACTGTTTCAACTATGGCTTCAGAAGTAGGAAATTCAAACATCAAATACTGAAAACCTTCACAGAGCTCATTCATCTGCCAGGCAAAGCACTGATCACATGAACTATCTCTATGACAGAAGAATTGCTGGGATACCTTCCAAATGAAAGAAAACAGAGACAGGAGTAATTCTCTCCCAACAACTATACTGAGGATGGACTCTTCTCTTCATAGAAGTCATAGAGATTGCATAGGGGTTGGTTTTGGAAAACCAAAACGATTTCAGCATAACAATTCTATCACATCATTACTAACTCATAAAGATGATTCTGATGGAAGAAATCAAAACAGGATTATGTTCTAGTTTTCTACATTAACAAAATATTTGGGATTAAAGCAAAACACATGTCCAAAAAACCACATGGTTGGGTAAGTTTAGAGATTTTATTAACAATTGTCTATATAATTAATGTTTTGAAAAATCATACTCCTTCAAAATATGCTCAGCTAACTTCCTATGGTAGTTAAAAACAACCAGCTATGTCACTTGTCTTTGATCCCTTTTGCCAAAGTCTCACATCATGCTCAGAACAGTTCTTTTCCTTAAATCAGGGTGAATGTGGAACAATTTCCCTGAAAGAAAGGGAGTTACTGTGAAATGTGCATCTAAAGGAAAACAATTTGACACATGATTTTTTTTACATTACATTTGACACAACTAAAAAGCCATTACCAAAGCTTCTTATTTTATTTTGCAATTTATACAAGAAAAGAAAATCTGTCTTCATTGTTTTGATGAAGAGGAAAGGCAGATCCGATTAACGCAACACAAAGCGGTCAACACTGTTTTGGAATATAATGCTTGACCATTTGAGCGGTGTGTGCGCGCGACAGAACACACTAAGAAATGCAAAATCCATTCAAAAGGGAAGAACAGGAAAGCAATTAACTTTTTTCCCCTCCTGTATTACTTATTTTTAAAATCTATATATAAATACCTCTTTCTCCTCTGGGCAATAAAGAGGACCTGTAGGATGCAGAACAGCTTTCTGTGCATAATAAAAGAGCTCAGATATATTCTTCAAGTTTTTTGCTGAACACTGCAAGAGAAATCCTTATATTGATTTGCTAGTCTCTTGACTATTTGATGATTTAGTCTGAAATCTAAGTGAGCAAACGCTAATATCCAGCCCCCCCTTGTGGATGCACTGCTATTAACAAAAGGCTAGCTCCTGTATCAGTTGAGTAACTAGTAAGGAGATCTCACTCTAATTTGCTATCATATCAGGAACAGAGAAATCAAAAAGCTGCATCATAACCTAAAAATAGAGGCATATATAAATATATTCATTCTGTTTTTAATATTTGCCATCTGTCGGCATATTTGACATCTGCTTGGTTTGATAAATACATTTAAAATACTTGCCATTGGCAAAGAATTGAGGAGGTTCTCTGAATATTAAAACGGTTTGGAATTTTTTAGGAATATTTAATAATATAATAGTGGAATCTTCTCTAAAGAAAAATAACATAAACTCACCACGATAATGATTGCTCTGAGATATTATTGATCTAGTCTGAACAAAAACTGCTACAAATATTAAAAAGTTATCATATGCTTGACAAGAATGTATTTTTGTTACTCATTCCAATTTCAGAAAGTCTTGCATACCTCTACACATGTTTCTATCTCTGTATATTGATTCATAATGGGAAGGATAGTTTCCATACTGCTATATTCCACTAGATCGGATTTGTTTCCGACTAATATAAGAGGCAGCCTGAAAAGAAAAAAGGTTTTACAAGCTTTACAGACAGATGGATAAACAGAATATTTTAATTCAGTGCTCTACTTCCCACTAGAAGCCATTATATTATTTTCATAATGTGACTAAATATTACGAGCAGCCAGTAGGCAAAACTAAGTGTTAGCAATTTTGAGTAAATTATTCTGATACACGCATAGACCGAAACGCACTTCTTGTTGATTCTCAAAAATACACTGTTAAACATAAGAGTAACTAATCATATTATTATTAAACAAAGCTACCATCAGTAGAAAACCTATACAGGCCATGCAGCCAAAACTAGTTACATTATCACAAATACAAACACATCTGGTAAAAGCTGTCTGTGAAATTCAAAATATATGGCATTGCTGGCACATGTAACAGACCTACATACTTTAAATCTCTTGCTCCTTGGACTTCTTACATAAACTTTAAATTTAGAATTTGATTTTCTTAAACAATTATCATCCTTAATACTGTCCACTGACACCCATTGATGTGCAGCCTAATTCACACTTCTCATCTTTTAATTATGCACCTGCTATCTTTGTCTGTCCTTTCATTGATGAGAGGAATCCATCGGCTTGTTACCTAAAGGGTCGAGGAAGGGGAAGAAAAAAATAAACAAATAAACAAAAATATACCTTCAAATGTAATATGACTGAATTGTACACAGGCTTCAATTCATTACAACTACCACTGCTCCTTTGCGAAGATGACAAAGGAGCACATATTTACCCACAAAGGAGAAAAGAAATAAAACTGAAGTTGATTAATGAATAACTTTCTCAGATAACTGAAATGACTGAAAACTCAGGTGCTGAAATGGACCTGATCCATTTTATTAACCACCTGATCTCAAATGCCTGCCATCTTATGGATTTTAAACATCCAAAGTCAATTTGGATTGCCAACAATTAACGACGCACAAGTTACATTTCAAGCAATAATTGGATAAAATGTGTTACCATACCTTATCAATAGAATTCTTGTTGTTAACAGCATATACTATGCAAATTACATTTGCCTAAAATGAAAAAAAAGCATGAAATGCCAATGTTTAGTCTCTAGAGGAGAGACAATTAAGAAACATATGTAATAACTTCAAAGAGCAAGAACAGTTCACTGCTAGTCAAAATCTGTATCCCTAACTTGTTTAAGGAATATATAGCTTAAAAATAGCTTAAACAAAGAATTTAAATGTTGAGAAGTGCCAGAAAGTGTCTCTTGCAGTCTAACCTTCCCAGCTTATGCCTGCAGAGTCCTGTGCTATCAAGCTAGCTAAATTGAAGAACTGTAATTTGCAGCCTCTACTCAACTACCAAACTAACTGCCAGAGATGTAACACAACACCATGATAGACGGCACAGAAAGTGTGCAAAGGTGCTCAGAAAGAACTGGGAATAGGAAATAGAAAGAATTATAAAAGTATTAAGAATCCTCTCCCATTTGTAAATGCAGCAGTATGGTATGACAAAAAGAAGTGAAACAGATCTTTCCAAGGTAGGATTATTTCTTTACCAAAAAAAAATCAATTCCTTGGTCTACTAATTAAAAATATTTGGGTTCCATCCTTTCATCTAGAAAGGCAAAAGCTTACACCCAATTCACCAAAGCAAAGTCACTTGTTAAGCAGAGGAAGGTTTTTGCATAGGGCAAAAAACAAAACCAAATGAAATGCCAAGGAAGAAAGAGCAAGAGAGATTTTTCCTACAATTAAAACTGAAACCCATCTAAAGCAGAGAAATTAAAAGGAAAGATTTCTTCAAAAGCAGAAACTAGTTTCTATCAAACCCTAAAATATACTTACCTGTGATATTTCATGGTAAAGCTGTTCATCACTTTGCTCTGCTTCTGCATTCAATAGAATAAGCCATTCATTAATACTGAACATTTTTGCGAATAAAACTGCACACCTTAAGAAACTAAACTAGGATATTTCACAATGCTCATAAGACGGCCTTGTGAAAGCTCTTGTTATAGTGCACTAAGAGAAGTGCTTCTACTGTAACAACAATTCAATTGATCTAGTAACTCGTAGGATAGTCTATTGAACACAAGATTTTCAGTAGGTATTTTAAAGATGAATAATTACATCTGTAGACAGACAGGTTCCCTATGGAGTGAGTCATAGTTTGGATCCCCTAAGTTTATCAACAGCCCCTTGCTGGAATAATAAGTAGCACCATCTGTTCTATAATGTAAACTTCTACCACAGAACATGGCACGGAGTAATTTTATTGCAGAGTCAATGAATTCCTTAGTGAGACCAAGCTTTCGTTAACCAAATCTATGGAATATTTCATCCAACAGAAAGGAAATTTTGACTCCATATAAATTCAAGCCTTAGTCCAATGAAAAAAAATCCTGTATTATTTATTTGCCTCAAATAAGGAACACACTAAAGATATCCTCAACAGTGAAAGGAGAGAGGAAGCAGGAAGGAATCTGTTAACATGGCCTAATTCTTAGCTTCCATTTTAAATGGATGAAGAGAGTTTTCACCAGAGATTTTACAGAGATTGAATACACTGACTTGTGAAGCATGTTAAAACTTAACTGCTAACTTGGATTTTTGTCTAGTTGTGCAACAGTTGCATATATTTATGCAAGCATATGAACTTGATACTCAGCCTATTTAATGTATTTACTCGGTAAGATCAAGGAGACTGCAATATGTTAAAGAATGAAAATAAAAACTTAAAGCTGAATTTTAAGTTTTGACATTTTATGCTTCTGTGCCACAAAGATATAGAATAAGTTAGGTCTCCTGCATCTTAGTAAATTCTTCCCTGAAAGAAAGAAAAATAGCTCTGAATTCCATGAAAGTACCCACCTGTGTCATGAACCTCTAAATAGGCACATCACAAAAAGAATATTAACTTCACTAGAATATTGCCCCCACTGTCTTCCATGGAAGTACCAACAGCAGTTCCTGTTAGGCTCTGAATTAATGGGATCAGCCATCATCACTTGATGTAGTTTGATCCCATGAGTTTCAACTTCAATCTAGTCTTTTCCTACACGTAGCTTTGGTCCCATACCAGTATTACCGTTGAAGAGGCTACTGAGGTAGATAAGCAATTCCACACCAAATCAGTCAAACCTTAACTGTACTATGCAGTCCTTTTACCTGAATAATCCACTATGTGGGTTGGCACTCTTTCAGGGGTAACATCTGCTGGAATGGTGATTTCTTCAGCGCGGGGTGGAACCTTGGGGTGTAAACAAACAGCAAGAAAAAGCCTTTAAAAGATAATCACTGAAAATCCAGAGGTCCAGAAAGTAGCATACTGCAACTTATTTGCCAATTAGTCAGTTTTAAATAGAACAGTTTATTAATAGTTTAAATACTTCTTTTTGCCGTGTTCTGAAAGTCACTGCTACTTTGTTATTTAATAGTATACTTGCTGCATAACCAATTTCCTGCATGCTATGCAAGAAAGCAATGTTTTTAAGGGATTCAATGAATGCTTCAATAAAACTCAAATCCACTACAACCAAACATCTGTAAGAACCACTAAAACACTGCAAACGATAAACAAAATCTGAATCGCAAATTATCTTAAACAAAAATGCTATATAAATAAAAGTTTCATAATCCTTTGGCTAATCAAACTCAACAAATTACTGTAAAGAGTTCCACATTCTTTAGCAGGAGAGTAACATCAGAGCTAGCATGACACTATTGACAAATTACATACTGCTTATATATGTTTATATTTTAATTTTTGCACAAGACATCTGAGTTTGATCCTACTCCCATTGAAATCAGTGCAAGTACTACCCCTGTTAACAGTGCTGGTGATGGCATCTGTAAAAAAAAATAATTCTTTTTCAAGACATTGCAAACTAATTAACAGACACAACAAACAAAATACAGGTCTTAATTTCTACATAAACAAAACTTGACAACCTCCTTTCCTCTGATAGAGTGCTAAACATTAAGCTTAGAAAAGCCTGCAAAAAGGTAACACATAATCCTATTAAAAGTGTTCTGCAAGATACTGTAAATTTGCTATGATTGCTGACTCTTTTTCTTTTCCAGAGAACACTAATCCATACTCAGGAAGAATTAACTTAAATTTTAATTTTAATAAAAATTAACTGCACAGCTATGGCCTTTTACTTGCTGACACTGAACTTTCATTGCATTAAAGAAAAAAAAAAGCCCAACCACCCAAAGAATGTTTTTTTGTAAAGCTTCAGACTCTACTTAAATCTTCAGCAAGAATGATTACTGATAATACTCAGTACATTAAACGGTATTCTAAAGACTGAGATGCCTGCTAGACACAGCTACATAGCTCGGACCTGCATGACTGACCTGAAGGAATTATATACATCTTTCAGCAGTTTTTATAGGATGTAGCAATTTTTTTTAAAGAAGGTTCTGTAGTTTCAGGCAGATTTGTGTGTTAAATATAAATGATGCTTTTCCTTCAACATGAGTTTAAAGAATTGTACCAGACTATACAGAACAAATAAGTTGGGAAGTTAATAGAGGCCTGTAATTAATTAAATGCATCAACATACAGTCTGTCAAGAAGCGTCCCTTAACAGTTTAAGAACAAACAGCAGTTGGAACTCCTTTTTACCTGTAAGATTGGGGATTAAATTTAGTTGTGTTAACAATCTGATCTTGGCTTATGAGCTGTGGTAACCTACTGATTTGCATTAAACATAAGGCAGTGTAATTTCAAAGAGTAGCACATGATGGCTATTTTAAGACTTGTGATCAGAAGAAATAAACATCCGTGTTTATATGTAAAAATCTTAACTATTTGCAGCAGTCGCAGTCCCATCATGGTATTAAGAGGTCTGCTTTTTGTAAAGGAATAAAACGTTTCAGTAGCTCTACTTTTATTCTGGAAGTAAGCAGCATGAGTTTTCTGGGATTTTTACTTCAACTGAGTCAGGAAAATATTCCTCAGAAGTAAAATTAAATGCATTGTCTGTCTTGATTACAAAAAATGGCTATCTACAAGTTATACAATATGACTTTTTAATTCCTCATTCTCATTTATTTTTCAATCTACCTGCTCTACAAATGTAACACTCCTTCAAAAATATGGAGGATCTTGCCTCTTTCAGCATCTTTCTATTTACGAGTCTTTAATGTTGAAACATGCTGCCAGTTTTGATCAGTTTCAACTGCTTAAGAAAACTAATGTTTCCTAGGCATCAAAAAATATTATTTTAATTAAGCATGTGAAAACTAAGAAAGCGATTTAGATAAAACTTGTATTCTTGATCTTCCCACAGAGATCTATTTAAACTAACATAAATCACTCTTACAGGTGAAGTCCTCACTGCAATTTTAGACTTTCTTTTTTTCATTGAAAAGGTTATTTTGAAGTGGAGCCTATTAAGTTACTCTTTCAAAAAAATGACATAACACAACAGAACTTATTTAGAAAACAAATAAGGATGCTCTACCTCTTCTGGAAATTCTTCACTGACAAGAGACATAATCAGTGATGTCTTCCCAACTCTGGCTGTAAAAGAAGGAAAAACAAAGATTAGATAATTTGGCTTTGTTATACTTAATAGTTGCATCCCATCTTAAAGTGGGAAATATTTTAAAAACATTTTCCAACTGACCATGTTAAAGTTTTTGTTTGCTGTTTAAACACACTGAATATGGATCCAAGTTATTCTCTCAGAGTTCTTTTATTGTAAAACTCTAGGTTCCATTTCACCCTTCAACATTTTGCAAAAAAGGGAATCAAATCTCATTCAGTCTTACAGAAAAGAATTAGCAGCATTTAATCTTAATGTAGAGTACTTAAGCAACAAAGCCAACAAAAACAAACTAGAAATGCATTAATACAGCTCAACAGTTACGAAGAAAGCACACAGACAGAAATTTAAGAATTAACTGTTTTTAAGAGTATTCTTGATACCACGATTAGGCCTCAGTCGCAAACTATCAACAATTAAGAGCTGGCTAGAAGACACGGGTCTATCATCAATGGACAAAGTCTCCACAAACTAACTAGTCTGACCACTTTGGAAGTGCAACAAGAGCACAGTCTCCTGCGATACAAATGAGCTTTCCCCTAAAAAAGTAAGTGAAAAACATCTAAAGGCACAGGATTTTTTAAGCCAAGAAGTAGAACAATACCAATACTCAACTCTACAATACTCAACTCAACTAATACTCAACTCAACAAATAGCTCAGTTTACCTCCTAAGTTAAGAATTCTGGCATCATAATTGGATTTCCTAGTTTTGACTGTCTTTAATGTGATCATTTTGAATTAAGTTAGTAACTTTTTCCAGGGTACCCCCATCCCTAAAGCCCTCACCTACCCCCTTTCTGTGCTTTGGAAAGCCTTGAAAGACTGTTATTGCTTTAACTGTTTGTGACCCATTTCTTTAAAATAAAAATACCAAAACAGATTCAAGTACTATCCGGGATTGTATACCATTTTTGACAGACCTCAATTCAAACAAAAGCTACTTCATCCTGTCCAAATAACATCTTTGCTACTATGTGTATTTCACTAACCCAGATGCTGCTTGTCATCTGTCAGAGCCAGGACCACTGTTCCTGCTGAAAGCAATACAAAATGCCATCTATTAACAGAAGCTGTTTTGCTGATATCACTGCATTTACACTTGTCTATTTAATTGTATGTAATGCTAAATGCAAGAGGAAGAAAAAGAAACGAAATCATAAGTGATTGTTTGCGTGCAGAAAATTACTGAATCGATGTTTTAGTCAAAGTACATTCAACTCATCCAAGTCTATTTTTGTTATAGTAACAAAGGGCCTTCTGACACCCAGAAACAAAAGCTTCTCTTCATCACTGTAAGTTAAAGAGTATTTATAAAATTATGAAAAAACAAGAAAAAGTTACCCTGGACAGCAAGACTGTTGTTCTTCCTTAGGGAGAAAAGATGACTTTTATCCCCCAGTGGTATCAGCTGAAGAGCAATAAGATGCAGGTTTCTTATGATTGCATCTTCATAAAGGATATTCATATGAGCTAAAACAATAATTTACATCTACAGGTGCCCTCCTGTATAGACTACATCTTAAGTTTCATCCTGACACAACCAAGACAGCTTTAAAAAGTCTCTTGTTCCCTTGGACATGTTCTTTTCTGATAGACAAGTAAAGCTATTATATAATTACAGAAAATGCATGAGTATATTTTGCATCTGGCCAGGTCGACTTTCATTTGAAATGGTGGCAAAACATGTTGGCCTTGCAAATATAGAAATTCAGTTTATTAATTATATGTGACTAAAAATAAATGAATACGGATAGCTGATTATTCTGCATATTTACAAGCTTTTACACACACTTCTCACTTTCACACAACAAACTTAAAAAAAAAAATGCAATTCTTCGCTTTCCTAAAATTATATAATTTATTGAAGGCTCATTATGGCAACCCACTCTTTACAAATGAATAGTCCTTACTCTGGAAAGGAATCTGCCAGAAAAGAAAAGAAGCAAACAAACAAAAAAAATACACACATGGCTGCACAAATAGGAAAGTACGGACAAGTTCCCCCTCCCCGATCCTGCAACTACCATTGAATCACCTGCCATTTGATGTATGGGATTTTTTTTTTCCAGCTAAAACCAACTCCTTTTGGAAATACAGCTTCAGCACAATAGACGTGACTACAGTTTGCAGTACAAGGGTGTAAAGTTACAGTCTTTGCTTTTGAAGGTCCATAAATCAACTCAGATATACTGCAGAATACTAAGTTTTGTTGAGTTCAAACAGCACTCCTTTTCCCCCCCCAAAAATTAAAAGTCAGGCTAAACTGATGTGATCTTCTAGTAATAATTACACTAAAAAATAATAATAATAATAATAATTCTGAACTACATGTTACCTTTAGACATAGGGTAAAATATATTTCTCTCTCCATTCTACCCAAAGAAGGGAATAAAGTTAAAGCTGAACTAAACTATTATAAACTTCATTTTTTGGAAAATGATGTTAGGTTGACGAGCACAGCAAAGGAAACAGAAAAGAATTTAAAAATACTACAACAACCCCCTACACCAAAACCAGCCAGATTTCTCCAGCTGCACTCTTGATATGTTTATCAGATGCCAAAAAAATGCATTTGGCCCAGTAAGGCAATTTAAATTAAGTTTGCTCAGACAATTGGACAAAGTTATCAGGCTTGGTGTTTCCACTTTAAGCCAGAAGTTACACCTACTTCTTTGACTGCAGACAAACATCCCCAAACAGAGCCAACATTATGCCAGCTTCCTGAACGCGTTCATGGCTTTATCAAGCAGCCTCCAGTTCTCTTCACAACCGTCCAGAGCCCCGAGGCCAGCAGCAAAGCTGACGCCTTCATCTTAATATTCCTCAAGATGCTTCTGAACAAAGGTAGGCAATAAAATTATTTGTGGAGCATTTGAGATGTTCTAAGAAAACACATTACTGAAGGAACTTTGTTATGATTAATCTTTTCCTGAACATTTAATTCAGAGGAAGTGTTCTAGTGTTGTTTCTACGAAAGACCATAGGCTGAAGTGTAGAGATGAGGTTTATTTTGCTTGAATCTAGGTCAGCCATTTACCTTTCCAATTCTGTTTATAGTCTTAGAAATAACAGCCTAAACAGTAGCAACGGGATAGGATGAAAAAGACAGCACAGCACTTTCTGATGATTAACTGGGCTTCTCTTTTTCCTCATATACAGGCGGCTTTTGGATCATGCTGGGCAAAAATAGCATGCTAGACATTTTCTGAAAATTAGTGGCTATTAAAGATTGATGCTTGCACCCTGAATACTGGAACTAAAACAACCTAAACCTAAAAGGAAAATCACTGGGGATGAAGAAAGTTATGCTTTGGAACAGGATTACATCAAAAGATTTTCCCATAACATTTCAGAGTCTGAAGCTGACAGACTGCTACTAAACTCTAGCAGGTACTGCATGGTCTGCATTAACTTGCTGTTTCAGACTAATAAACATATATAAAAAGACACGCATGTAAAACACCACTAACAATATAACTGACAAGTTTCATCAATACGTAAAATAAATTTCTTCCTTCTGTTCATTACGAATCCAGTAGAAATATAATATAAAGATGCTCACAACCTCCGATGCGTGCACATACTGTAGGTTGCTATATATAAAAATCTATGTAGTAGACTGAGATTTACACAGTAGGACACACTATGCACCCAGCTGCCAAATCAAACAAATCTGTGTTACACCTGTAGGTAAACCACTGACCCAAACCAGCTCAGAACATGTCAGTCTTATACAGTGCAACTTGGAAATACTCTTCTTCCTCCTGCAATACACTAAGCAAATTTTCTCAGTGTTAACATGGTGTAATAAGTTGGGTTTTAGAGGGGGCTACTTTGAGGGAAAAGGGAGAGGAGTAGCTTTTCATTATAGGCCATTCCTTCCTTAAACACATATTCTGCAGCTACAAAATACTAAGTCTGGCATTTTGACAGTTCTTAATTCAATAATTTTATGTGATTTCTTCTTCCCATTTACTACTTAATTATCATATATACATACACACACACACATATATAATTCCATCATAATAGTTATATATAGAGGACCAATTGTTTTTGGATTAAACTCTATCTATTAAGTAACACATGCTGAGTCCAATTTTAAGCAGTATTGTCTTTGAGTTAGCAATCAGTCTGCCCAATAAGTATAATTCTAAAACGTGCATCCCTGAACTCGTTGCCAAAGAAAGTAAGGTGGATTCGGCATACATTCTGAAAAGGAATTCAGGTGCGTATTCAAATGCACAAATACATTTCTAAATAAACTGAGTCCTGTGAAACTGGTCAAATAGAAGTTTCACAAGTTCAACCCTCCCTCCCTGCAGGGTAACATCTTGCTAAATATTACCTTTAAAGAGGCCGGAGAGGATCTCTTTAGACAGTATAGACAGAGCCAACCCACACTGTAATATAATTTCATGAACCGTACTAAAAATACATTACATATTTGATTCACAGGGATGCTTTGTTAGTAGTGCTATATTGTTAGTATAATCAGAAAATTTTACTAATAAGAGTCGGCAATTACTTTGTACTCTTCTCTTGTAAGGTACTTAAGAGCACTTAACAAACTAATAAAACGGAAGCTCCTTGTATCTTTGAAAGCCTGCCTCTGATTTGGGTACCTAAGTAAGAACCTAAAGGCATAATTTTAGGAACATATTAAAAAGAAAAACCTCGTTACAACTTTGGCATGTGTATAAGCCTGCACAGTTCACCCAAGGTCATGCAGCAAGCTAACAGCAGACGCCGGGGACGCGGACTCCCAGGCCCCGTCCTAACCACGAGCCCACAGCACCCGTCTCACAGCTGCCTGGAGCACACAGCTGCCCACAGAGGTGTCTACAACTTCCAAACCCGGCACATAAGACTAAAGCTCGGCTGACAAAAAAGAGGATTTAGGCAGGCTGTGACCATACACGGGGCAGGAATCTCCTCCCGGCTTCCCCGCCAAGGAGCGCACCCAACGCCGCAAGCAGCCCGCGGAGCCGCTGCCCAGCCAGAGGCCGCAGGCAGCCGGCAGCCCCCGGCCGCCGCGCAGGCTCCCGGGCCCGTCGGCGCGTCCCTCCCGCGGCCGCGAGGAAGCGCAGGGCGGTCACGGCGGCGGCGGACAGGGCCGGCCCCCGGTCCCGCTCCCCTCCGCGGCGGCCCGCGCTCAGCGCCCCAAGGCGGCGGGTGCCGGGCCGGGCTCGGCGCCCCGCAGCGCCCTGACAGCCGGAGGCGCGCCCGGCGCGGCCCCCCCGCCCTGCCCCGCCGCCAGGCCGGCCCGAGCCCTCCCGCACTCACGTTCCCCCACCAGCAGGATCCTCACGTCCTTCTTCATGGCCGCGCTCGCTGGGCCCGGCGCGGGCGGCTCACATGGGGCTGGGCGGGGGAAGCGGGGCCGCTGCGGCCTGCGAGCCCCTCGCGCCGCGGCCCCCTCCGCCGGCTCCCTCCGCGCCGCCGCCTCCTCCCCCTCGCCCCGGCGCGGGCAACCTACGGCGGCGCGAGAGGGACAGCTTAGTGAGCGGGGAGCCCGCGCGCGCCTGCGCGCGGCGCCGCGCTGCCCGCGCCCAACGGCTGCGCGCGGCCCTGAGGCGATGCGCGCGCGGCCGCGGGGGCCCTTCGCGGGGCCGGACAGGCCGCAGAAAACCCGCCCTGGGGACCCTCCTCCCCCCTCCCCCTGAGGGAGGTTGTGCTCCTGCCTTCCCTGGGGCGATGCCCGAGGCTTTGGGCATTGAGGAGCCGTGATCGGGATTTCATGTGCTGGCAGTGAGGCTGCTGAGTGAGACCCCCCCACACCCATAAATACCTCAGAAGCACTTTCAAACTGTGTAGTCAAACCATAACAAACTGCTACTTCTGGGCGATACAGAATAACTTATTATTTGGGAACCTAGAGATGTCCAGCGAGTTCATCATCCCTTGCTGTTCATCTCTCTTTCCAGATGGACCAGCCATGGACAACTCGGTCCTAACGAGAGGCAGCGTCGTTAGCTCGCGTTACATTGTCATCATTTTTCTCTTACATGCAAACAGATCTGGACCTCAGTCTCACAGAATTTTATACACCCACCTGTATACATCTTACAAACGTGTTTTAGTCCAAAATGCTTCCAAATTACAGTGTTCAGTAACAGCAAATGAGACCATCCTAGAAAATTAACAGTAGCTTTGTCATTGACTTCAAAGGTCATGTGAGTCCGCTCGGCTAAATGAGCTAGCTGAATCCTCCACGGTCTGTTCATGTGAGATTTCTCCTCTTTTTGATGATTCTGTACACCAAAGCATGCATTACACCACCTTTAAGGTGCACTGGAGTGCCTTTATCTTCCTGAAAAAGCTTTTGCTTCTCGAGAACTCTTATTTGCAGTTTGCCTGCATGAAGCAGCAGTCCTCTTAAAAATTCAGCAGAGCCAGTAGGTTTTGCAGCCTCTCAGCCCTGGCCCCTTCACCCCTCATAGGTAACAGGGACCTCCCTGCAGCCAGAAAGACTCTACAGAGCAGGACAGAAACCTCCCCTGCACACTGGGAAGGAAACGTGCAGAACCTCTTGGTTCCTCAGGCTCTCTGGCAGGAAAAGATGGTCCCTGCCATGACACAGTCCTGCTCTCACTCTTTAAAAGAGCAATAGAATGAACATGTGATTTATTAGCTGGTACAAACGTATTTGAAAATAGCTGCTTCCAAAAACATCCCCATGATCACAACCTCACGAGGACTGACATCCATCCAGCCTGAGCTAGACTGAAACAAGATATGGTGCCTGTGAGACAGCAGGGAAGTCTCCCAGAACATCCTTTGTCAGGTCCTCAAATACATGGCCTATTTCCTCTAGTTCAGTACCTACCCTAAAGGGAAAGATTTTCACACATGAGATCACTAACATTTTTGCCTTCTGAGCATTCTCTGCTCAAAGAGACCTTTCTAAAGAAAGTACACTCCACACAATGAAATGGCACAATCTGTATTTTTTTAATCAATGTAGGATGATGAGGTCCATTTGGTCCAGGTGGGCTTAGTCCCCACTTCTGCAGTTGCTAAGAAGGAGAGCTTCCTTGCTAGGTGCAGGTTTGGGACTATTTAATGCTGCTTCAGAAATCCACCTCACTCTCTCAGGGATGGTTACCACCCTTAACACACACTGGACTTGCTTTAATGAAGTATGGCTAGATCAGAGCACAGCCCAAGAAAAGGCAAAGTAGACAAAATATGAATTGCTGATTTCCTGTGCAGCTATACTCCTTGGTAAATTCTCATGCTAAACACTAGAGCTTTTACAGAAGCTCTGCAGCCAGCCAAAATTTTCACTTTCCTGAACAGGTTTTACCTCCTGCTTGTATGACTTATAGTTAAAGATCCATTTCTATCTAGACTGTATAGCCAGAAAGCAGGATATAAAGGATTTGAGGTATTGATTTTAAAAGTATGCAAGAGCATTTCTTTGTCTGTGATGGAGTAAAATGACACACACTGCTTTTGTAGCTCGAGGAAAACTCCAACCTTCAATGGCTTCTCCCTGTTTAATAATGTTTCTTGATCCTTATGCCATGCCGACAGCTGCTTTTTGGGACCTACCCATTCCACACACCAGGAATGCTCTGATCTTCCCAATTTCTCTCTTCTACCAATCATTTCATGGGCAACTCCAACAGCCCATCCATCACTGTCCTTGGTAATTATTTCCCAGTAGTGGCACCCGGTAGAGAAGCTCTGGGAACACATCACTTGGCTGATGCAGAATCTCTTGGGCGATGGTACATAATCACAGGGACAGTGGGAAACCATTACTTTCCTGTTCTGATCTGTGATTACTAAGCGCTGATATATTCTTGTGAGATCAAAGGTCACATCCTCTGCCCCTATAAGAGAGAAAGGAAAATATTCACACCTGCAGGCGACAAGAAGACAGATCGCCTCAGTATTTACATGCATCCTTCATAATACTTCATGTGCATTGCTTCTCAAGAATAGCAATGAAACCCCATGATCATACAGTAAACCTTAACCAAAGCCCAATCCTGCACATCAGCAAGAATCGTCAACCAAACACTGAAGACTGTATCCTGAGGCCAGTGATTGCTGAAACATTTAACAGAAATAATCAAGTAAACATCCATGGAAGACTCATGGACTCCAATGAAAGGTGACGGCACTTGGCATCCCACAGGATGGATCTGATTCTCAACCACAGTCTTGCAACAAAATTAGCCTTTTGCCAGTAATAAATACTGGCAATATAAAATAAATACAGTAATAAATGCGATACTTACCTTGCCTAAGAAAATCTACATAACCATCAATTCACTGGGACACGTTTTTGCATGTTTTATCAGCGAAAATATTTGTTTTGTGTTTAAGCTACAGCTGTAGTGCTATGCATTGACTGTAAAAACATTTCTGTAAAAATGAGGCAGAATTCAGACACCAAATGTAGTCACTACAGCTTAACGCAGTAAAGATCAGTAGGGTGCAGTAACTGCTCATACACCAACTCATAATCTGCAGCCAGCACAAGCTACAACACAGGCTTATGTGCCTCCATAAAATAGGTTTCTTATCCTTTTTATCTTGCCTATGCAGTCAGATATAGTATTACATTATGTTGCAGTAATTGATTCATTCACGGTAACATGATTGTGTTTCTAAGCTTCAGCTGAACAGCCAGATCTCCTGCTGATGTTTTTAAGTACAGTTTTCTTCAGCAGATCCACAGTCATAGTATTAATTTGTTTTCACTTGAAGATCGTTATTGAAGAGTCACACTGGCTTGCATACTTACACTGAGAAAACTGGCTTGAAATCCCTGGTTCTGGATTTTTAGCTGCAGACTCTGAAGATAATGAGCAGACCCTTGTTTCCTGATGCAAGTCTGGAAGTTGTTCTAAATATGAAAAAAAAAAGTGTTAAGGTGCTTCTTCAAAATGTAAATAGGAAGTATTTATGTTTCCAAAGGAAAACATAAAATATAATAAAACCAGCTAGTGGTTAAAGTTCAAAACAAAGATTTGTTTTTTCAATTGTGTAAATTATTGAAGGATGTGTAGGCAAACATTATTCATATCCAAACCTATCAAAACACTGTATGCAACTGTACTCACTGTGGCCAGAATGGAGCAGTTAGAAAGTTAGATATGTGGGGCAGTTCGATGTCTTGTTGCATTTCTGTATGCATATGAGCCAGTTTCTTTCATATTTCACTGTGTTTACAGTGGTCTTTTGTTTTTTTCTGAGCATGCCATGTTTCTTGTGTTACTTACACAGGCATTTCACAAGCACCAAGAAATTTTTGAGTCTGCCCACTGAAAAGCCTGACATTCAGTCCTACAGCTTTAAGGACCGTTTTCTGTGATACCATAAGGCATATTTACAGGACTTATTTGCGGACACTTTCTGGTATAGTTACATGATACATTTGCTTTGTCAGGAAAGCTGGATTTCCTGCCCTGTGTCTCTGCCCACTGACTCCTCAGTTGTGTTCTTAAAAATGATTGTGGAGCAAAGTTGTAAACTCGACTGCTGAAATAATCCAGATAAGAAAAACACTGAGGTAAAAATATGATAAAGTAACTTGGGTTTTTGAGTACTAGTGCTTGCAAAAGGCAAGTAGTAATGGAAAGGGTGGTAAGAGGAGGATTGCCCCTCAGTAGCAGTGGGGTTTTAGTTCAGTCTAAGTTGCTCTCAGAAATGCACACTGGGCTTTCTAAAGCAGACAGACTGTGCTGGGAAGAGGAGACTGTGCTGGGAAGAGCAGAACTCCATAGCAAAGCCCAGACCAATTCCAGAAGGCTTTGCCTGGACACAGCTTTTGGTGAGAGGGAATTTTATGCCTAATATTAGGAGAGACTTTGCTTTTAGACTCCTCTATATTTAGAAAACCAAATTTTTCCAGTTATGTTTCATTCTCCATTTCTAATCTACATGTCTATCAGTTCTTTTCTTTTGGGCTCCCATTAAAGAAGTATAATATAGTCAGGTTATCTACAAAACTGCAAGGAGATTTAGAACAATATGCACATCTGTCTTCTCCGAAGTTTTTGGCTCATTTTCCAATGTTACAGACCCATCTATTTGTAAGAATGACTCTGCCACAAATCTTCAGCGTGGGGTCAAAGCGATGTCAAAATATAGCAGTCTCACATGTAAGGGATTGAGTGAGGTGGAGAGGCCACATGCAGGACCCTGCTGGATTAACTCCCTATAATAAAACAAGAGATTTCAAAAAACTCACCTGTGGGGAACCGCCCAGGGTATTTCTCCAAAAGTAACATTTCCAATTGTTTCTTAAGATCTTCTACAGCATTTGTGACAAAATTAATCTTCTCCTCATCAAGTGTAATTTTATCCATTATTAAAGGTGAGCCTTTGTAGCCATCTCTCTCAGGTAAGTAACCCTAATAAGGACATAAAACAAGAATCAAGGCGGGGGGATGTAAACAATAGCAGTTATTTCATCTTACATATCAGGTGATACTATAAAGCCACTGGAAAGGCAGCAGTGACCTCTCTAAAATCTTATTCTTTATGTGGAGAGCTTCCTTTATAGAATATGTATTTGAGAGGAATAACTGGAAATCACAGAAAATATGATCTTGATGAAGAATAAACTAATTTGTTTTCACCAAGAAAACTAAGAATGGGATAATTTTTCTTAAATATATTATAATTTCCTTAAATATATATATATGCATACATATACAATACACATGCATCACAAACTTTCTTTCTCTTTTTAAGCTTTCTTCTTGTTCTAGGAGCCCAAACCCACAGTTCTAAAATGCATTAGGATGAAATCTAGCATGCAATACCCAGAGAGGGGTAATCCTCAGTTGCCTAGATTAGGATGTATACAGCCTGTGGAAAGAAACAGGCATTTTGAAGGCTTGATTCATCTCATCTGAAGGTAGGCGTCTCAAGTAGGCCAGATGACTCATGCTCTAAAAGTACCTGTTTCTCTTAATCGCCTATAACGGGAGTCCAGGTCAGATGTAAATATATAAAGTTGTACGAGATGAATTCCAGTGCAGGCCTCTGCGCCTTGCCCTGGCAATCCACTTCTGTCTCCTAGCACTTCCATACCTGGTGAGCCCTACTCCAAATTCCCACTAGCTAATTAACACCATTAGCATCGTCTTCCACATCAAAATGGGCTCTGCAGAATTAAAAGTGCTTTTACTGCCTCTTTTGAGAGCCCTTGACAGATTTTTTACAAAAAAAGTTATTAGAGCATACGTTATGATTTTGTGAGTCCTTTAGCTTGCATACATGTATTTTTTTTCCTGGAATATAAAAATAAAAATATAATAAAGATTCTTAACTTAACCTTAGATTTGACTCAGGACTGAATTTAAGCAAGCACAGTCATTCCAGCTCACTAACCTCCTTGAAACAAATCTAGTTCTGAATTTGCATCCCTAGCCTATGCCTTTTGTAGTATGTTCTCCCCTCTGAATTTTCCACTCCAAGCTTTCACTTGCAGCAGCAACGGTGGTGGATTGGTATCATTGTCTCTAGTGAGAATAGTACGGTGGAGATCTGAAAGCACTCTGTACCTCTTTAGCCTTTTAAGAGATTTAGGTGAAGAGTTTCTGCCTACATTCAGCCACTTCATTTCATCACTTACCAGTCCTTCCTCCAGTTGGGCTTTGATGCCTGTGAGCTTGTTCACTTCAGCACAGAGCTGGTCAATAGTCTCTTCAATTTTCTGTTGAGTTGCTTGTTGCTGTTGTTCAATGAACATCAGTGTGTTTCTCTCCTGTCTTTCAATGTATTCCTTCATGCAACAGAAATCTTTAGTAATCTGGCTTTTGATCTGAGATGTATATTCCTGGAAGGCAGAAAACATGGAGTTCTTTGTGTCTGTAGAAAAGATGTATGTAATATGAGAATCTACTACCTCATCTAATGCACTCTTTGACTGAGCTCTACAGATCAGTAGCAGCTGTCTTTATTCAAAGGAATAAAATTTATTTGCACTGTCCTGCATTGCTTGCAATGGGATTTTGAGCATGTTAAGGATCTTGACTATTTTATGGTGATCAGTCTTTGGTCAACATCTTCATAAAGATCCATATTCCCTCTTTATGCCTTGCATTTTACCTCCAAAGTTTCCAGAGGCATCCAGGCTACTCCTGGGATAGGCAGAAAAAGACAACAACATGCAACTCTTGCGGCCCTTGTGCCAGCTAAGACAGAGGTTAATGCAGCTGGTGCTGTCGTCCACTCTCAGCAGAAAAAATAAAGAGTTATGAGAGTAAAAGAAGGAAACAGAAAGGAGATTCCTCCTCTGGGCTGGAAGGCTACACTGGAGTCAGTCATGTGTCTCCATGTGGATGTGGAAATAAAAGTTAAGTGAAGTTAATGAACATACACATCCATACCTTTGTTTTACTCAGATCCTTCCTCAAGAGGCGGATGGTCTCTTCGGTCATTTCCAGTTGCTTGGAGATCTCACTTATCGCTTTCTCCTTTAAAGTGACACATTTGATAGTTTATCTATATAACACTCAGAGAAAAGATGACTAGGTTAAAAAGCAGAGTAATAAAAACGCCTACATCATTAGTTATGCACTGACTGGTTCAAAAGGGGGATAGAGGTCACAATTAATTCTGAGTGTAAATGATCACAGCAAAGTCAATGTTCAACAATTATATATTCAAATGTAATTATGAGCTTAAGCCCTTTGCTTGACCGCAGAGATTGAAGATAACTGTCTTTTGTGTGTATAGGGCTAAAATAATGAGGGCCAATAGTCAGATTTTGCTCATCTCCTCCATCAAAATCTGGGAGCTTTTTGAAGCTTTTTTTCTCTTTAAGCAGAGATCTAGGTAATGAACCAGAGCCATTTTGTGCCAGTTGGCTAGGTGGAGCTGCAGCACCGTATAAATAACATTTCGGTTAGAGCTCTCCAGTGCTAAGACTGTGCAATAAATAACACTGCTTAAAGACATTTATGAAAAGAGGAGGGAAAGAACAGACAGGGACTGGGATACAAAACAACTGAAGCAACGCTCTGTCCTCCAGGACGCTCAGTGCTCGAGGCGAGGGATGCCACACGCTGGGATTACACTATTTGCCCATTGCAAGTTTTAACTAGAGGAATAATAAGGCAAGGGTGAAAAATGGAGACAGAAACAAAAGACAGTAAAAGAGAGATGGAGAGAAAGAAAACAGGTGAAGATAGATTTACAGATGTCTAAGGTCTCTAGCCCGTCAGTGCTCAACAGGTAGTGCTCCAGCATCCTTCTCCTAGCACCCCCTTTTGCGTGTCTGTAGCCCTCTCAACGTGATACTGTTATGAGAATGCTAAATTGGCACGTGAAATGCAGAGCAGCCAGGAAGACAGGGAAAAAAAAGGCAAGAAGAAGTATGAAGTTAACTCAGTCCCAGCCACACCCCCATTTTCACAGCCCTGGAGAAGGGTATCCGGAGGGCAGGAGCCCCGGGATGTCCTGGCGGGGTGAGGGCAGGAGCCCCGGGCTGTCCCTGCCTGTCCTGGGGGGCTGCCACCGGCGGGAGCCCCGGGCAGCCTCTGGCTGTACCTTTTCCGCATCTCTCCGCCCCGCTGAGCTTGGGCTGCCCCTGGCGCTGGCACCGGCACCGTCCAGTCCCAGTACATCCCATCTCTCCAAATCTTTCTCCTTTTCCTCCCTGGGGATCAAGTTCACCAGAACGGCCAGCTCCCGGTTGGGCCGTAAGTCCTTCAGCTCAAAGGCCTCGCGGCAGAGCGGGCAGCTGGCGCTCCGCTTTGTCTTGCAGTAGGCAGTGATGCAGGAGCGGCAGAAGCTGTGGCTGCAGACCGCGAGCCGCACGGGGTCGGTGAAGTACAGCAGGCAGCAGGGGCACTTCAGGTCCAGGTGGGCCTGGAGCTGCCGCAGATCCAGAGAGGCCGCCATGGCCTCCGCTATTTCAGTTTCGTTTCCTGCAGGCGCCTCCTCCCGCCTCCCCGGAGGCTCCCGCCTGCGAGAGCGGCAGGCAGTGACAGGATGGCGGGGACAGGGCGTCCCCTGCGAGAGCAAAGGGAGAGAGCGGAGGATACCGCGGGATGGTGCCTCTCCTCGGACACTGGTCCGTTGAAGCCGCTGTGCTGCGGCGGCAATGGGTCCACCTGCACGGCTGGGCCCCAGAGCTGACCGGGGCCACCGAGCTCGCCCCAGGCAGGACGGAGCAGAAATGAGCCAGGAGGCTCCCACAGAGCTGCAGCCCGGGACGTGGGCGCAGCTGGGCGGTTCAGCGTGTGGCCCAGCACTCCCCTCTTCCGGCAGCTCTAGTCCATGAATTGCCTTGACTTAGAAATGAACCGTCATGCAGAGCGCTGGGTGATCCGGCCGTGACTTTTACTGACTCTCCCCAAAAAGTTGTTGCATCTGCACTTTCATTTTCTCAGGGAGTTTCCTGGTTTTGTAACAAAGCCACCCTAGAGCTGCTGGCAGCGCTGGCCTACCGCGCCATCCGGGAAAGCAAGCAGCGCAGCTCAGCAAGACCGGCACAGCCCCGTCCGGGAAGTCTGGGTTACGGGGTGGCCTGATCCCTACCGAGCATCGTCCTCCGTTACTAAGCTCATCTCAAAACAACAATTAATGTATGTAAAACCAAACCAAGACTGATACTGTTCCTCATACAAGTCAGCATGTGCTCTGCTATTGATTTTGGTGGCTGCTGGATCAGGCTGTTACAAGATTTGCTGAACCACCTGAGCTGGAATTCAGGTTTCGTGGGGAGACGGGGAACACGGGAGTTCACGGGCACATATAAGCAAGCAAAACTCCTGCTGCAGATTGCTCAGGGTTAGCCGGTGATGAGCTGGCTGAGTCAGGCAGAATGAAGATCCAACTCAAACAATTTTTCCACACTATTGCACAACCCCCCCCCCCCACACACACACTAATCCCTGCACATATCAGCACTTCCTCATTTCTGCAGAGGAGGAGAACTATTCTGGGTATCTCAGACTGGCTGGCAAACATCAGCAAGAGGTGACAGCTTTGCCAGAAACTTAGCTTGCAAGACTTCCGCTTGATTTGCAAACTAAGGCAGTATTAAAAGAGAAGAATCAAATATCTGAATGACTGGCTGCTTGGTAGACCCAAACCTCACACTCCATCCAGCAAGAAAAAGCTCAGTGCCCTGTATCAGCCAATGTAAATCTTCACCAATTCCCACATGGAATGGATTAAGTGGTACCCGATCAGGAGGCGTTCACTCCCCACTTCCAGTGCTGGTACTCATTCTCCAAGTGTCTTCAAGCAGGTCACTGAAGATAACACTTTTAAAAAAGTAGCTTCTGCCTTTCAATGCCCAGATTAGACTAATTCATTAAGTGAATCCAGAACCCAAAGCTTCAGCTGGACTTCGAGGAGGTAGGACAGATCAGCATATCTTCATCCTGAACTCATAATGTCTTGGTTGGGGCACCACTGTCCAGGGTTGCTTTGTAAAAGTTTGCTGTTCATGTGTCAGATTTGCCACTTATAAAAGAGTCAAATAGCAGAGACTGCCAAAAGCAGCGAGGGGTGTTTGTCATCAGATTGATTCCATTACAGTATCCTCTACAATTCAAACATGACTTTTATTTTAATAATTTCTGTACCAGAAATATAACACTGTAAAAGACATTAAACCCACTGAAAACAACCCTGTCCCTGTCTGGAGAGAAGCTGCAGGTGGATGGAGCACAGCTACTGAGCTTCACATACGCTCAGTGGCTGCAAGAGTGCGCAGCACTGCTTGGCTCTGCTCCTCCCAAAGTAAGACAGCCAGTGAGTCCAGCACAAATTGGTGTCTCAGGTCTATCCGACAGGACACCCTGCATCTTCCTGGTAGGTGATGATCTCTTTGCCTCTTGGTCACCGGCTTTATGTACTCCTGCAACTCACCAGTAGGATACATGCCACAGGCTGGATTGTCAAATATATCCTACAGGATGTATAGGAGTCCTCTTCTGACCTCAGACGAAGGCCAGAGGGGGAGGATCTGGTATAACAGCACCTACAGGAATCCTCAAGGAAATGCATGTCAGTCTCTCCTGGGGTCAGAATTTCTCTGCTGACCTTGTTCCTTTTTCCATAAGACAGCACTGGCTGGTTCATCCCCGCTGCAGGAGAGGAAGGCCTCCTCCTCTCAAAAACAGACAAGGGAAGGAGGAGAGAAGACACTTCATGCAGAGTTCTGCAGGGACACAGATCCTTTCTAACCACCCGTATCCCCCTCTTACTCATTTCTCTGCTGCCCCCCTTGTGCCTGCAGTTGTTCAAGGAACAAGTCCTCTGCACTAGTCACGCACTGCAGGGCCTTGAGCACCATCCTTGCCAACAGAAAGAGGCCACAGAGCAGTGCTGAACAAAACCAAAAGTGCAGCTCCCTGGAACTCTGTGCTAGTCTTAGCCAGTCAAAGGCTGGGCAAGGACTCCATTCAGAGCATCTATCCACTCCCTCTGCTCCCTGTCGTTCTCACACATAAACACAAACTCTCTCGTTGGTGTGACCACAGTGATCCCTGGTTTCCTCTTCTTCACCTGGACTCCCTGGGGAAAGCCAGCTCGTACTTCATACCCCTCATCCGTCCTTCCAATAAAAACACGGCCCTGTTCAAATGCATCCTAGAAAGAAGGAATCAGAAGACATCCGTTAGCTAGCTGACAGCGTGGTTCCAGCAGACACTGTTCTATCCTTCGACACGGAGCAGGAACTGGGGACCCCTGGACGGCACACTGCTCTGATGACAGGTAGCAGGAAACACAATAGAGCTTTTTTGCACTCACAGGTGTTCTCCAAAGAAAGCGGTAAGGACCCACCCTTGCAGAGCTGGCTAGCAGTGTTCAGAAGGAGCATGGGAGGATATTCGTGGGGTCAAATGTGTCAGAAAGCGTTAGGAAGCATTCAGTGTTAGGAAGCACGACATTGGGGCTCTCAAGCCTCTGTTATTAGTATTCACCTAAGGCTACATAAACACCTGCAACACTGGTGGGAGTGAGTGGGCTATAAATCTTCATGGCAGGTGCAGTGATTTTTAACAGACCTAGATCTTCCTCGCAGCTACTGAGAGGGCCAGAGTTCCCAAACTGCTCAGCTCCAAAGAGATCCAGCAACAAAGGAGATGAGCTCTTGGGAAGCACCTGCCTCAGTCTTGTGCAGCCACTGGCAGAGTGGGATAAGAACAGCACTCCCCACTCCGCGGAAGGGCTTGTGGAATAGTGAAGAACTCTCTTCTTACCAGCGGATTTTTAAAGTAAATCAGGATCCTCTCCTGAGAGTCCAGGCTGAACCAGCGCACCTTAAAGGCCTCCTTCTGCTGCAAGGAGATGGCAGAAATTCTTTAAAGACCAGGTCCCAAAGGGGAATTCTGCCTATTCAGGGCAGACTGCTGGGCTTCTTCTCTGACTTGAAGCTTGAGTTCAGGTTCACTTAAGCCCAATAACTGGTAATAGGTGACTCACTGCTGCGTGCAGACCTCAGCTCCCTTCTCTCTGGGTTCGCACTAGAGATTTGTATTCAATGACAATCCTTTGGGTGAGGCAGGACAGTTTCATTCTACAAGTGATCAAACTATCAGGTTTCAGGAAGCTGCAGCAAACGGATTAACTGAAAGCACTGCAGAGAATGATCCCTGGGCCAGGGGCTGTCAGGAGTGCGCGCAGGCAGTTTCATTATTTTGGTTGGGGAGGTGTTTTTAAAATTTAATTTTTAAAAAAGTGCTAATTCCATCAGCTGTGCTCGTCTGAACATGCCCTGATCTATTCACTCCTCTGACGAATTAAGGGCCCTCTTTTACGGCTCACAGCAGTTTGAGCAGAATTTAGGCCTCAGGTGAAAAAAAAAAAAAAAAAAACCCTGAACAAACCATCTCTCATGCTTCTGGCTGTGAGCATACTCTGTGCCAGCACCTGCAGGAAGATCTCCTGGGACACTAGCACTAACTTTGGCCAAAAAAACCCAGCATATTCAACATCAGCATTTTACTACTGAACTTTTTAATGGGACTTTGACTCAGGGCTCATTCACTGGAGAGCAAGACAAGAGGCAGCAATGTTCAAAAAAGACCTCAGGTCTTTCTCTCCTTCTCAAGCAGAGTCTGAACTCTCCCTCTCCCATTCCATTCCAAGAAGTAGCAGCCAAATACTCTCCCACAAAAAACAAATCAAACCACAGACTTCACTGCAAAGTATTTGCTTAATCATACTTCCTTGCTATACACAGATACGACTTCTGTGCTACCAAGTTTAAGAGGGAAGTAGGGGGAGTCAGCATGTGATTTTCTGTTCTAGAGAGAGCTGCGCAATTCCAGAGCTGCAGTTATCAGGCACACAATACAGCAACCCACTTAGGGTCGCATAACGGTACTTTGCATTTCCACTGTCACTTAATCCATCTTGCTTACTTTTCAAGGAGGATCCTCCTTCCCTGTCTTATTTTCCATACAAAATTAAACATAATTCCAAAGAACACTACAGACTAGACTATAATCTCTTTTATCGACTCAGGAGGCAATCTGTCACTCAACAAATCATTTACTAGTAATCACCACAGCATTATCAAATATTCTCCATCTGGAAGAATCCTGTTTGCCTACTGCCAAATATGTAAGCTGAACATACCTTTGGTCCTGTTTTCTCCATATAGCCTTCTTTGATATAATTTCTTGTAATCCTGGGTATGAGCTAGGAGAACACACACAAAAAAAATGTCTGCCATGTCATTCAAGCTCACTTTTCTTTCTGTTTCTGTCAAAGGAAATCACCATCAATTTTGGCTTTTGGGGCTTGGGTTTTTTTTGGCTACTCAGTAAAGGGAAGTTTGAAATAAGAAGGAACATAATGTTTTGGGGCTTTTTTTTTTTTTGAAAGATTACTCTTTAAAAGGATCACATGGAGACTTTTTGGCCTCTAACACTGAGTTCCTTTTTGCAGGTTATCTGCAGGGTGGCAATTCCTTCTACCTTTTCTGTCTATTCCCAAGGCTCACCTACTAACTTGGGCAATATGCAGGCTGGCTATTGCCTGGTTGCTCCGAAAGAGATGTTAATTCTACCTCCCTGTGATCAAAGTAGAGGCTATATTAAGGAATGCGAAGGACATCAGAAGAAAAAAAAAGTTCAGTGATGCCCACTGCCTAGAAAGGAATAACCTAGGGGCTGTGACAGAGCATCTTTGTGTTTACTTGAGAAACTGATATTCCTGCCAGGCAAGAAGATGATAAACCTAACCAGAGTAAGAGCAGACCCCCAAATTAAAATTCTTGCTTCCTTGTGTTTGCCATTAAAAGACTTTCCTTCATTTCTGTCTCTAAGGGAACAGAGTACTAAAGAATATTTGTGTTGGCACTAATAGAGAAATTGAACATTAGCGATCAGATGTGTCGCTCTTCTTGTTATCACAGTTTGTGTGGTTAAATATAAATATATTCTGAAAAACAAGAGAAGATTTAGCTTGTATGTCCAAACCCCACCAGAAGGGGGGACAAAGGTTAAGGATGGTGGGGTTTTTTTATCTAGAAGTTCATCCATACCTAGCTGTGCAGATAGAAAGAGCTTCACAGATATCACATAACAGGGAAAACAATGGCACAGTCTCCTGACAGAAGTTATCAAAGTTAGCATTACAGAATTATTCTCTCTGAAGTTGGATCTCCATGTGTTTCTTGCACAACTGTTTCTGTGCATCTGCTCTGCAGATGTATTTTTACCCAATGCCATCACAGTCAGACTCCAGCAGCAGTTCTACTCAAACCTATGCCAGCTTCGTACACTGCAAGGCTGCTGCCACCGAATCACGGCCTTAGCACCAGGCTGAGGCACACCAGCACTCGGGCACTGTGCAGGTCTCCAGGACAGCTTGGGATGACAGCCTCCTTTTCCCAGAGAAGAAGTGTGACTGTGGCTGGCATTTTGAAACCTGCATGCTGCTGTTTGAGCACCTGGCTCCACTAGAAGTGAGAAAATGTTTTCTCATGCTGTATTTGCACAGACTGCTTCAAGCCCTGTGTGGTTCTCACCTCAGGCTCAGGAACAGCTGGGAAAGTCGTTCTGAGGTAATGGTAACGTGCTGCCCGAATGGCATTGAACCAGTCAACAATCTCCTAGGGGAAACAGCAAATGCAAACATAAAGATAAGAACAACACAAAGGGGTAAGAGTGCTGCCTCTCCAAAGTGCTTTATTCCTTCCTGCGACTTTGCAAAGATGCATTTTCTCCTAAAGGGACAGTGTGTCAATGACTTATTCCAGACATCTGAGAAACACTGAGCCTCCAAAATAATTTTAAATACCCCTTTAAGAAGGTCCCAGACACCCGTAGCATGTCTCCTTGGGGAGTCTCCCTGTTCTGGGTACACAGGCTTTTTCAGTTGATTCAATTACGGATTGTTTAAAAACTTTTGTACCTGGAAAGACTTGAGAACTACGGCAAGTGAAAGGTCAGCAATCTAAAAAACCCTTTAGAGGTTCTTCTTTCTAAAATTATCATGTTTTGGGTGGAAGTAATGCAGAACAACAATACATTGAATTTATAGAATATCTTCCATGTGTGTCAAGAAGGCTTCAAATAATATAATCACTGAATTGTATAAAACCATTAGATAAGTATCTTACAGAGACTTATGTACATGCTCCACTGAAGCCTTAAGACTATTCAGTGTGTGAAGCAGAATATATGCCGTCACAGAACAGGAGCAAGGTGAGACTAACTATAGTTACTAATGTCAGATTCTACAGCTTTCTATATTCTACAAGCCCTAGCAATTTCAGATAAAACCAGATCTTGCAGAAGCAGGATATCTTTTCCAAAATACAGATCCAACATCTGAGAATCTTGTTCATTCCAAAATCTCTCTGGTATTTACCTTTCCACTTTCGTGATAGACAAAAAGGTTCCTTGTTTGACCATCTGTGTGGTATGTGATCTGCAGCCCATGAATATGTTTGATTTTCTCTGTCTGGAACATCGCATTCAGAGTCTCAATGCTGATAATGGCTTTTGGACTTTTAGACTGTGGAATGAAAAGCATCAGTGTATTAAAGTGCTCTTAGGGAAGGTAGTGGCTCACAGATGAACTGTATGAGAATTAGATCCCTACTGAGCAGAAAGCCAGTATCCTAAAATATCTGCATATCAGATATACCTGATATATAAAGCTTTGATTATCTGTGTCACATAAAATTACTTACGAGAATGACTCCCTTTCCTTGACAGTGCTGGGTGGCTGTTTGAGAGGGATGTTTCTGAACTGCAAGGGACTGGTTCTCTCTCCAGCCTGACAGTTGGAAAGCAAGTAAAAACACTCTCCCATGGAAGAGAGACATGTTGGAGATGATGCTGGAGAAGTTGCTGAGAGAATATTTTGGTAATATAAGAGGTAACAGCTGCCAACAGACCTCTTCTTCATCTTGCCATTCAACTACCAGTATCCCTTTCCTTTGTTCACTAAACAAGGAGGCAGCTGTGGGGCTAAGATGAGGGATAAGGAAAAGGGCTACACCCAAAAGAGCAATTGCCTAAGGTACCACAGATGTCAGTGGGGAAGTGTCTTGGCTGCTCCAAACAGAGGCTGCCAGAGACAAAGCTACCTGTGCTGTTACTTGCTGGTAAACAGCAGGGTCTGCAGCTGGATGTTGACCAGTTTACCTACGGCCAACTCTGGCTGAGAAACTCACTTCTTTGGTGTAGTACTTCATCACCCCTTCCCCCGCTGACAGAATAAATCGCCTCTTCTGGAAGTGTCTGCTTTCCCGTCCACGCTTCCAGAGGAATCCTTCACGGCTACCTGCAGATCAGACCAAGACAAATGTCAGAGAAAAGCAGCACAACAGCAGGACCATTTATCTACATAGTAATGTACCACAGAGTTTCTACTCGCTTTCCCATCTGCAGGTTTTCATCTGAAATGAAAAAATCAGTGGAAAGCTAGAGAACTGTAAGATCACATGCGTGAACTAAAAGCTCCCCGCACTTGTCCAAAGTGCCTTTTGGGGAGCTTCTTCTCATGGTTACAGACTCAAAAGCAAGGCCTGCACATCTAACAGCTCAAATATGACAAGCCATCCCTAAACGTCTTCAAAGCTGCAAACAGAGCACTGTGCTGCTGGCTGTAAGGCTAACACCTCTTCCCTGGCAATCCTAACTTTTACCTGCAGAACAAGGATCTTGGCAGACCTGGGTGGCAACAAATTCCTCACGTTCATATTTTGCTCTAATCCATTGTTCTCTTAAAACCCTGAAAGAGGAAAACATGGATAAGGCTGATTTGCCTCAAATCCATTTTCACCAACCAACCAAAGACACGTGTAGAGGGAAGAAGGGATTCAGGAGCTCTGCGGCACTGAATAAACCAGCAACTTACAAGCAGTCTTTGGACTGAGGGATGTAATAGTAGGGAGGAACTTTTGCCTCATATTTAGCTTTAGCACAGAGATTCCCATGACTCTTCATAAACTGAAATATAAAAGAAGTTTCCATTAGGTAGACAACTACAAAATCAATGCTGCATCATTAACATAAAATGAAACTTTGATCAAAAGGAGCCCTGCATTTTTTGCTCAGTCCCGCCATAACTCTCTGTGTATCTTTGCGTAAGTTTATAAATTTCCCTTGGCACTACAGCTTGCACTTTTTAGGTGGCTGACCCTTTCAAAATCTGTTTATAGTTCTGAACCAGACAGAAAAGATCACAAGATTGTGGTTGTTGATTAAAAGAACAAAAGAAAACGAGGAGAAAATATATCTGTTCATGATCTCCCTATACCATCTCCTAGCCCTAGACTGCAGATCATCTAATGAACACAATTCAGTAGAAAGATGAGAGGCTGAACCAACACTTCGGAAGGGTGTTTTGCTTCCTAAATAGAGGCACTATCTGAAAGTACCTGCAGTTACTATGTGCTACACAGAAAGGCGCTGCAGGCTGTTAGAAGCACAACAGCCCTTCAGTGCGATTTGAGCAAGGAGACGCATAAAGTCTCCCTGTTCGCCCACGGAGTTAGCTCGGCTCTGTGCGGCTCCGTTCCTCTGTCCATGGTGGATGGCAGGGGAATTGCGAGACAGAGAAGATTATGCTGAAACATGCAGGAAGGAAAGTGAATTCCTGCTTTATCCTCCCGTACCTCTATGAGATCGTTCTCCCAGAAGTCAAGCCGAAGGGATTTGACCCTGCTGATTTGAGGCAGATTGCGATGGATCCCAGAGCAGTTCAAACAGATGAATATTCCAAGTTTGTAAGAAGCCCACTCTGTATCTAGACACAAACACAAAGAACATGCTAATATATGGAGAAAGGCACGGCCACGGGCAAGGGCAAAAAGCACGTGTGATGCACAGCCCAGGCTTCACGCATCAAATCCAGCCCTGGTGGGTTTTCAGTTATAGCTTCATTGTACTCAGGGAAACTGCATTTCACCAACAGAGAATGCGGCCCCGCGTTTACAGGCTTTTCCACTATTTGTTTGAATATTTGTTAAAAAATTAATGTGACCGTGCAGGCAGCCCAGCAGCGCTGCAAAAGCTAATTCAACGAGAACGACTGTCGTTAGCGAAGTGACTGTGGCAGGATGTTGTGGACAGCAAGCGCTACTGTGAGCGCAACCGCCCCAAGCCAGGACCATGAGTGTCTGTTGCCCCGCGACAGCTCCCGCTCCTGCAATGGCCTCGACGAGCCGGTCCGCAGAGCGGCCGCGGGCTCTCCGGCGAGCTCGCTTTCGCAGCCTGCCCTCGCCGCCTCAAGCACGAGCTACTCGTCCTCCCTTTCCACAGGCTGCTGACCAAGGTCTCGGGAGGCAGCGCAGCTCTCGCCTCGGTGGGGCGCGGGTCGCCAGCCCCTCCGCCGGCTTTCCAGGGGGTCTGCCGAGCTGTTCCCCACGTGGAGCCGCTCCCGCACGCCAGCACAAAACCGCCTCGCTCGTGCTCCCGCCTCAGCCGCGCATCGCCGGCGAATAACCCCAGGGAGGCCGCCGGGACACGGGGGCCGCTTCCTGCCCCCCGCTGCGCTCTGCCCGTTCGCGGGGGCTCCCAGGCGCCTGCCCCCGCTGGGGGCCGCCGGCCTCGGAAGGGCCCGCGGTCCCGCTCTCGGCAGGCGGGCGGCAGAGCCCGGACAGTGGGCGCGGCGGAGGGGCCCGCGCGGGAGCCCCCAGCCTTACCCGGCGCCCCGCAGTCGGCGCAGCGCTCGTTGCCGGGCGCCCTCAGCAGCTCCAGCAGCAGCGACTTGTTGCGGTCGCGGTCCATCATCGCCGCCGGCGCCCGGGGCTCTGCGGGCGGGCGCGAAAGGAGGAACCGGAGCGGCCGCAGGGGCGCCCAGGCCCCGGCGCCGGCCGCGCCCCCCTCGCGCCGCCCCCTGGCGGCCGCCCGGCCTCGGCGCCGCCCGCAACGGCCCGGAGCCGCCGCCGCCGCCGGTGCGTCCAGAGCGCGGAGGGAGCGGGGCGCCCCTTCCCGGGGAGGCAGCTGCTGCCCGACGCCGGGCTTAACTGTGCGGGGAAAGAGAAGGACAAAACCGTGAGGGGAGAGATTTTCAAGAAGGTTAAAGCTGCACTTTATATATATATTTATATATAAAAACATATATATATATTTTAAGGGTCTTCAAACACATTTCACTTGGAAAGGAGTTTCACAGTTAAGTTTCTTACATTAGTAAAGCACTAAGAGCAGGCAGTTTGTATTCAGTAAAGTTTATGCCTAAATTTGTGTTTAAAAAAAAAAATCCATTCATTTTGCAGAGACTTGCGTTATAAAAAATGTTATAGATGTGTTATTACTTAAAAATACTGAAGCAAACTTTCCCTTCGTTTTAGGCAAAAAAAGTAGCACTGTGGACATTATTTTTGTTCCTGTAAAGTTATGTGGGCTCAGTTTGATCAAAATCAGCTGCCAGTTTGTGACTGGCAAAAAAATAAAATAAAATAAAATAAAATAAAAGGTAAAGTCATGAAAGAAAGAAGAATATGGTTACTTTTTTTTTTTTTTTTTAAAGTCATGAAAGGAAGTGAAATAAATATAAATAAGGGGGATGTTCATACTTGCTGCATAGAAATGCAAAGCTGCTACTCAAATCTTATCATCAGGAAGTGAAATAGGTGGAATTCCACCTTACCTTCTGGACTGGTTATTATACCACCATTACCTGGAGAGTCTATGAAAAAAGATTCTTAGGGAAACTATTAGAACCATAGAGTTGACTTTAAAAGAAGATAAAGTTGCCTCCTATTGCTTTATGTTTTTTAAATTATCTGCATATTTCCTAAAATAATAAAGAGAAAACGAGCTGGATAGTATGAAGTATTATATCACTCTCCCTTGTAACCTAGCTAGATTAAGATTGCCTTTAAAAGGAATGAACAAATTCTTTTTAGTCTTACTTTATTATTTTTTTTTCCTCACAAAACTGTACAGGAATCACTTAGACCATTGATACAACTCAAGATTAACAGCCACCACTTTAGTTCACTCTCATTGGATATTCTGGGCTACTGAAAAAGTAAGCTATGAAGAAAACTATCCACAATGCAAAAGCTTAAAATAATTTACTGTTGTTCATAAATAATTTTTCATTTATCCTGAACATCTTTTAAGATATAAAGAATAAAAGATGAGAACAGAGGGTACTAGAAAATGACCTCCCCTATTATTACAGAAGCATTAAGGGAATTTGTGTGCCACTGCATGGCCCCATTTTATCTCATACTCAATTTGAGAAAGAACAGTCCAACTGTAATATAAAGAGCATAAAGTACATGGTTAAGTATTTCCAGTTAAAAAAAACAAGAACACAAAAATTAAAATCATCTTTATGGACTGAAAATGTTAAGTTTTAAAAGTCTTTTCATACATCAGAAACATTCAGAATTGTAGCAAAGTCTCACAAATTTATTTACTTATATAAAAACAGATTCAATCACAAATGGACTGAAGTCTTCTCAAATGCAAAATGCAGTATAAAAATAGAACACAATATACAAGACTAGAAGTAATTAAATATTACTGAACCCAAAGTAACACTGGTATAATTGTTATTTACAAAATCTTGCTTAATCTTTGAGTCCATCTTGAGCTAAAGTCATCATTTCCCTACTATTTTAACTGATTAACATGAAAGTCTGACAGCTGTAAATAATGAATGAAGTGAAACCACCGTATACAAATATATGTACATTGAGGCACAGTAGTTTGCAAAGACTGTTATCCAGTTGTTATTGTGATGGAAGAGTTGGTTTTAGTAGTTTACATCTTTAGAGGTGTCCCCCTAAACCCCTTATGCAGGTTATTTAGCACTCATCTGCAAATTCAGAAAGTCTATTTTAGTAAAGTGGTCTCCTCAGAAAAATAAGTTTACTGTGGAAGTTGTGCCAGTTGCTCATCACACGAGCACTTCTTGCTGTGATACATAAATTGTGGAAGGAAATATGAAGTAGTCCTGATTAGTCTGTGCATTTAGTATTCTAAATGCACTTACTGGACAAGCACCAAACAAACCCACATTTCAGCTGTGGAAAGCAGTATCATGACAGCAGGTATATACATTATTTTAAATACTTATAGAAATTTAATATACAAATGGCTCTGAATATACAATAAAATAATGTGTGAGGAAGGAAAAAAAAGAAATATCAAGCTATGGTGAGAGTACCACTATTAGGCCCATCCGCATGAAGTATTCCTGGTGGTAGGAATGTTAAGGGAATTCAAAAGACAGGCTGTTGATAGTTTGTCTGGGTATTTCAAGATGAATTCCTTCAAGATAATGCAAGAACCTATAAAAAGAAAAATCAGAGTGACTACAAGAGGATAAAGCTATTTCCAAATGCTAGGCAATACTTCCAGTGTTTACAGAAGGCAAACATTCATCTTTCTTGTCTGGAATTATTTGACAAAGTATTTTACTATAATTCTTAACTACCCTGTGTATTGAAGTGTAACAAGGTTTAGGAAAAATCAAAACTTACCTTCTTTTAGTCTTCCCTTGCTCTTTAAGCTTCTCGGACCTACAGATATTGCGAAGAGTGGGGAGGTATTCAACTATGCTGGCTTGCTTATTACCCAGGTTTAAAGGCGTTCTGGAAAATACAGTTCTGATGACTGCCAGCCTCTTCTGTGCTTTTTTGTGAATGCTAAAACGGAGAATGAATCTTTATTGTTTCTTGTTCAAGAACGTTTAGTGTCCATTTTATACCTTTAATGCCAAATCCACTTGTTTAAAACCATTAAAAGATACAGATGTCCAAAACCACTTTCCACTGGACTAGACACCTGAGACTTCTGATCCCATGCTGCTTATGCAGCACCACAAAAGCTGCAGTAACAAGACAGAAACATGAGGGACAGTCATTTGTTCTGCCAATCCTCCAAGCTTAACTACAGAGATTAATCTGGGGAGGTCTTCACAGTCTAGTCCTTATGTACGTGAACTTTAGTACACCGGCCAGACCAGCTATCCCAAAGCATCTGTTGTCTTCAGAAATAGTGTCATGTGATTGGTATTTGCCAGAATGTCAATATCAGATCAGTGTATTGTAATGTATGTAATCAGGTCAATGTTTTACTCATCATATATTGGCTGAACTTGGTCATGTGTTTAGACAGTTGCATCCATTTTGACATTGCGGCTCAATCAGGTGCTGACTTACAGAAACCTAAGTATAACCTAATTTCCTATTCAGGCACCTAAATAGGTTTTCTTCACCTATTATGCCAACTTCATGTATGATGACTAGTTTCCTTTTTTATTAAAGCCAGTCTTTCGTATCAATACTTGCTAACAGTAATGGACTTCTTGATCTTTTATAAATGTATTACTCTTTTTCAGCATAAGTTAGTACAAAAATACTGCAGTAACTTTGCTCTAAATTCTGTTGGGTCTTGATCAAGCAACACTTATACCTTTAATATGGACTCAATAACCAGCCACTGAATGAAAAAAATCCCTATGTCTGGCATTTGCAGAAGTAATCTACCTTAAAAAAGCCCTTCCCTTAGGCTGTTTTGTTTTGTCTTTTTGTAAATAAGCTGACCAGATTAAGGCTACCACTCCTGAGCAACATTACAATCAGGTAATTCAAACAAGGAAAGTCATCTTTTTGCAGTGATTGCCAAGTTTAGCATCATTTAAAAGTAAACGATTTCTTCTAGTGTTCTGAGATACAACAAAAACATTCACATTGGTATGAATGTGTATGTGCAGCATCTGAAACAGTCCTACTTGCTGTGAAATGCTTTCCTCCACAAGTAACTGCATTATATCCCAGGAAATATTAGCAAGGTCTTACCTTGAATCAGCTGACTGACTGAAGGATACATAATTTCTTGTGTTTGAAATATGCAAAGTAAGTCCCTCAAGTTCACTTTCAGGTGTTTTACTGGTACCCAAAGAGGCCTCCAAGTTTTTTGAAATATTAACAGAACATTTATGAAAACTGAGTGCTTCAACAGTTGCCTTGAGTTCACTACAGCTCTGGGAACTCCACCAATCAGTATTTTCTATACTGAATTCATCACAAAGACCATTTTTGATTTTGCCATTTGTCCAATTAAATCCTTCATTTTTAGAAAACTCCAGTGGTTCCTTCGTATTAGTGTTTATACAGCAATCTAAAAAAGACATGTTCTCCACAAATTCAGTCAGTGAATTTAGACACTGAAAAACAAGAGCAGATCTTTTCTCACTTGCTGGGTTTTTTTTAATTTCTGTTTTTTCTTCTTCTTTATTCATCAATTTTAATTCCTCTTTGTTTACTTCAGCACATGATACAGGGCTATCTGTTGGCAAAGTTATAAATTCAGCTGAGTAGTTCAGTCCAGTATCAAATAAATCACTATCATCCAATATATCAAGCTTTTTCTGGTTCTTTGTCTTTTTAGACTTTTTTCCAGAGCTACTTTTCCCAGTGCAATAACTATTAGTAGCTCTGTTATTTGAAGAACCTACAGTAGTCCTTTCAAGTATGGAGTTAGAGGCTTCAAACTGGTTTGGAAGAACATGCACTGGTAAAGGAAGAATAAATTCAAGATTACTATATATAAAATCCACTTTCTTCATCTGGAATTCTGTGAGAAGCTGTATCAATTTATTCCATTCATCCATAGTTGTGATTTTGTGCTGTAAAACAGTAATTGTGAAAAAAATTTATTAATACATTAAAATAATTTTTTTGAAAAGTAAGAATGTTATTACATGAAGTCTCCTATTTTTAGCTTTAAACTCATAAGGCAAGGGACTGTTTGCTTGAAGGAGGCTGCACCAGTTTGGGTTAATTGCTACACGATATCAATTTCTAGAAGCATTTTTTTTTCCAAAATCATTTTCTTCTAAGATGCTATTCATAATAACGATTACACACAATTATTGGAACATATGCATGGCAATTATTCAAAGTATTAGCTAGTCAAATACAAAAAATACCTTAAGAAACATAAACAAGTCTTCTGAAGGCAACAAGATATTCTTAAGGCCAAGCAATGTCTCTACACAGCCTGTATCACATTTTGGAAACTCCCAGAGATGTGTATCAGCTTGAGAAAAATCAGTCTTGGAATCAGTAGTATTTTCAGAATTACTTCCTTCATCTGCTTTATTTGTCTCATCTCCTCCTGCACAAATATAACATGCTTTACTTGAAAAGGCAAAGTTGCACCATGAAATAGTTGATTTTTTCCCCTTTTTTGCCTCAATTACTTTTTTAAAGGATACTATAAAAAGTCTTTAAGAAATTCTTCTTACTGTAGTTCTGAATGAATATAGCAACTTTTTAATCAATCATCCCCATCATCACCGTTTCCTTAAGTCCTGTTGATTTGCCCACTCTCCCTTCTTTGTAATCAACCATTTGAAATGGGCTGCTCTTCCTTTTATGTACCAATAGCCCCTCTTTCACACATCTGCTGAGGATACTCTTCCCGAATCCTTTGGGATCAAGTTCTCCTTACCTTTTCTACCTGCTTGCTAGGTGAGTTATGTACAACTCAGATGACTAAAAGAACAGCCAACTCTGAGCTACTGTCTCCCTACTCTGCCCACTTTAGCATAAGAGGAACGGGAGATAAATTATTACCCATCATTACTGTACTTCAGAGGTACAAGTAAATCAAACTTCTAGACCCTTATGTATATATAACAAGATCTTGAAGGAAAAAAAACCCTCATGCACAGAAAACCAGCCCCCCCCCCCCCCCCCCCCAAAAAAAATGTTTAGGCATCTTAAAGTTACCAACTTTTCATACATGTCTAAGAATGATTTAATCAAATTCAAATTTATGTTAAGATGGAGAATTTATTTTTAAAATTTAGTTCAACCTACCATGGAGTGCCAAATGTTTATCTTTCAAGCATCCACCTCCACTTCTAACCCAAAATTGTAAGAAGAGAACACTTTGTCTGATATCACAGTTATTTGTAGTTAACAAAGCAGCTAAGTCTTTCACATCTGTTCGTAAATTTTCAGCCAAACACAGCACTTGCAGATAGCTAGCAGCATTTATCTAAACAAAAGTTAAGACAAAGACTACTGAAAAACAACTCATCCATCCAGACATAAATCACACAGAAGCAAATTGTTCTATATGTGCTTGCAATACATTTTTCCTTCTAACATAGTACACAACAATTTAATAAAGTAGATTACAGTTATATTAAAACTTCTGTAGAGGAGCAGAATTTTGTGCCAAATCCAAACAGCCCACATCACAGAACTAAGTTCAATTTAAGAATTCAACCATATGGACCTTGTTTCTCATCACAAGACAGCAGGTTTTAGTGAACTATATTCACTTTAAAGGCTTTCCTTTCTTTTAAGCCTCCTCTTTATCAGGTAGCCCAAAAGACTTTCAATATTACACCCCCCCACACCCCTTTTCCAAAAGTTAGTTCCTACTGATTCTCATTTACTTAGGTTTCTAATATAATATATAACTATTTGCTATACAGAATACCAATATTATATTAAATTAATATATTGTATTAAAGGTTTACATTAAAGAAATAACCCATCATATTTTTACAATAGTTCCTTTACTTTTCAATGAATGAACCAACACTGGCATAGTCAGTTTTCAAAACAAAGTTATTATTAGACATAGCTTGTATGAAATGAATTATTCCATACTGAAAACTGAATTAAGAGATGTATTTATTGTAATACCCTCACAAATACTAAATGATTACAAAAATAAAACCTCCGGGCTAACAATCAATAACTCTACATGTAAAGATAAGTACTTCCTATATGTCCCTGCATTAAAAAAAAAAAAAAAGTAGTTTTCCAATAAAATAGATATAAGCTAGATATAAACCTAAATCAACATTTAAGTGTCAAGCTTAAATTAACTGACAAATATTTGCTTGGGATGTATGCGCACTTCCAAGCACAGACTTACCAGGGAAGGGGTTTTAAAGTTGATTTCTTCAAAATAGCCATCAAACATTAAACTAAATGTTGGATCTACATAAAGAGATATCAGTTAACTGTCATGAAATTACATTCAAAACTAATTATTTTCTTTAATCATTAAAGCACTCAGTTGAAGCATCTTTACTTGAATACTAACAAACTCATTTTATAGTCTCCAGACTCATTAAATTTTACATCCGGGAGCTGCAATCCACCATTACTATTTAAATCATCCTGTTCAAATAGGCTCTTATGTGTGGAAAGCCTAATTACTGAAATAAACACTACTCACCATTAGTAGTAAGAATTACAGGCCTCTTTGCAGTTGCCATGAATGTCTTTATTGCATTGAGAAACCCTGCATCTTCATCAAATATTATATCTACCTATAGAAAACAAATGAAGTGCAAAATGCCAATAGCTTCAACAACAGGTACAAGCTGTGAATGCAGTAAGACAATGCTAATTACAGAATAAGGCTTTTAACATTAATATAGATTTTTTGAACATACGTGGGCCATGATAGTAAACATGCTTCAGGTAAGGTCCACTTGTCTTCACACAGCCGTTTGATCAGTCTTCTGTGATCAAGCTCCCCCTGCCTTTTTTGTTTGTTTTTTGTTTTTTTAAATAAAAATGTTCTGTAGGATGAACCCACAGTTGGCAACATTGCTATACAGCCTTAATCTAGTTAAAATTACGTTCTGGGCTGTAATTTTGCATTCTTAATTTAGGACCTAAAGATGGTTTTGGGTAAGAGGACTTCATTAGAAAAGAGAAATTTAATATGGGCTTAGAAATTTTAACTACTGGGATGGTTACGGTGACTGTTTCAAACTGTCTCAGAGCATTTAATTAGTCTAAAATTAAAATCAATACTTTTGACATAACCAAAGAAATTAAGGTAGCAGAATCTTGCAAACTGTTCCAACAGTGAGCAACTGTTGATAGTCAAGCAATAGGTAGTTTCTTCATCTTTAAAATATGCTTGTAAAATAATGATCAGTGATAAATTTGTGCAAGTCTGATTAAGAAAATACTCAGGAGGATGAAGTAATTAAGCACTGAATTCGTTTTTTAAAAGTTGATAAGCCTTACACTTGAATCTCCCTAGAAGTCTCACAGAGGAAAACATTAATTTCTTTAAACATAACAAAAGTATGCATTGCTCATATCAGTATTTCACCTGAGTTTTACCTCTTCAAAGAGAATGAGAGATGTTGCACTTTTTCTGTTGTGTTCTCCTCCTTCGACTTCGTTTACTGACTTGATTTCAGCATCTTTCTTTTCTTCACATGAATCCTGATTTTCTGCAGATGGGTGAACAATTAACAGTAAAGGAAAGGAGGACTGAAACCATTTAATATGCATTCTAAACACTGGTTTCAAAGACTGCCCAGTGTATAAACTACTTAAAAAAACCCTACACTGACACAAAATTTTAGATATCTGACCTACATCCTTTTCTGATGTCTCGTTAAAAAAAAAGTTGAGAAACTTGCTGGAAATTCACTAGTGTGTGGTGATGGGGCTGACTCTTTGCAAAAAATTCATGTGAGCTATGATGTGCTGGGGCATGGCATAGATGCTGTCTAAGTCCTTCAAGACAAAGTAATGCAATTGCCTGAAAATACAAGGGCTAGACTTGATTACCCCAATCCTATTCAGTGCTTTGCTCATTCATTCCTTTCTACTGCCTATGCAAAAATACTGGTTGTCTAAATACAATATTTTCTTTGTAAAAATCTGTCTGTAAGACTCGTGATCCCATGAAACATTTGGAAATGTACTACTCATGGACTTCAGTTTGCCTTTCTATATATTAAAATCCACATTCTGTGATCAAACATTTTTTGGCTTTGGGGGACACCCTAATTCTGTGGCAGTAATTTTGTATGCACATACACCATGTAGCACAATGACCACTTCACCCCAATCTGAAACAGGCACCAAAGTAGTATAAATGTGTTTACTACAGACAGAGACAGTTTTTAAATTTATGCTCTCTTGACTAAAAGCTCTGAAAAAGACAAGGGAAAGCAAGCCAAGTGTACTTAACAATGTGTTAGATGGTCTGTGCACTAGTTAGCTCTCCTGTACTGGAGCATAATGCACCTTCTATGTGGATAAGTGCATCAGAGATGTTAAGAAGCCCTTTCTGGCAGTTAGGGTATAATAAATATACTTATTCTACTCGTTTCTCCACCTATCTCCAGATACACAGTAGCACAGTATAGCTTTTCCATCTCCAAAGAAGATAACTGATCATTAAATAGTGATACCTACCTTTATTTTTTTCTTGCGATGTTACTATTTCATCATTATTTTTCCGTTTGGAAGAAATTTTGAAATAGTTTGCTAGTGTTTTAGGGGGTAAGCTTCGTTTTGCTCCTCTTGGTGAAAGCGGAGGTTTTCTTGGCGAAATAACTTTCTTAGGAGAATATATTTTTTCTGCAAGATATGTTTTTCATTAAACTTATGCTTGAAATATATAATTTCAAACTGACATTTCTCAGGCAAATTTAAAGCAAATCCCTGTTCAGCTGTTTTGTATATAGCACAGGATAGTTTTACTGTGCATATTTCCGCTCATTTTACTTTTCTTCTCTTGTTACAGGGAACAATTTCCCTTCAACATTCTATTCAACTGCCATAGCTTTTACTCTACCACTAGAGATATAACTGATGAAGATAAAAGTCAGTCATTCTGAGAAAGTCATTAAATTTGGTACATAGCTGGGTAAACCAGCTGAGCATTTATTACTATTATGGTGGCCAGGTAAACTGAAATTTGCTATCTTTTCCAGAGAATTGATGTCTAAAAATTGTTTTGGGAAGTCAGTTTCTAAAAAAGACAGCTATAGCTACGAAACTTACTTGGTGACTTGGCACTGCTACAGCTGTTAAAGAAGCAAGGTTTATGTGCGTTTATGCCTTTTTTGTCCACTTGATGAGACTGAGTCGCTTCTTTTAGTTGAGACAGTATCTGTCTACCGCTGCGCTGGCAAGAGGCATTAACTTCAAATATCTGCAATTATATTTAATTTATAAAAGAAATTTTAGACTTCTTGTACTACAGTTGCTTTATATCACTAGTTACAATTAAGAAAAATGCCACTGAAGAGACTCCACCAACCTTGAAACCAAGTTCCTGAGCACAAGCATATACTGCAGCAGTTTTTCCCACTCCTGGTGGGCCAGTTATCAGAACAGTATTGCAAAGGCTAGTCTCTTCCTCAATATCAGATTTATCATCTTTAAAGTCAAGGCTGTCCAAAGAATCTGTAGAATTATTTAAAGGAGAAAAGGATTGTTTGGACCATTACCCCTTCATGTCATTTTATGCCAACATTAACAAGAAGCAGCTATGTATACATATTTTATTTTATTTTTAATTCTGTCAGCACCTTGATGTTCTTTATCCTCCTTTGCCCCTTTCTGATTTCTTTTTTCTTCCCAATCAGCTCTTTTTTTCCATTCTTTTAACCAACTATAAGGGGAAAGAACAGAAAAAGAAGTTATTACTCAGTAAAGCAACTCAAATTCAGATGGAACATAATGTAAAATTAGAAGAGATCAGCCACTTTTTCTCCCTCTCAAACTAAATCGAGTTCCTTCAGATTAAAAAAAGTTTTGCTTGGCATTTGATTTTTTTTTCCTTAAAGAATGAAGAAGGAATCCTTCTATTAGCTGACTTGTATAAAAACAAGTCACTTCGCAAATTCTCGCTAGAGAATACTTTGCCATTCATGATAAGCACTGTCTGGCAGATGGATCATTAAACTCTGCATAAGAGTCACAACAATAACTTAAACCAACACAGACTTTAACAGAAAGCACAATAGATTAGATGGACTTGAGCGCTAAATTACCGTCAACAGCAGAGGCAGTGCATCAAGATCAGGCTCAGGCATGCTTGCAGGAAAGTATAGACAAGTACTGATAAGTTGCTATCTCTCATTCATGTGGAGTAAACATAAAATAACCTGACAAAAGTCAGTTTTACTGAAATTGTAAGGACATTAAGTAATTAAGTATTCCATTTTAACCCATGATCTACTGTAGCATTTCAGGTATGTTTTTATTTGGTACCATACAAATTTCTATGATATTGCTATAAAGTAAACTATGACCAACATGTCATTCATACCAACCGACAATTTTTTTCTGCAACTTTTTGGAAGAGAAACCAAAGCAAGGCCCCAAAACACACACTCTGTAAGTCTTTTTCAAGCACAGTGTCAAATTGTTAGCTTCACTTTAAGCATAATCAAGTAGTACAATGCTCTGGGTTATTTTAAGACAATGGATCCATGCTCGCATTTCTGACCTGTGCAGCTTTTCAATTTCTTTCTTGTTCCCTACAAGTTCACTGGAGTCTTGAGGCTGATACTTTTCTGTCCAGAGCACATCTTCCTTTTCAACACCTACAGAAGAATTATCCACTTTTAAAGTATTTCTTCATCTGAAAGAGTTGAGCAAATCTGGCAGAATATTAAGACTGAATAGGATTGCTGAATTTGGATCATGGGATTAAGACAAGGAAAAACCCTTATAAGCAGAGAACATAAAAGCAGTTTCAGATCAGTATTTCAGAGAAAATTAGTTCTTACCTATAAGGATATGAAGTAGGCTGTATGGAGAAAGCTATGAAAACTGAAAGAGGAAAAGACAGCACAAAATCCACTAGATGATACACATAAACATGTCCCAGTACAGGCTTCCTATACAGCTTCCATGCATGAACTTACACAACTTAAGGTTAAAACTCACTGTTAATTCTTGTCTGTCTCATAAGACACACAAAGTAATAACGACAATAGTGAATATCCTTTGAATCCTTTATGTGGTCTACTTATTTTATAATGTTCTTGTGTTTCCCCTGTTTCCTCTATACACTCATTGGAGGCAATCTGGAACTGTCCTGCACCACAGTGGAAGGATGACGTATCACATATTTAAATCTCTTTGCACTGATAAAATGCATCAGACTTGAAATGTAGTTACCTGAAACTACGTTTGGCTCTGATAAAACTTCAGCGTCTTCTGTCATAACATCCGATTTCTGGGTCTTGTCTTTTCCCAAATGTGTTGCCAGTCCTGTCTCTGCTTGTTTTTTCCCAGCTATGGGAGTGCTAAGGTTCCTGGAAGCTTTGGATTTTATCTCAGCCTCTGTAACTTCAACTCGTTTTCTTCTTTTTGATTTGTGGTCTTCAGTTTCTTTCCTTTTCCTTTTAGTTTCTTTCCAATTGTCAGAATGCTTTTGATTTACTTCAGACTTTACAGTGCTATCTCTGTTTTCTATGAGAAAACATATTACATCTTTTTAAATTTCAGGCTATGCCCATTACAGCTGTATATTTGCTTAAGCCACATTTGAAAGAATTTGGTCAAAATGACCTGAAATATAAGGACCAGTTTATTTCCAACAACAATATTCTTTCATTGAACAATTTCTGGAAGTTTCAAGTTGTTTTCTTATGCCACTGTTTGTTTTTGTGGGAGGTGAGATTTACTATGTAAATTACTAACCTTGTATACTGTTTTCAAAAAGCAATCGTTCTGTTTGCTTTTTCAGAAGCTTGTAAAAATACTTTCGTACAGGAAACTGGGAGTTGAAGAACATGATCTCATCTAGTAAGTCTTTTCTGAATATTTCAGGAAAAACTGTTCGCTCACCAGAGAACTGTAATATAGAATAAAAAGTCATTCAAAAATATTATACAGAACAGCAATGACAGTTTTTCATAATTTAACATTGGTAGCTGTCTTCTTAAGACCAGTGATTAACAGAAAGCCCTGAAAAATCACCTACTGTTGTGATGCAGAAGGGGCAAATCTCTCACACACACACACACACACACACACACACACACACACACACACACAATCCATGGCTGACATTGACTTAAGCTACAAGATTTTTTTTTAGTAGAAGTTCTAACAAGTAACAAAAATTCTCAATTTACTCTTCATTGTTATGGTAACAAAAAATATTTTTAAAGTACTAACCACAGATGCAGAATGGTTTCCAGTTAGTTTGGAATTCACAGTGGAAAATTCACCAAGTGAGATAGTGATATTTGTGACATTAGTGACTTCAGTATTCAGTTTCCTTAGCTTAGTTAATATAGGACATGATGGTGATTTCAATTTCCACAATGGATAACCTACAAAAAAAAAGTAAGCCTTCAACAAAACAGAGATGCAGCCACTGACACAATACCCCACACTAAGTGGCAGTAAATGCTCTTTCATTTACAGCTTGATCATGTCAAAGCCAAGCTTATTTAATTACACTACACTGACTTTGTATTTTTCCTAATTCAACCTCCCACAAGCACAAATTTGCACACTTGTATATAAAACATTTCTCCAGTAAATTGCTCCTGGGCTCTGATCACTTTAAATAACTACCTGTGACCTCACCGGTTCTCTGTAGGACAGCTGTCCTCCCCAGGATTGCTGGTTGGTTTGTAATCATAAAAGTTAAGTCCTACTCTACCTTCCGCCATGCCCTTTAGTAAGAGCATTGTAGCACACTCCCTCACTTAGCATGGGGAAAAAAACTGGGCTGCTCTTTTGAGAAGCATTTCGCCTGTGTTTGAAGGAAATCGTTTCTGCCCCAATCAGTCCAACATGACTTTTATTCTCCAAATTAGAACTTGAAAGACTGATTTTTTTTGATTACACATTAAGACTATTACATCCCTACCCATAAACGTATATATTACTCTAGCATCAACTTAACATGAAAGTTGTGCATATAAAAACTGGAAGCTTGTAAGCATTCATTTCTTCCTGCAACACAAGAAAGGCAGGCCAATTATTCGAGTCATAATAAGTTCTGTTTTCCAACTTTCTTTTCTGTACAGATCTCCCAAAGATTTACTTGAAACTATTATATAGATTTATCAATGAATGAACAAAAGCTTACACTCATCTTTCTGCTGTACATGGACAACTGTCTTAAAACAGGAACTTGCAACAGAGTATGCTTCCATTATTGCTGCTTTCTTTGCAATCTGTCTTTTCAGTGACTCTGGCAAACCACTCATCAAGAATTCACGTTTTGCTCTGAACTGATCACCATCTTGAGAATTTTCAGATGCATCTCGGCTTTAATGAAAACAGAAGTTTAAGGAAAAAATAATTACAACTACTAGGTACACTGAGCTACAACAGAATTTAATAAGATTCACTTTACACATTAAGTAAGAAATAGTCTGGGAGAACTGTTAAAATTAATTCAACTATAATGAGTTTGTATTTAATTTTAAAGTTTTGTGTTAGTAGAGATTTTAAAACATCCTGAGCTGCACATAAAAACACAGAATCAAGAGCATGAATTTCTTTATGCTAGTCATAAACTAGGTTTTGAAACATCTAAAATGGCTCAACAATAGTTAAAGAAGCAATCCTCCAAAAAAACAAACAAAAAAACCCCCAGAAGTGTACAAGCTGCATATTTATCGGTATAAAACATGAACATTTACACACATTTCAATAAGTGAATTTAAAATTGTAAAATGAGAGAATATTAAAGTAACCTTGAAATACATTTTAATTCTTAAGCAACTGTAATTTTGACCACTGACCTGCTTTCATCAAAGATCACAATTGGTGCATCTGCAGTCTTTTGAACATTTTTGCCTTGGAACGAAGGGGGACAGCCCAGTTTTCCTTTAAAAAAAAAAGGGGGGGGGGGAAGAAGAGGATTATGATTGGATTACCACTGATATACAGCTCAACCTTCTTCTCTCATCATGTCTAGATTCTAACTTTGCTTCCCTCCTCACTATCTATACTTTCCATCTAATAACATTCCTAATGGAGTCTCCTTTTCTTAAGGGAAAGCTGAGTACTTTAACCTCTGTAAAGGCACTGCATTGAGGAGACTTTCAGACTAAAAAAGTTTTCATGTAAAACCATACTATCTACATTAATTAATATTGTTATATTTCTAGTTATTACATAACTATAGACGTTATTTTACATAACATTAAAAAATGCTTAAGTTAGCATACAGTGCTTTGTAGTATTCTACTATTGGCAGTTACATATTACTAGTTTTTCAAACAGTTTCCCCCAGTTGGGGTGGGGGTGGGGGGGCAGGCCGGGGGAGGAAGGAAGGGGGAGCAATCAGAGAAACATGTAAAAAAATCTCTACACTATAATTCATGTCATAAAAAGGAAGGCTATGTATATGAATATTGTATTTATCAAAACAGAAGAGGAATGTACTATAGAGGACATTTTATAAAATAAAAGTTAAAATACTTAATAATCATAATAAAAATTTAACATGTGTTTAGTAAAAACCTAATTACCATTTGAGTTCTTGGTAACATTCACATTTCTAGACTTTTTCCCCAGAACATCATTGAGGCTCCGAAGATTCGTTTGTTTTTGCTTCACATTATGCATTGTAGTAGTGCCATTACTCAGGCCTGAATCTAAAATTATTACCGATTCCTAGAGGGAAAGCAAACAAAATAAGGAAGGAAGTGCAATCTTTTCTCCTTTGTTAACACCACCAACTAATGATAGGTACTTAGAAAACTGAACACACAGCTAGAGAGCTTGGAAATTAGTGAACATAATTTGAAAGTTATAAAATACTTTTATTAGTATTGCCTACACGGAAATAGTATATAGGATTAATTTCTCCCAAGCCTACTGTCCTCTCCTAACTACTAAGGACAATACATAAATGCAGGCCAAAATTACTTATCTAAATTTAGAAGTCTAAAACATATACATCGGAGACAGACACCTTGTTCTCCATAAGGTAAAGAAACAGTCACTTTTAGAGTGTGACTACCTGGTCACTATCCGGACTTCATAGATCTGCATTAGGATGATCTTTGCAGTCCAAGTCTGGCAGTTCTACATCACTATTTGATATTTAGCATACCATTTTATCACTATGTACCTTATTTGATTCCTTAAGAGAAACATTTGCAAGATGAGAAACATTTTTTTCTGCTTAAATAAGTCACAAAACTTGGAAAATTTTTTTTTCAAAGTATACAGGCTTACTTCATTTTCTTGCAATTTTTTCTTTTCAGCAAGAGCTTGCTGTCGTGATGAGCGCCTCACAGGAGTCGATAAGTCTTCGCTAACCTTTGTTCTATTATGCCGTATAGCCTTTGCTTTTTCAACCAGCTGTTTCGCTTTGGATATATTTTTAGAAGTAGAGCTCATCTATTAACAAAGTACAAAATAACTAAAATATCTAGCAATTTATAGCCATCTATCCTGTAAGTACTTCACATATTAATATCATCTGTCACACTCATAAAAGCATATGATTTGAAGTTTATATCAAAAACAAGAAGTGAAAGACTAGAAAGAGGAGCAAACTGTGACAAGCTAAACATCCAGTTACAAATAATAAAATACTTCTCAAAAGGGAATCAGAGCCCTACAAGGGGATCCTCCAGTTAACTTTATTACACAGTCACACAATACTGAATATTAATATAACTACACACATACAGTAAGTGACACAAAATACTGTTATATGACACAAAAAGTGTTTCATAAATTACCTTTATATTTTTGGAGGTAAACTCTTCATTTTTCATTGCTTCAGCTTTATTTGATTTTTTAGTTCCACTGATCCGTGTAAACCTCATTCTAATTAAGGAAAAGTATTATGAAATTACTTTAATAAAAGAAAATATTACTCTAAATTTCATATTCTAGAGCCTTTAAAAATACAGTGCTGCAGGGAGAAATAAACCCCCTCATAGGTGTATTGTTTTTGTCTTTCAACACAAGCACAATTCTAGAGTCAACTCTGGTTCCACTATATTATTATCCAACATGCTCAATACTCATGCAGCACTGGTATGCGTTCCAATGAATTTATTATGTCTTACTCTTAAAATATCTGCAAGAAAACAAAGTGCAAAAAGACAGAATATATTCTAAAATGTTTACCTTATTGGGCTGTTTGCCTCAAAGGGTATTGTAATCACCTCAGCCTTATACACATTACTTTTCTCCAAGGATTTCCTCCTTGCTTTTGGTGTGGAAGTCTGTAAAGGACTATCACTTAATTCATTTTCACAAAAAGCATTTTTAATTCTATTTTTTTTAGGTGTAACCTTTTTGGATGTTTCAATTTTCTTCTGCCTTAAACTCCTCCTTAACTCATTCACTTTTGGACTTGAAATTCTTACATCTAAAGCATTGTCCTTAATATGAACACTAGCTCCTGAACACTCATCTTTGTTGTAATCGCTACTATTTAAGACACACATTTCCTTATTTTCCAAGGCCTTCTTTCTTCTGTTTCCATTTTTCTGAAACTTTTTAGGTCTTTTGTTTTTAGTTTTACTGTTTTCAGGGCTATAATGTGAATGTTTGTCCACATAATCTTCTGGTATTTCACTTTCTAATCTCTTATTTGAAGCAATGTCACCTCCTCCTGTTCCTTCTTCTTTTGAATACTTTGTAATGACTTGTTTTAGTTTTCCAGGTGCCTTTTTAACTCCACTTTTTGTTATATCTGATGTCGGTTGTCTAAAGGCTTTCATAAACTGATGCCTTTCTTCTAGGGAACATTTTGACTTTAAAGATTCTGATCCTGCAGTCTCTAGTACAGCCAACTCCAATTCCTTTTCCTCAATAACGACATTAGATTTTCTTTTCTGAGTAATTTGTTCAGTTTGTTCACTCTCCAAGAGCAGTGGACTGCTATCTTTTTCCCCTACGCATCCTTTCTGCTTCAAAAAAATGGAAGCTACTTTCCTGGAAGCTTTTTGCTCCTTATGTAGAGAAGGTGATTTGGGGGGAACGGAATGAATTTGTGCAAGGACAGTTACTGTTTTAAGTGGTAGTTGTGGAGATTCCTCACACTTTTCAGGATCACTAATGCTATCACTTTTGACAGTTTCATTTGCTGTAAAAGAATTGTCCAGTGTTAGCTTTGTGCCTTCGTCAACATGATCTAGATTATCTTCTCCTTGACTCTTCAAGAAGTCCTCAAACGACACAGTTATTATGCTATCATTTACCTGTGATGGCATATCATCCATCAGAACTTCAAAACTTGAGTCACTAACAGCAACCTCACACTCTATTTTAGGAGATACCATTTTTTTCTTATCATTAGGTTCCTTTTTAGAATTTTCATTTAACTGGTTTTCAGCTGAAAAACTTTCAGACAAGTCCATATTTACTTTGTACTTCCTTTTCCTTGATTTTCTTAGACTATTTTTCATTCCATTTATTTCAGAGCCAACTTTCTTAGCATTTTTTCTGTAGATGACATTGTTTGAGATGTTCTCACTTTGCAAATTATCTTCTGCTAATTCTTCTACACGGTTTTGGTCAACTAAAGTACAGGTGGCAGTAAAATCATTAGCATCTTGTTTTGATCCTGTTGTTCCTCTGCTGCTGTCATCGCTATTAATTTCTATTACACGTTCATTCTCAGATTCTTTCATCTCTCCTAGCTTATTATTTAAATTAACTCTCTTCCCTCTCCTCTTCAGCTTTGAAGGTGGTTTCAAAGGTAAGTTACAATCTTTGTCATCAGCATCCAACTGTATTTTATTTTCTCCAGCTACAACTGGTGATGTAGCTTTCTCAGTTACAGATGTCTTTCTAAAATAATCCAGTATATTGTTGGGTTTTGGTGGTGACAACACTTTATCCACTGGTTTTGCTAATGGTGAAAAGTATCTTGTGATTGTTTTCACAGAAGCATCTTCCTCTCGCCGTTTCTTGCATGACTAGAAAAAAGTTCAGTGTTAATCTTAGTTTTTTTAAAAAAAACTAAAACGACAGGTAATATGAAAATACAAAGCAGTTCAGTATGCAGCACTTATTAGTGACAGTAGTGACAACAGTATTTTTCTGGAAGATAAAAAACTTGCATCAAAGCACTAAGACTGCATACGTGTCAGTTTTATCTCAGTTTTTTCAACAGGCATCTAAACTTCAAAGAGATTTTGCCATTGAGAAAGAATTAAACCCCATCCTGAAACTTGCTCTACACATTGAAGACCCCCAACACTGAGAGTGACCACCAGGTCCCCAGGACAGCTCTGCAGAGACCTGCTACTTCCTCACCCGAGCTGGGAAAGACTGCCTTCAAGCCACACGCTCCCCCGTTAGGTACCGTGAGATGCTGCCAGAGCGTGTATTTGCAGAGCATTTAGCCAAAGAGGCACAAAACTGACGAAGGATGTATGATTCTACCGGTAAGGAAAACATCTGAACACCTGAAGAAGCAGCCACGCCTTTCAAAATACTCCAAGAAACTGAACCTACTCCATCACAAAACAGAGCTTGTCATGTTTTGAGGAAGAAGACTAAGAATTTCATGATTTCCTTGCTTATTTTGGTAAGCTTTAGAACTGAGCTGAACTGCTCCGAAATCACGCCATCAGACCCTAAAAAAGCGATCCCAAAGAGCGGTCCGCCTAGTTAGGCTTCCGCGGTCATTACAAACGATCAAGCGAAGTTTAATAATCGCCGCGTTTAGAAGCCGCTGGCGCAGCAGCAGCAGCTCAGCCCCGCGCGCCCCCCGGCCCCGGCCCGCCGCGTCCCCACCTGAGCGTCGCCGTCCTTCCCGGGGAGGGAGGCGGCCGCCGCGGCCACGGCGACCCTGCCCACCATACCCCGGGCGCTGGCGGGGAGCGGAGCGCTCAGCCGCGGGGGTAGGCGGCCGCCGGCGCCATGGAGCGGGCCCGCCGCCGCCGCTGCCGCCGCCCGATGGCCGCTGACAGGAGCGAGCGCGAGGCGCGCGGGCGGCAGAAAAGCGCGCGCGGGCCGCGATTCGGAGCTCCGCGCAGAAGGAGGCGGCGCCACCGCGCCCCACGTGACCCGCGCGCGGCTGCCAACGGCCGGCCGCGCTCCACTCTCACGTGACCCGGCGCGCGGCGACGCCCGCCCCCCCCGCTCCCCGAGGGGTCGGTCACGTGGCGCCAGAGCCCCGCCCCGCTCCCCCCTACCCCGGCCTGCCGCTGTCAGTTGGGCTTTCGCGCCGCGAAATGTGGAAAGGGGAGGGGGCGCGTGACGTCAGAAGGAGGCTGGAGGGGGGGGCACCGGATCCGAGAGGGGCCAAACTTCGCGGCGGTGGCGGGCGCTGCGGAGCGGGCGGGGGGCGGCTGGCGGGGCTCCCTCCGCGCGCGCGGCCGTTAGCGCGGCGCCGCCCGCGCGGCGCCCGGATGTGGGGCCCTTCCGGGGGCGAGGCCCGGCGCCGCGCCCGCCCCCCGCCTCGCTCCGCCCCGCCGCGCCGGGGCCTGGCCGCCGCGGCTGCCCATGGAGGCCGAGGCCGAGGCGCGGCTCCTCTTGCAGGAGGCGCGGGAGAGCATCGAGGCGGCGCGGAGCTACCGGCGGGAGCTGCAGCAGCGGCTGCGGGGGCTGCAGCAGGCGCGCAAGCAGGTGGGGGAAGCGGGGCGGCCGCGCCCGGGGCCCCTCCCGCCCGCCCGCGGCCCGCGGGCCGCTCCCTGCCCCCGCGGCGGGGCGCTGTGCTGGGAGGGGGCCGAGCTTCGCCCCTCGGGGGCCGCTTGGCGAGCGGGTCGAGCCCGGGTGGGGATTTCTAGGCGAAGAAGGCGACGGAGGGGGGATCCGGCGGGTCCCGGCGCGGAGGGGGCACGCGGGCGCTGGGGTTAGCGCGGCTGCCTCAGGAGAACCTGGATGTGGCAGCCGCAGGTGCCGGGGAGGATGGGCGGTGTTGGACGGATGGAGCAGGTACTAGGAGGGAGGGGGTGTGAGTTAGAGGAGTCTGTTCTTCAACTGAACCTGATTTCCTGAGATGATGGAAAGGTTTTCTAGGCAAGAACAAATATCTAAAGAACTAGATTTTCGGAAGGAGGTGGGATGCTAAGCCTCATTTTAAAGAGTGTCCTGCATGTCTCCTTCCCCTCACCTATAACAAAAACATCTGCACGTCAGGCTTTGGTTCACATGCTGTCCCGAACCCTCTCGTCCCCACGCAGAGAACTCTGTGGGTCACGTCCTCCGCGTGTCATGTGCAAGTATTGCTAATGTTCCAGGTTAGCTGGTTTTTCTGCGGCTGTGCACTAAAGCCAGAGGAGGGTTTTTCATTGGGGCTGATAACCCACCCGCTCTGCAGTGAAGATGCAAGATAAGCTATGCAAGTGTGGGTAGGGAGACTGTGGAGAGCCACTGAAAGACTGGCTTCCCTTCTAAGATGCCCTCTAAGTATCCGTTGTAGCTGCCTTTAGTCCAAACCTTGCCATCCCAGTGTTGCCAGATAAAACGTGTTGAGAGCAAGTCAGTTTGCCTCACTGCAGTGGCTGCGGCTGCTTAATTAACTCACTTTTCTTTCCTTTTCCTCTCTGAGGGAGTTTCTTTGCCTGTGTGCATTTGTTTCTGTTCTCCCTCTTTCCAACTTTGGGACCGCTCACCTTTTTGTCCACAAAGAAGCGGCGGTGCAACAGGCACTCAAAGAACCTGGATGTCCAGAAGTGCCAAGTGTCTTAGGCTGGAGTTCAGGTAGCAGAAGCTTTATTGTTTGGAGACTGGTGGCTGAATGTGATAGGAAAGTTCTTTAGATCCCTTATGTCACATCCTTTTCTTTTGGACCAATGGGATGTGGTTTTCGAAAGCCTTTGTGCAGCTCTATACGTTTAAGGACTTGTATTTCCTCTACACTGGGCTGGCTGCGTAGCTGGTCGTAACTCTGAGGTTGACTTGCTGAATTTGTATCTGCCTGTAATGGAGGTAACGGGGCTTGGAGAAGTGGCTGTTCTCTCTGTCTTCCTCCACCCCACCCCTGTACAAAGCTAAACACTTCCTTTTTTTCTGAAGCATTGAAATAACAAGAGAAGGGAAACGAGGCTATGTGGCAGCTGCAGAGGTTCATGAATATTACTTGAAGAGGAAATTTATTTTACCTAACCAGAGAACTTCCTGTGTTGGTTGTCTGTACATCTAAAGATCTAGAAATTACGTGTAAGGCAGCATGCATGTTGCAGTATTTCCTTGTGTGCGTAACTTAGAAAAGTTGTTCACAGGAGATGTTTACTTCTGACATTTGGATCATTAGTTCAGGGTGTTCGAATGCATTTTGGTCCCTAAAAATCAGATTCAGCAAGTTCGCAAATGTTTTAATAAACACTTGTAGAACCTTCTGTGATCTTGTTCGTCCAGCATCGAAACAGATCTGTTGTTCACCCTATCCTGTAACCCAGGAGCACAGATGCATTCAAAGGAGTTCACAGGTGGCTATTTGGAAAAGGTTAAAAAGAAAGTAGCTGTAGTAGGATTTAAAAAAAGTCTAGTGTGGTGCTATGCTCTGGAAAAGTGCTTCTAGATAGATAGAAGACTGGTACTTTTTCTTTCCAACGAGGATTACCTGTATATGATGGCAGAGTAGTTTTCGAGTAGGATTACAGCAGTTGTGAAAGCGGGGGGGAAAGACCAAGAGAACGTTCAGATTTTTCTGAGAAAAGAAAATTTAATTGAAGTACAAATAACCCAATTTGTATTTAGCTCTAGCCTTAGACTTATCTTGGTTTGCTTAGCTAATATGCCTTTCCTCTTGTCCAGGCTAGTTTCTGTGCCTCCTTCCCTGCTGCACATATACTAAAAAGACTACATTAATTTGCTCACTGCCTGTGGCCTTTTTACTTCACACACAGCTTTTCACAGGCAAATGCAGATAAGGTGGTTCAGAAAACTAAAAGATGTGTGTGATCTTTGATTTTATCCTGAATCCTTCTTTCTTGTTACTTCAATTTAGATTAGAGAGAGTGCAACATTGACCAGAGATGTACTTGAGCAACATTTTAATGATTTAAAAGGGACCCTAAAGAAGCTGTTGGATGAGCGACTGATGTCACTGCTGCAGGAAGTAGATACTATAGAACAAGAGAGCATCAAACCGTTGGATGAGTGCCAGAAACTAATAGAGCATGGAGTCAGTACAGCTGATGACCTGCTCCGTGAAGGTAAGGCAGGACCTGAAATTAAGTCTTAGCTCTACCTTCTAGTACGTCTTCTCTTGAAGACTGGAATCTTCCTGTTATGGTCAGTTTATCTGGCTCATTTTGGGCCATACCAACTGTTGCAAAGAGATTACAGGTGGGTAGATGTAGGAAAAAGCCAATCAATATTATCTCCTACAAACACATATTAATATTTCACTGCAAACGTAGGGTTAATTGTACTTGTGTTAGCATAGCTACTCTGAGAGAGCATCTGCTTTCAGAAGTGTATCTTACCGCAGAGTTGTCCTGCACCTCAGGACACTAGAAAGAGGATTATGTCAGGCTGCTTTAAAATAAAATATAAACTGGGTACCATAATAACAAAAAATCTCTGTTGGTCTCACTAAGTTAGCAGCTGAGTCCAGCAGAAGTACAGTGATGAATAAATCTTATGTCAATGCTCTGTAAGGATGAACTTCATCTGCTGTGGACCAGTAGTTCTCGTTACCACAATAAAATTAGTTAAAATTTGAATTTATTTAATCTTGGAAAGTGAGTTACTGCTCAAACTGAGTGAGTGAATGTTTGTTCTAACATTTGTGACTGGAAGGAAGTTATTCCTAGCTTATGGAGTAGCAACTGAAGTAAAAGGATTATTTTTCCTGTTAAGTGAAGAACATGAGGAATATGTATGCTGCTGTATGGAAAAAGGTTCCTCCAAAAGGTTTGAGGATGGAGCAGATAAAAATAGATGTGTGGAAGATTACAGTAAAGGGCAGAATGTGCCCTACTGCTGCTAAATACCTAGCCAGAAAGGAACGTCACTCTTGACTGTTTCCCCACATTGGAGAACCTACTTGGAGCATGTCTCAGCCATGAGTATGTTGGCAGTTTCCTTGCATTGTTCTCGTGTCTCAACTTTAACTTTCTTTCAACATGATCTCAGTTTTGTGAACTAAAGTGCATTGGGCAGTCTCCCATGAGCAGGAAATCTACCAGCTTGCACTCAGATGCGAGCTTAGTGCCTAAAGAGCATGCTGGCTTGGAAGGCACAATATTTAAGAATTGAATCGTCGGTTTCTGGCTAGTGCTGCAGCCTCCGGGACAGCTGGTAGTAACCTTGCTTCCATTTCACATATAGAGTTACTGCATCGCAAGGCAGTGACAAAGATTGCCTGTGTTGTATACAAGTTTCTGTCAGATCTCGGGAGACGCTGGCCAGCTGAGCCCTTCCTATCCCATGGGTCACAGTTCTCTCTGTAGCAATACAAGCGTTGCTAAGTCGTGTCGTTAAAGTGAGCAGAGAGATTACATCTGAGTCAGAAAGGAGTTAAGCCTCCATGCTTACTAAATCTCTTGCTGCCAGTTGTGACGTATGTTTTTCATTAGAGATTTGTAATCCTCCACTTGGAAATGGACTGAGCTCGCTAATGTGGTAAATTACCATAAAGTCGTCAGACAGGAGATGGAGCATACATCTCTGTCAGCTGAAGTGTGAGCCACTACTTTATACGGAAAGCTTATGAAAAGATTTCTGTTTAGCTCCACACTTTAATGTACAGGTTATTTCATACATTATGACAATAGTGATTATCTAGATTGTAGTAAGCAGAACGGTGGTTGAAGTTATTTTTTAAGCTTCAGCTTTTTGATATTTTGTCCAGTGAAGGTGCTTTGCTTTTTTTCCCCTTCATTTAAAGCAGATGGAGGAAAGGATCAAGAATCCTGATTCCTGGCATCTGCCCCCAGTTCTGCTACTGTCTGAGACCTGGGGCAAATTATTACATCTGTTATGGGTGTGTCTACAGAAAGCTTTGAGAGCTTCAAAAGTTGCTAGATAGGCTTTATATTGTTAACTATAATTTTGTTTTCTGGCTAAGAGTCTAGCAAAAGTGCTGAGAATGCTGCATGTTTAATTGGTTGTTCGTGTCAGAACTGGTTATTCTTTGAAGTGAAGAATGCCTGTCTTGGACATTTTCTCATTAGGAATATTTTTACCATTTGATTCCAGGAGAGAGTGCAGTCCATGGAGAAGTGGGACAAGAGAATGAGAAACTATGCAGCTTTACAAAAAAAGCATTACATATTCAGCTAGATAGGTAAGATACTGACACACTGAAGTGATCTCAGGCAGCAGCACATGTGCTGCTCCCCTCTAGAGGATCTTTTTTCCTTTGAAATAAAAGCCCTCCACTGCATTGCCATAAAAGTTTCATTTGAGGTGTTGCTGTCCTGTTTATTTCATAGACTTTCATTGAGTTGACAGTCACAGATGGAGTAGTTTTCAATCTGCCTATATTCTGTAGAAATATAGGCTGTTTATTTGTGAATGATGAAACCACTCCCTATGGAACAGCTTGTATTTCAGAGTATTTCCTGAGAAACAGTCTGGTTAGGACTGAAACACTGGAAGTTTTCTGAGTCTTTTAAGTTTGAAATGCACATGACACAGCTGTTCTTTCCTCACAAAGTCTATTTAGATTCAAATGTATGGATGACATACGAATTTGTGGAAGCTGGCCCCATTCATTTTGGCAAACTTTCTTTTCTCAGCTTACCAGAAGTGCCCTCCTTGGTTGATGTGCCTTGTTTATCTGCCCAGTTGGATGACTGCCTTCTTACTATACTGAAAAATCAAATATTCAGACATGGGACTGTAGCATCTCGCCCACCTGTACAGTTAGAGGAATTTGTTGAGAAGCCTGGAGGAATATTAGTCCGATGGTGTAAGGTAGGTAGAATATCCTGGGAGAAAACGTTCGAACTTGTGTTTTCTTGAAAGAAATGGAAAATGCCACTTTCCTTCTAAATTTTCTACTGCTTTCAAAGGAATGGTCCACTCCTGTGTGTAGTTAGAAGCTATTGGACAAGCAAGGAATGCCACCTTCAGGTACTACAGCCACTAAACAAATGAATAATGAAGAGTATTATATCTGTGGTCCATGACTGCCATTTGTACAGTGGCATCAAGAAATCCTGGTGTCCGTTTCTGACAGATGTGATTGACATGTAGCCATTCGTGCTGTGGAACTGTGTAGTTCATTTGTGTGGCAACAATAGCTGGATGCTGTCATTGAGACTGAACTTCATTGCTGGCATGATGCTTTTGTCCCCCTTTGAAGACAGTTTAGAAGAGCCAGTGTTTTCATTCAGAGGAGGCTGAACCTGTTTTGTTATGCTCTTACCTCTAAACATGTTTGCGTTCTTAGGGAGATGCAGTGGATGCAAAGAGAAAATATTCTAATACTGGCATAAGATACTCAAGTAATCTTTCTCTTTGATATTCAAGAAATATTTTTATTGAATAAATCACTGCTGTATTCTGATGTGGTTTAGTCATTGTTGGACAGCTCTATGTTCCTTGGCAGCATGAAACAAACTGTTGTTGTAGCAACAGCCAGTCATTGGTCACCTTACCTTGCAAAGGATGTGGATTCAAATTATAAAATCATAGGCACTGTAGTGGCATCTAATCTGACTGCCTGCACTAACAAGGATTTTCCTGAGTTTGGTCATGTTTGAATGACAGTAGAGCCTTCCCCATCTCCCCCTCCTCCCAAAAAACCCCCTCTGTCTTTTGACTTAGAGATATCAGAGAATGGGCAATCATCCTCTAGAACAATTTAAGAAGGATAATAGCAAACTCCCTTTGTTGTTAAAAATTGGCACTAAATTTCTTTTCCAAATTTGTCTTCACTTTTGGCTGCTGGATTGTGTTACATCTTTGTTTGCTAGATTGAAAAGCCTTTTTTTCAATGTCTCTTCTCCTACAGACTCCTACTTTAAACTGTGATCAAATCAGTCTTATACTCCTTTTGTATTAGTTGATTCAAACTCTGATTTTATTTTCTGGAACACATTTTCTGTTCTTAAATACTTTGTGACTCTTTGAATCACCTTTGATGACAGCCTGCAATACTATCCTAACATGTCCCGTCTCAGAGGTGGAAGGGGGAAAAGAAGAGCAGGGTCCCTCATTCATGTAATAAATGTTTCTCTAGGTGGATGATGACTTTATACCACAAGATTACAGACTGCAATATCGTAAGAGCACTGCCAATCACTTTGAAGACGTATATGTCGGCTCAGAGACAGAGTTCATAGTACTGCACATTGATCCTAACGTCGATTACCAGTTCAGAGTCTGTGCCCGAGGAGATGGACGGCAAGAGTGGAGTCCGTGGAGTGTTCCTCAGACCGGCCATACCACACTAGTTCCCCATGGTACTGTTTCACTGCTATTTATCTTCATCTTAAGTCCGTGTCTTCTCTGCAGGACTCCTGAAGGTCTATAGTTGAATGATTTATGGAGCGTGTTTTCTGTCTGATTTATGGAGCTTGGTTTTTGTCTCACGGTGGGGTTTCCTGACCTGCAGTGTATGCATGTAATGCACGATACATTATCTAGTCTTCCATACTAGAGTTTATTCTTTGCTTAACTTGGATTTCAGCTTTGTGGTGTGAGTGATAGCGAGCATTTCCATCAGGTTAGCTCCATGTCTGGGCTTGGAAGGCGTCGGTGCAAAACTTTATTGTTCACCATTTTTATGATTCATGTTTTACGAAATAAATGTGGGCTGTGTTCAGACTTATTATTGAGGTGGGGGCAGCTCTTTTTCTCTGAAGCTCAGCTGAGCACTGAGTGCGAAGAGAAGCAGAGAATCTGAGCTGTTTCAGCTTTTGTTTGGTTCCTGTGTTAGCCTCAGGGCTTTGTCCTCCTTAAGGTAGGAGGGTGTTGCTGCCTTAGAAACGAGCTCAGTAGTAAGAGATTGATGAAAAAGCAGGCAGACTTAGCCAGTGCCTACAGGCCAGAAATGATTCCCCCCCCCCCCCCCTTGTCTCCCACCCTTACTCCAGCACTTTTTATGACCTGCATTCACATAACAAGTTTATAATCCATCCGTAAAACTAGTTCTTATCTTGGCTGGAGACAGAAAACTTCCGTTTTATCTTCACTTTCAAATTTTTAAGGGCAGTGGGTCACAAAGGTTTTCCTTTGCCTACGATAAGACTTCACAGGGATCGGAGCAAAGAGTGAACTTTTAGTGAACTCTATGAGCTGGGAAATATTTTTTGTAATTGTAAATGATTTGAAAAAGAAATTTGTCCATCAGAGGAAGGGGAAAACAGCCCCTATTCTTAACATAAGTTAAACTTCATAAGAAATATACCTCTTATGTGGACCTTGCAGCGGACTATTTTTTGCACAGACAGTATCTAGTCTAGTTGATGTTCATCCTTTTTATTTTTCTTTGAAGAATGGACAACTGGTTTGGAGGGCTACAGTTTGAGCAGTCGAAGAAACATAGCGCTTCGAAATGATTCTCAGTCATGCGGTGTGCTCTACTCCAAAGCTCCTACTTACTTCTGTGGGCAGACATTAACATTCAGGCAAGTACTTTCTGGACTGCTCTTGTCTGGTGCATCTGCTGCAAACCAGGCTTCCTTCTCTAGTCTGTTACCTTTGAATTGTCTGCAAGCATGAATCTTGATGCGTGTTTTACATCAGCACAGCCCCAGTCAAGGTAGCGTGTCTGTGTGAAGTCTGAACTTTTCTATCTTTACTTCTACTTCCTCATTCTTTAGGACAACACCTGATGTTTTTGTAGGATCTACGCCTGTCTAGAACAGAAGCTAGAGAGAACTCCCGAGGGATGGCAAAAAATAGACTGTGCTGAGCATATCTGTGGAAAATTCAGTTTCCTCTTAGTTTTTGTAGCAGCTGTTGCTGGCTAATCAGAAGTCAGGGGAGGTTGTCCATTGATTCTGTTCAGCTTTGGGTAAGCTGCCTTATCACCACGTTCTTTCCTTCCCCGACTGTCCACCTGCTTTGCGTCCTTGGAGACGTGTCTTGTTGGCACAGGTAAGGATGACAGTCTGGCACTGGTGTCTCTAACCTCTGAGATAATTGGAGTGCTGATCACACTACTGTTTGCAACTGGCATTAGAAACTCTGGAGGGGAGAAGGTATCTTGCAAAATGCAAGCTTTTAATTTGACACAAAACGAGATTAAAAGCCTTAGCATCTTTGCTGCTTTCAGTCCTATCCCTGAGATGCTGCTGCTTAACTGGGTAAGAGGAGCTTCCTTGTGGATATGTCAGTTGTAATTACAGACCTCAAAGACTTTGAAGCTCTATTCCATCTTTCCCTGGTTAAATAAAACTGCTCTTGCTGTAGAGTAGGCAACCCTCAAAGGCAACTTAAGAGGCTGGTTTATGGTATTTTTATAATTTATTCCATAGTGTTTCATTTCTGCCTTCCTGATAATGAATTATCTTGACTTTAGATGGTTGTAATATAAGGATATGTATTCAGCTGCCTTGTCTGAGATGGGATAAAAGGATTCAAAGCTTCTATTTGAAATCCGTCTTTAGATTTAATATCTCTTGGCTCAGAAGTGCCTGTGCAATTAAAGGCAGAACTTTGAGGTTTCCCTTGGTTCTGTTTCAGACCAATGTCTTTTATCTTCTTTTATTGGTAACACATGAAAATCTTCTGCTTTACAGTTTGCTAACGTGGATTCCTCTCCAAGAGGAGATTGCTTCAGCATGGTGGAGTACTAACAAGCATGCGCCTGCAAGAGATGTAATGAGATGAATCTTAAGATTGAAGTCAACCTCAAAAATAGGTTGCATTCCTCTTCCCAGGCCTGAGAGTAGCTTTCTGTTTCAAAGCGTGTGTGAGATTTTGCTGAACAGTGAGATGTAGTATTTGGCGTTTGGCTTTTTCCATCTGTTGAAACAAAAGTATGTTCACAAGGGGATAAGTGGCCTGCTGAGCAAACGTAAGCAAGGTTCGTGTTACAGATGTTTGTGAGGCAGCTTTGTAATCTTCTTGTGCATTCGGGACACAGGCATGCCTCATCAGTGAAAAGTGAAGCTGTGATAAAGGCAGTGCTTTGTATCTGCTTTTTAAAGGTAGGCTGCTTTAGAGATCCTCTGAGGCAAGGCATTTGGGCAAGTTGGAGAATAACATCGTTGCTCTAGGTCAAGACTTGTTCTATTTCTTTGCAGCCTCCAGGGAGCTGCACTTAGGAGAGGGGATATTTCTGCATGGTGTCCAGCTCCACAGCTGTCTCTAAAGTTTCTGCTTGCAGCAGGGAGCCGCAGTCAGCCTGGCCAGGCTAGCGATTTGAGATCGTCCGGCAGACACTATGCAGAGATCACACGGACTTTGTCAGGAGCCTGCGCCACTCTATTGACAGCTATTCAGAAATGAAGCGCATGCGATCGCCCGTAGATGTACTTCTCTGTGCTCTGAGACAAATGGGAACTGGTGGCAGGTGAACTGGTTCAGGGTCCATGTACTGCAGTGATGAGGGCACAAGGTTTTGCTCTGCAGCACTGGAAGGAGTGAGAAGGGATTGAACTGTGTTCTGTTAAGCCTTGTTCCTACCATGTATTTTGTAGGCTTTTAAAAAATTTGAAGCCCCAGGGATCATGGGGGCTGGAAAATAAAGTTGTTAATGTGGTAGTAAATATCAGTCTAGTAAAGCAAAGCTTAGGAGACTTTACAGTGATGCTCTGTACTGTTCCTTCATTTCGGGCTCTTTGCCTTGGGCTGGTTATTAATTGCTGAAAAAACAAAATCTAGTCAGGAAAGGAATGGTGACCTAAGCCAGATCCTGGCCTTCTTCCCCATGCATGCAAGAAGAGGGAAGCCACAGGAGAATTACAGGTTGGCCATCGTCTTGGGCACTTACTTTGAGCTTCTTCCTCATGGTGTAAGGAAGTTTTGGCTCTTTCCTGCTTCCTGTGGATTCGCGTACGGCCCATTCTGCTCTCTGTGAAGTCAAGCAGTGTAGAGAGGGAGAGCAGGTAACCCTGCCCCTGGAAAGCCTGGGTATGGTGGATGCTGAAGTGCATGGTGCAGAATGTGGCTACAGCCTGGATTCGGTGTTGCTACCACTGAGAGAGCTGAACCTAATAAATTTAGGGGGTGCTGGACTGACTCCCGCGTAAACACTTCCCCTTTGGGTGTGCCATTGCTCCTACCTCAGAGTTTTTTCTGTCCTGTTGCTCGTGTGACAGTTATTTCTTCATACTGCTGCTGGTCCAGGTTACTTCAACAAGTGTTTTGCAAAAATGGGGTCTATATAAATGAGCAACTAAGTGTGGGTACAAATCAAAATGATAGAAATCCTACACTTTAATGGATTTTCAATTATGTATTCTTTTGTCATTCTTGTGTCTGTACAAGCATGTATTTCCAATCCAAAATGGACGAAAGGCTCCCTTAACTGGGAATGGAATTAATTAGCTACCTTATGTACAAAGGCTTTACCTCTCAAGTTTACAGATAATAGCTGTTTATAGGACTTTACTCGTGACTGAGTTTAAAAAAACTAGAATATAGTACCAAAAGGAATCGTAAATCTCATTTAAAGTTGTTTTGGGAAAACGTTGTGGATCACTTCCACATTAAAAGCTTGTTGGATGTTTTAACTTTTGTTGTTGTTGTTTTGCTTTGCTTTACAACACAAGGCTCTTGCTATCTTAATGATGTTTCCCGGGGGACTGAAAAACGTAATGGAGCGCAAAAGTAAAACATGGTTCCAGTTTGATCTTGCCTGTTTGTCTTGAAAGAGTTTACCCATTGTGTGCCAGTCTGCTGCTCAACTTGATTTCCAGCACTTAAAGCTTTTGCTTAAGTTTTCCTGTTGTTTGGCAACAATTAAGCATCAGCACTGCTTTTTCTCTTATGCTGTAATGAAAATAACCAGTTTTGCTTTCTGAAAAAGACCAGCTGAGTTGGTCTGTTAGTAAAACGGCGTTTCGTCTGTCATTCGGGCTCTCTTGAAAGTATGATTTAGCTGGCACCTTTGAGAAATGGCAATAGAAGAGGAAGGACTTGGATGTAGAAGCGCACAAACTGTGCAGCTTCTCTCAGCTGCTGGGGCCTGCGGGGAAGTGCATCCCAGGGCATCCGCACGGCTTGGTTCCTCGCTGTCTGGAGATGTGTCAGTGTCAGTTCTTTCTTGGGACCAAAATCTTAAATGCAGCTGAGCAGAAGCCGGGATTGTAAATGTTCTTCTAGGCATAGGTTTTAATATCCATTTGCACAAAGCAGATTTATTACAAACAAAAAACAAAAAACAAAACTCGGCCTCCCCCGCTGCCCAAAGTCCCCTTTATAAAGCAGAATTACAGAGAAATCAAAGAAGTTGCTTTAAACCATGTGAATACTTATTAAATACTTGCTGAAACTACACTTGTCTTGCCATAAAACGTGGTGTTGACCACTAATCTGTTATAGATGACTATAGATTGTAGTTTTGTGCACTTTAGTTGATTCTTAAGACATATTTCAGACAACTGGAAATCATTTCAAAAGACTCATAAGCTGTAATAGCAGAGAATTTTATTAAGTGGCAGTGACAATTTGAAAGCAGCGGCTTTACCTTTTGTACAGATTAACAGTTACAGCATTGCTCAGTGGAGCTGTTGGAAGGGCTGGTGGGACCTTTGGTCACTCAACAGCTAAATCTCCCCTAAAGGCTGGCTGGCTTTGAAAACCCTGGAGCAGCAATACAGAGGTCTGGTATGACAGGGTTGTTCTCTCTGGTTTTCATTGTGTGTTTTGATTTAAAGCTTCAGGATTTGACTTCAATTTTTGCTTGGTAGAATTGAAACCGTGGGTCAGCCAGACAGACGAGACAGCCTAGGGGTGTGCGTGGAGCAGCAGAACGGCTATGATTCTCTGCAGCGGGATAAAGCCGTGTGCATTAGCACAAACGGTGAGTTTGAATCGCATAATTGAAGAGCATAATCCCCTTTTTCCAAAAGCCCTTTTTCCTTAGCCCTCATCCTGGATAACATACGTGCAACTTTAACCACATTTTGTGTACGTTCCACTTCTGCGGTTAAAATTTTTGGTGGGATCACGAGTCTCCTTTTCCTGCTTGCAGTATTGTAACTTGGAGCACCAGGGAGACGTAGCACTGCACCTGCTGGTATATGCTCAGAGCGAGAAGTAATGTTTGGTATCTTGGCTGTTTCAGGGGCAGTATTTGTAAATGGGAAAGAGATGACAAACCAACTGCCTGCTGTCACTTCTGGATCGACTGTGACATTTGACATGGAGGCTGTGCAGTTAGGGCCTTCCAGCAGCGAGGGAGGAAACTCCAAGCTTAGAGTGACCATTAGCTCTAACAACAGGGAAGTGGTCTTTGACTGGGTACTTGATCAATGCTGTGGTTCTTTGTATTTTGGATGTTCGTTCTCATATCCAGGCTGGAAGGTTTTGGTGTTCTAGCAGCTCAAGCAAGTGAAGGGATTCTTGTTCTTGGTTTAAAATGTAATATTAAAATCTGGGTTTCCAGCTGTTTGATATCAAAAATCTGTTAACAAAAACCTGTCTTTGTATTACTTGAACTCCACTATATTGTACTTTCTACTGGATTCATTTCAAAAAAAAAATTGTGAAACATCATCTGATCTGTTACTCTGGAAAAAGTTAAACAGGCATTTGCTTAGGCAAATTAATTTAAACAGTCCATAAAGACTTTTACTTTTTCTTTTTTCCAGACTTGATTTTTGTCAGTATTTCATTGTACTCTAGTCTCAGGGTACGCTTGTGTGGAATTGACTTTGCTTAATGCTGCTGTTCTGTGAAATAAGCCTGTAATTTTGGGGGGTTGGAGTTAACGGACCAAAGTTATATTTATACCACTCATAAAAAGAGCAAAGTATTTAGCACAGTGATGTTCTGCCATGCTTCCTTGTACACAATGCTGCCTTAATCTGAACAGATAGTGGCTTCTGCATGCAACAGCAATTTATTCCACACACGGTACTGTTCATTCTCCCAGAACAAGGATGTCTGAGCCAAAGTGTCTGTTTAAATATGTAGCCAGTCTGTTAAATGTCTCACTGTTATGCAAGTGCCTTATTTTCAGATATTTCTTGAATTGTTTTGTGTGTTGTCACTTGAAATATATTTTCTAGAGTAGTTGCATGGCAATGCTTACGTCCTCACTTTAATGCTGACACTTGTCTGACAGACTAGACTGATGCCTAGGGTGGGATGGTTACCCCGACCTGCTCAAACGCCTGCCCCAGCTCTGCTTCGCTTTGCTGGCTATGTCGGAGCAGGCCTTGCTGCTTTACTCTTTAGGCACGACGTGCAGGTGGCAGCCGTGGTGCCTCACGGAGCCCTTGTAAGACGCGGAGATGATTTCTTTGCCTTCAAACTGTCCATCAGAGACAAGTGAAACAGGGGATTCCTGGAAATCCCAAACAGCGCATGCAGGACAGATACCGGCAAACGCCTTGCGTTCAAGTGCAGTAGCGCAGGTTGATATGCCCGGTGCTGGGCATAGCCTGCGCTGCAAGCAGTAGCGCACGTCCAGAGCCAACGGGGACTGGGGCGAGGGATCCAGGTCAGGAGTTAAAGGAGATGAGCGTTGTTTACGGGCTTAAGACAGACTTTAGCCCACTCAAAATAGAGCAGATGGTGCTAATTCAGCTGTGTCCCCCATCTAGTAGCATGGGCTAAGAATTTCCTGTGAATTAAGTCAACTTTTAAAATAAAAGTTATGATGTTACCAGTATTGCCTTAATAGTAAATGAGGTTTAGAATAATGCATTTGTCAAATAGAGTCCTATTCCTGGTCAAAAGATTAATTTGCAATACTACTGGATTTAAAGAATATTTTAAAGAAATGCTGAGGGCTTTAAAAGAGGCCTCTTACCTCAAGACTGATAAATATATGTATATATATTTTAGCATGTTAGAGTAGCAGTATTTTTATAAAACCTAGACAATCATCCTACCCTCTTCCTTGAGTGTTAACACACTGCATGAGCCCTCTGTGCTAGCATAAAAAAAACTTAATTGGATTAACCCCCCCCATAGTCAAATTATCAGTCCAAAAAGATTAGTGATCCTACCTGTATTTTTTCCCCTAGACCTCTGTAGTAGGGGTACATGAATTGCAAAAGAGAATAGAGGCTAGTATTTATACCATTTACAAGGAAAAAAAATAGTCAGATGTATGCAAAGAACACGTATATGGCAGTTAAATTGGAATTTGCTATAAAATGCGAAGTGAAGACAACTGGACACCTGCAGGTAAGATTAGCCCGTGTTAGCAAAGCAAAGCCTGCTGTTTTCTCAGCTCCTCAAGCTTAACTATTTCACTGTTGGGGAGTCGGAGGATACTAGCTTATCCTGTACTTCTGGGGCTCCTTCTCTCAACTAGCCTGCAAAGAGCATTTTCCATAATGCACTGCATCCCAATCCAGTTCCTTTGCTATCGCTAAGAAAGCGCAGTAGATGGTCAGACAGTATCAGTCCTGTTTAGAGATGGTCAGGCTGGCGCTGTAGCTAGCAGCTCACTATCGCCACTATTAATTAAAGCAAGATTTATATTACTAGTAAGACTTCAGGTGTCAGGTACTAGTTGTAACTTCATATTTTCACTGTATGGAAGCTAAATTAGCAAATATCTACACTTCTGAGGCACCGAAGGTCAGGTGCCTTTTCATCTGCTTTTGGAGGGGCTAGTCAGACTATCGAATAGTCAGACTACTGCTCTGGGGGATATTTACCAGCACGTTAGAGCATGAAGTGTAAATCTTCAATTCAGGTACTTCGGGAGGGTCTTACCTTGTCAGTTTGTTCAGAATATACGTACAAAGCAGCTTACGATGACTGTGAAGGGCTAGTACAGGATGCGCCTCGAGCTCCTCCTGAGAGCTGAGGATGGCAATAGGCTAAATATGCTTCTCTGACTTTAGTCTTTAGCTATATCTAGAACAGGGCCAGCTTGCCAATTTTCTTATTTTTTTCAATATAAAAAATAAGACTAGCTATATAGCATGTAAGACTAGCTGCTTGAAATACATATTAGGTACTGTTCAGCTGCCTCTTAGAGCTGCACCTTTTAAATGTGGGAGGGGTAACGAATCTCAGGGTAAGAGACCCGAGTAATAGGTATCTAAAAAACCTGAAGAGGCTTGGATTAAAACAGTTGAAATTCTGTTACTCCAGAACACAGTTTAGATAGATAAGAAACTTGACACTTCCTTTACAGCCTTTCACCTCTAGCTATTGGGAGCCTTGCAAGCAACAGAGTGTTAACTGCTTATGAAATCCTGAAAGTTGTTTTCTGAAGCTAGTACATTTACTTACCTCAACTAAGACATTTGTGTCAAGTGATATTTGAATTTTTTAAATAAAGTTTTATCCCTCAACTGTGTATGTTTTAGTAAATTGTTAATCAGGGGTATGAAGCTGCGTATCGGTGAGCTCAGTTAACCACAACCATCAAAACCAGGTAGTATGTAGTGCTGCACCTATGTTTAAGAGCTTCTCCATTTCTTTTCTAATTACTTTCATCTTTACTCCCTCAGAAGTTCCAAAAAAGTTATCGTTCAGCTTCCTCACTTCTGCAGTTACTTTCATTTCCATGTGAGGTTTAGATCTAAACTCACATCTCATACAGCTACAATCACTTTCTTACATTCCCCCCCCCCCCCCTTTCTTTTTAACCAGTTACAACATTTCTCAACTACATTGCTCGATATTCCATCACAGGTCATTTGTCTTCTATTTTACTGTTGCCATGTCTTTAGAGTTCCTTTAAATGGTGCAACTTTTCTACAGGGTAGTTTTTGGTCACTATTCCTGACTGATCAAGCAGCAAGGTTGTTTAATCCCTTTCTAATAAAGGGGTATCATATTGAACCCTCGTATTGAACATGCACAGTTTCACTTTAACTCATTTCTGCTTTCTGCTGCCAGCTCCATTTCTTTGGTTTCTTTTAAAGGGAACTAACGCATGCAACCAGTCAGTAAGCTTGCTGACAGGGCAGCTTGCTCTCATAAATACAGCATTCATATGAAGATCCTGCTTAATGATCTGAATACTCCTCCTGAAGAGTGCTGCTTCAGTCTCAGATCAAGCAACCTGGGTACTGCCGGTATCACAGTAGTAAGACAGTCTTGGAAGGAGAAACTTACCTACTTCAGCCAAAGCTCCTTTTCTTGGTTGGGCAACCCTGGACTATCAGATTTATAAGCAGGATCTGGTCCAACAGGAACACCTTCACTCAAGCACTGGTTGATGATGGCACCAAAATGTTCTGTGAATTAAGAAATACTTAACTTTGTAGGAACCATGCTGTGAGGACAGTTTTGACAATATTGTCAATTCTCAATGAAGGTATAATCAAATTGGGGGGGGGGGCACGTAGGACATAGGATGGTAGCAATTGCTGTAATTACAACAGTTCAAATTATTATCAGTCATTAGTGAATCTGCCCCCCAGAATTTCAGGGACCAAAGCAGTAACTACAGTCAAGACACTTGCAGCAATGGATACTTAAGGTTAACAACTTACATTCAGCTAACAATTTTGAATACAGTATTCAATGCACTGAATTGGATACTCACGTCAAATGTTAGCTTCCAGCTTGCAGTTAGAGACCTACTGTGTTAAGGTTACCACCAAATATAGAAGATCACAAAAATCTGCTGTGAACATACTAAAGGCTAAATTAAAAGAGCCTTTGCCAGTTTTAGAGAAAAAGGCACATTAGACAACTGCAGTCTGGTGTTTACAGAATCTAGCTGTCATATTCTCTATTTCAGCATCTGAATTATTTTTAACAGGGAAAAAGTTTTTCGGTGTCTGCTATTCAACAGCAGTAAACTCTGATGAGCAGTGCAGTTCCTCTTGCTCTGTTCCATATTACCGATTCTTCCTTTACAGTCCCAGAGAAGATACCGATTTTAAACTCTGCTCCAATTAAAGCATAGTTACATCCTGTAAGATCTATTTGAAACATCAACCATCTGCTTGTAAGAAAGAGAGTCACTTTGTTATTTTTACAACTGAAACGGCAACAGTGATAAGCTTCGTTCATGTAACTTTGCTTCAGTTAGATAAATTATAGTTCTAAACAGCAATACACACAACTTAGATCTCAGGTATTCACTTCTACCATCAAGAAAGGAGAAGTAAAGTTTTCATAATCTAGCCACAGACTTGGTAATTTATGCAGACACTAAGGATAACAAGAGGACTAGATAGGTTCTTAGCTACCTTTGTAACAATCTGACAAAGGAAGCCTATTAATGTAAATTTAAACAGACAAGCAGAAGAGGAAGTCTGTACGAGATGCTGCTTGTGGCCTTTCTACATGCACACAAAATGACCGGACAACCATCATGGCAGATTTTATATTACTGAACTTTATGTACAAAAGCCGATTTCAAATAAAACATTTAATGTAAAAACAATGGTTCATTTAAACAACTGAACTTGTTTGTTTTGTTTTTTACATCTACTGTACCATTCAAATGCTTTTTAACCAGCTTACATGATATCTTCAAAATCTCTCAAAGGTACATATAGAAAAGGCATCTTTATAAATAGAAAACAAAGGGATTTTTTCAGCTTTTATTATAAATTGACATGACATACAAAGTTTACTGGACAGAAGTAATTTCATTACTATTTTTTGGGGGGATCACCAACTTTTTGTGCAAACAATGCTAGCCTTCTTTTAAGCATTAAGAGCATAACTGCTTAAGAAATGACATAAGCAATAATTCTAGAACTACATCTCCCCTAAAATAATCTATTTTTTTACATATGTGCACAGCTTTAGCAAATTAAAGCCAGAGAGAAATGCTTGATGTACTATCCAGAGGCATAATTAGAGTTTGCTAAAACTCAAGAGAGCTGGCAAATTCAAGAAGTTTGTAATGAAAGCTGCAGTTTCCCTCTTTCCTATTTTGTACACAAAATCAGTGACTAAGAACTTAATACTGGATGACAAATCACATCCACACCATTAGTTAAATAGTCTCACAGTTAAACACATCTTAAGGACCATCAAAATCAGTATTTACATTTTATAAATTTCTGAAGACACCATTAGAAAGCTTATATACCCCTTAAACAAACAGGGAACTGCATCTCATGGTGATGGAATGAAATAAAAAATTAAAAATACCTGTATTTACAGCAGCATTGTTCCTTTATAAATAAAGAATATGAAAAATGCAATATCTTAAGGATAATAAAAAAATTGAGGTGATGTCACTCAACCACAGTGCTTGCTGGAATAAACCCTTCGGTGCTGATACTGTACCAGTAGTGAAACCACTTTCCATTGGAAAAAATCTGTAAACGTATGCATAAAATGTGTTAACAGCAGTGCAAAACTGCTCAAATATAGTTTAGTCAGCATCTTAGTATCTGTATTGAATACAATACATCACAGAATACTTGCATAAGAAGTGCAACACATTTTCTGGTCCAATTTTACAGTGCATTTTTCCCTCAAGAGTGGCATCTCAAAAGCCAAAGCTAAACCTATGGCCTGGACTTGCAGTCTGTACTCAGGCAAAACAGCAGGCATAAACTTCAAAAGAAGTTCATTGACGTAATGCCTACATACTGACGATAGACTCTCGGCTTTAGCATGGCACACTATGATGCACAGCCCCACTATAAGGGGTTTACATCAAATAGTTTGTGTAGCTGTGTAAATGTGTAATAAAAATATAAAGGAGCTAATGTTCAAGTTTAAAATGGTACACTGGGTGATCAATACATCAGAATTATCCACGAAAACCAAACTGCTGGTAACCTCAAAAAGCCAAGGTGGTACTTCACTGTGTCTGTAACATGAAAAGCCAAGATCTTTCCAAACAGGCACAAGACAAAGGAAGTGCTAAGTTTGCGAAATTTCATAATTTTAGTGTAAAAAAGATTTAATTTGTAATTTATGATCAAATTGATAAATGATTTCAAATACAAGGATCAAGGTTAAACTTTAAATAGTGAGACGTTATTTTCACAAAAAGCTAACTGGAGAATTTCTAAATAAGAAAAGCATAAACTGTATCCCAACCCCCTTTCCCCAATGTTCCACAACTTCATGGTAGGAAAAAACAGCCAGATACAGATGCAAAAATCTTAATATAAAAATTGTTTTACATATACTTAAATTATGTAAATTCCATAAAGTTCTTAAGACACTAATTACTAAAATTACAAAAAGATTTTCATATTGCTCTTCATGCTCAAACTCTTAGAATATTGTCATTACATCACCAAAACCGATATACATGTAGTACTTGCATAATTAACTGAATAGAAACCCTGTTATAACAATATCCTTGCTGAAATCATTTATTTCCATCCAGCAGTGCCTGTTTGGAATCTCTGTATTTTGTGTGTGTAATTCTTTATAGAGCTCATGCACCCTAGAATGTCACTTCAATGTTTGTCCGTTGAATGGCATTTGAGTTTTGACTTCAGAGCTTCTGTTTCTTGCTCTGTTTTGTGACACCTGAGATGCTATCCATTTCCAAAATTCTCTCTCTCATATTATTTTCACTGTATCCATTTGTCGTCCCACTTTGTTCTTCACAAGATTCCTCATCCGTTGGGGAGGCTGATTCTCCTTTTTCTAACTTCTGCTGCATCTCTCGAAGCCTGGCCACAGCTTTGTCTATTGACATTATGCTAATGAGGTTAAAGTCATGCATGCTGACCAGATGTAGCATAAAGTTTCGACACAAGTTCTTCTTAATTATTTTCTGTCCATAATTTTCAACAAACAGCATACAGGCATGATTCATTTGATTGTCAGCAATAAACCTGTCAAATTAGAAATCCATCATTATGCAAGTTAAACGTTTTCAAAAATAAAAGATATGCTATAATATAGTTTATCAATATAACTGCAGAGATTGTCCATTACACAGTCTCAGTATCTGCAATGTTTCTGTTTTCAAAGCCATAGAGCTACTACGCATGAGGTGTTTTTTCTTTTTTTAAACTTAAAATAATAGAAAGCATATTACCAAATCATCCTTCAATGATCCTTTCCTAAACAGCTGAAATAAATTTTTAGATGCTTAGGGAATTGCAATGCACAATGATCAACCAAATCTATACTATCTGTATCAAAACTAAGTTTATAGCAACATACCCGTGCTTCATAACATGAAGATTCCATAATTTCATCACTTCTTTCTCTCCTTCGTTAACATCAGAAAATTCTTCAATTTGCTGGAGAGAGAAACAATTTGGGGAAAGGACAGGAGAAGGGAGAAACACATCAGAATTCCACATCTGGTGACAAGTAGTGAAAGCACACTTAAAATTCTGCTTATGCCACCTACACATCACAGAAATAACTACTTCTGAAGATTAAGGTACTGTAGGCAAAAGGGTCAGAACAAAGTCAGATTGTGTAGAGATCTATGATGCTAATTTATTTCCATATTATACACGTACCACTATGTATTCCTGTGACACCAGCATCTCCTCTTTTAACGAGAAATAACCACAAACAGCGATGAAAGAACTTGTTGGGATCATGTGGACTGAGCTAGATTTACAACTAAAGACATACTTGAAAACACACGCTTTGATTCCATGAATTTATATCATTAAACATACTACATGTTAGTGGTTCAGCTTCACAAAATGTTCTACTTATTCTCAAAGTGAATGTATCACTTTCACTATATATATACACCCCATTTGTTCCCCACAACTGCAGACCATATTTTAAAAAGTAAAATCCATTTAAAAATCATCTTGTATAAATGGAATAATTACAGTAATGGTCTTTTCCCGTAGCCATTCAGGGTCTTTCTCATCCTCACTATCTACTTCCATTTCTTGTGGACGGAGAGGTAAACACGTATCACTGTGAAAATATAACCGATTGTGTCCACTGCTATATGTTCGCTGCTGTTCCACTTCTCCATCTTCAGATTCAAGAAATTCTGACATACTTGCTTTCGTACGTTTTGGCCTAGCAGAAGGGAAAAACTAGTTTCAACTATCAAATCAAATATGCAAATACTAACTACTGTAATAGATTAATACACATTATCATTTTAGGCTCTAGCTTGCAAAAAAAATGTTAAAAAAAAATTATCACCAGTGAAACAGCCCATAAGAGAAAAAACAAAAACGCCACACCTTTTGGGTAACAGAAGTTCTAGGAAAAAGCAGTCAAAAAAGGGTACTTCATGAAGAAATTGAACAGCTGTAGAAAAACCACAGGTGAAGATACCATCTCTCACCACCATTTTATCTAGTCAGGAACAGATGTACTTTAATGAAAGTGAAAATCAACTCTCTGCTTACATGGAGCTATGGCTGAACAGATCCAGTGGTTTCATAAATTTTGGTCCATATGCTATATCACACAAACCTAGACTTTCTTTTAAATCTACCTACCTGCATACAAGTATGTGCGTGATAGGAGTTCTTTTGACTGGTCCATTGCGACTGAAGGCAAATCCAGGTTGGCGATGAATATCCTGAGGATTTCCTGCATAGGAGCCATCATAACACTCATTGATAGATACATCTATCCTAGCACCTTTTGGATGATACTGAAACAGATAGTTGTAAATATATTTAGCAAACAGTAATGACCATCTCAGAAGGTTTAAACAAGCAACCTTTTAAATTCTGAATACCTAAAATAACACCCTATCAGTAACTTCACACAGCTCTAATTCCCTTTTACAACACCCAAGTCATTTTTAACCTCTAGAAACAAATTACACTACTTAAGTTTCCTTGTTCTATATACCATTTGACTGTGAAGTACGAAAAACACTCAGAATAGAAGTAATTATAAATTAAAAAGACAATACTAGCAGAAGATTGCAAACAGCCGGGAAGTTAGAAGGAGTAAAATTTTGGAATATTCTTCCAAGCAGGGTAGTGGTGGTAGGAAACAATTATTCTCAAATAAATAAGAAATAATTTCTTTCAGTCAGATTGGCAGGAACAGGTCCTTATCAGCATAATTAAATTTAATACTGATTTTAAATATTTCCTGCCTTCCTAAAGCCTCAAAAGACTTCCAACCAAGTATAAATTACATTGCTTACTACATCACATAAAAAGAATAATTAATGCAAAAGCAGCAGCTATAGACAGAATTCACTCTCCAGTAATCAGAGAGGGGAGGAAAAAAAAACCCTACAAATTTTAATTACCCATGTAACATGCAAACATTCATCTAATTAAAATCAAAGGAAGTTGCATTTAACCTGTAGGTACAGTCCTACAACTCAATAGGCTAGCAATGAAGTCAATGCAATATATAGCATCCGTACCGACTGCATTATATTTCATACTAATAAACAACAAGATCACTTACAACATAATTAAAGATAAATCTGCTGTGACAGAGTTTCAGATGTTTGAGCAAACTATACAGTTTACGACAGTTCAGTGTGCACCACGGACAATGCAAGTCATCTCGGGCTTCAGTCTGCTGTCTTGTATTGTTGTTATAAAGGAACTGATGCAAACAAATAGAAAATATTAGCATCAAATACATTTCATTCATTAACCTTCCACCCATAAAAACAAGTTGGACATTACTTCCGGAAACCTCTACCGTAATAGTAAGTTCTTAGGAACATTAGATCAGCTCAGTGTTTTGAAACAATGGTATTTCAAGAATTTTTTTCCCCATAAGGAAACCACCTGTCCCCCTCCAGATGCCTAATGGGAGATGTCCTTTGTATTTTGGAAGATGTGTCAGACACAGCCCCAGGAAGATTAATTTTCTAAAATACTTCCTGTAAAAAGAAATATGTGGAACGGCTTTTAATATGTGAATCTGCAACCCCTTAAGGCATCCTCTGAGAATACAAATAAGACATTTCTATGGACAAAACTGAAGCTTGCACCCAACTCAGAAGAGATGTGAACATTTTAATTCCATGCAGCATTTACTTCCTATTTCTCTCCCTGCTAACACTTATTTCCAATACCTGGTAAAATATTCGCAATTTTTGTCGAGGTTCATTTAAAACATCTCTCTCTTTTCTTGTTTGAAGATCTGTTGGCAAGGATTCTTTCACAGCTGAAAAAACATGGAAAGACATGCATTTCTGCTTAGCATGAGGAGGGGGGGAAAAAAAAGACCCACACATTGTGCTTCTTATCTGACTATGGAAGTTCTGTGAAGGGTACCCTCCTTCTGGAGGCAGTGGGCTACTCTAGTGAACTTTGGTTTAGGTAGCTCTTCATACCAGCAAGAAGAAAGGCTTGATGCTCAGCTTCCTTCAGAATTTACAGGTAAAAACACCACTTTTAAACACTAGATGTATCCCTAGCTTTGAAGAACCCTTCAGAGAACTTAAAAAATTATCAGGTAAAAAGCAACACTTTCTTTCCTCCATATAAGTGAATGGGTAATTCTTTAGCTGTAGCTGAAAGCAGAGGTGGCTTGAAAATACCAAAATAATTGCTGCTTTCACATGGGTGCACTGAAAATACATTGCTTAAATTCAATTTCAGAAGTTTTGTAAGTCACACAACAGACAAAACAGTATGAAATACAAGTAACAAAAATTTTTAACTGAAATGTTAACCCTTAACTCTTATCCTCAAGCACTTAATAAAATTGTTTGAGAGTAATGGCAATGCTCAGGTGCCTCTTAGCCTTTTTATACATTTTTATCTCAGTAAGATCATTTCATTCCATACAATTAACAAGAATAAACACATATTTAAGTAAGTTTAAGTACGTTTACCCCAGGAAAACAAATAATGACAACTACTTGTTTCTGAATGGTGAAAAAGAAGACAAAACAATCTCTACTGACATAAGGAGATCTTATAGAAAATGCACTTATTCCATATTTAATACTTTGGGGGAAAAGGGAAATTTCATCCTCTTCCTGTATGAAGGACAGCCTGACACACTTCAGCCTGTACCACATCAGAAAAATTAGAATTCCATTGGTCAGTTACCTTGAGTGCTTTATAATTATAGTATAGCATGTATCACCACATTTAGAGGGTCTTTGAGGTCTTTATTCCACTCGTCTGCCCTGGGAAACAGGCCAGAGTAAAGTAAAATGACAGCACCAAATTCATATATCCTTAGAAGAGACGCACTGCTGCTTGTTCTTTGACTACCAGAACCCTTAAACGATAAAAATTTCTGATCATTTTTCACTCTCCTCCTTTTTTGGCACCCAGAGACTGAAAAGAGCGTAAGTATCAGAAACACCCTCCAATGCAGGGCTTTGTACTATGATATATTCTTGTATTAAGAATCTGCTAGAAAGTAACACTTGCTGTAACTTTGCCAATTTACTGGACTACTCAGTTTCTCTGATAGAAAAAAAGTGTGTTCCATTAGTAAATTAGCAATGCAGCCTTTCTATATCCCCATGTATTTATTATGTAGTAAATTCGTACACACCTTAGAGTTAGTCAACATACAGTCATTTCTTTTGCAAGTCTAAGCATAAAAGCTGCCTAACATTACAATATAGGTCTCCAAGAAACTCTGAGATACCGGGGCCTGGTACGAGGAAGTAAAAGGAAGTCAGAACAGCAGTGAAAGTTCAAATACTTCCCTGTTTCTGTTCCCTTCTTCTACCGGGAATTGCTTTGTATTCTTGTGCCCTAAGTGCCAGCCAGCCATCCTGACTTACGGAGAAATTAGATGGCTGCAATCCCTAGCTCAGGTAAAACATTCAGTTCAGAAGACAGGAATCAGTCGCACTCTGAACAGTCTTGTTCACTATCCAAAGACAAAGATGTCTGTAAGCTGGCTGAGGACATCAGGGCTCACCCTAGACAGAAGCTTCTGTGCTGGTGAAGGTGAAAATTTTCCTGCTGTAAGTTCTGTACTACTAGAGACTAAAGCTCTAAATGCAGTGAAAAGAATTCCCACTCTTGAAAAGCTGATCAGAGACAAGCCATTGTTGACCCACTGAGTTTTCCAACATAACTGCAATAACTGGATAAATGGCACTTTCAGAAAAGCAATCTTATATTAGTATTTTTTCCCTCGCTACCACTACAACAGCTCCAAACCCTCGAAGGTCTACAACCAATACAAAGCCAGACTGAAATACAATTCTGCACAAATCGTTGAATGCACTAGCCTTAGGTGAACCTCAACACTCTAAGCAATACAACTCTTCACAAATAGTGCTTGGCTACAAACCCCGGAGATGAAGCCAGGAGATAAGAACCACTGCAGTCCAAATAATTAGTGCTAGTAACAGGGACCCAGAAGCTTCCTTAATCACACAGCTGCAATCCAGTTACAAGCTTGGAAACACTGACCACTCTGAAGTGAATCAGGTGTCAGTCTAGAGTCCAGATATCTTCAAAAGTGCTTAAACAGTGACGAGGCAGACTGCTGCCTTCTGTACAACTACTGCAGTATACAATCAATAAAAAAAAGCCAACAATCTGAGTATTTGGTAGGAAGAGCTAAACAACTCTGGGAGCAAAAATGGGACAAGGGTTTTTTAATACATGTTTCAATATTGCAGTCATCTCAAAGTGTTTCACAGGAAGGATATTTCTGTTAACATTTTAAAAACATGCAGCAGTGCAATAAAAATGCATGCTACACACTACTATTACACATTCTTTGAAAATTATTATGGGTCAAACTGTATATGCCCATTGAAGTGTTCAGAATAACAGCCCAGCACTGATACCGACTAGCTAACCTTACCGTAACAGGTAGGGGCAGAAGACAACTTCCTATTAGAGAAACTGATTTGGAAAACACTTATTTGTTTTTCTGACACAGACCTATATAAATACCAAATGCCACTGTACAAAGTTTTTTCTAAAACAGTGGTTAAAAATCCTACCTGCAAATTTAGAATACATACAATTTTATATTCAGCAGCATCAGGGGATATGCTTTTTAATGACAGCTTTTTCAACTCTAGAAGTAACAGCAGAATGAGCAGTTTCTAGACATTTTAATAGCTCTTGAACAATTGTGTTTAAATATATAAAGGGATATATTATAACAAAAACTGTAATTTTAGATTTGCAGTGAATATTAGCAGGCTGCATTAATATTTTCCATATAACATAATCTCCAAAGGGACTGACTACATTACATTGGTAATTATGTTAAATTTTCAATCGCACAGTAGCCTCCATAGAAGTGTTGCTGATCAATGGCACATACTACTTTAAATACTAAACAAGCAAACACAAAATAATTGAATGCTATTCAAAAATGTTTCCAGAATGAAACAAAAAGGAAAGTGGGAATTTCGAAAAGCCATTTCCCTATATGATACATCATGAATTAAAGGTGAGACAACCCCATTTTAAATAGTCTATCCAATATTGCTTTTTTAAAAAATAATACACATTTAATGTTATGATAAAACAGTTCAAAAGCTGATCATTACAATTTGAAACCCAACATACAATCCCTTCTAGAAAAAAAATGTATAGGAAAACTTGCAGAAGGAAATGGAAACAGTTAATTTCAGAGTACTGAACAATTTTGAAACTAAAAAGCATTTGGAGTTTTAATCTACAATGCTTTAAATAATAGTAATGAATGGCTGGAAACTAGTTCAGTAATAAATACAAGTTAATCTACATAGAACAGATAGACTTACCTCACATACATCACAGTAAGATTTTCTAGAAGTTTTCAGTGTTCAGTGGAGCTGCAGACTTGCTACATTTCTCTCTCTCACACACGTAGAGAATTATTTTTATACAGTACTAATTGTAAGTCTGCATTCTATCTAGACAGCCTTAGATTGCCCAAGATGAGTAAAAGCACAAAAAAACCTTTATACCTTGACAGAAGTCTTTGATAATTTGCATAAATATGCAGAAAATGCACATAATAATAAAAATATGTATTGTGCTTCCATCATGGTACCATGCCCAGACATCATATTATGTGTCAAGGAAGAAAGTACCAGTTCATAAGCTTTCTGAAAGAGCAAGAGTTATCTTGACGCCACAAATGTACAAAGTAATGTGCAACATTTTAGAAATTTTCTCTCTATCAGTTTTCATAGTGGCAGCTATGTTTTCCAAGAATTAAATATATCTGATAGACAAAGTTTAGACTATTTTCACTATAAAGCATAAAAAAGAGGAATGCAATAATACTATAAATCCAGATATCTATAGAATAGGAAGTAATTGAAATGAGTACAGTAAAGCAGATAAATCATGAAGAAAATCTGTGAATATGACTTCTAAGATTATTTCATATCAGCATTTATGAGCACCGTATAGAATTATTTATTTCAATATTGTCATGACTAATGCCACAACTATTTTTAGCTTTTAAACTTACCTTTAAAAAAGTACAACATATGGGATACATGCAGCCCATTCATTTTTGCTTTTCCATGTTTAAAATTATCTGAAGCAGTTGCACTGGTACGTCAGGAACCTTATGGCATGGAAGCGCTAAGCAAATTACTATTCGGTGCCAAATAAAATTTGCTTACCTATAGTCTGAGTAGGTTTAACAGAATTGGGCTTGTTTTCTTGAGGCATGCTTTCAGAATTTCGTGTTGCAAGAGGCTTAGCTATAGGAGCTGTAGATTTATCATTTGTGTCTCCTGTCCAGCGAAGAGTAAACTGAAGTGTAGGTCCCTGAGAAAATGTTTCAAATGGAGGCAACCTCTGAAAAAGACAGACAGTATTAGCGTCTTCCCATGCGCAAAAACACGTCATGCAAAAATATTCACAGAAGGGGGTACACATCATCTTTTAACCATCTAAATTTAAGAAAGCCCCTGTATTTTCAACATATACATTTACATATACTAAAAAAAGATGAAAAAGGTGGCTATACAGTTTCCTGCATGTTGCTGAACAATTACTTCTCACACATACTGTGGCCCACAGATGGATCTGGCACCAACCAGCCTGCTGCCAGTGTACTCTTCTTTCTCTTTCCACTCATACCAATCCCTAATTCTGCAGTCCAGTATTGTGTATTAACACATGGGCTTAAAAAATACACTGTCTGCTGCAGCAATGCTGCTGCAATATTCCCCTATGAATATGTTCTTATATTCCATTCACTTATCAAGAAAATAAAGAGTACAGAAATGGAAGACACATCCAGGTCAAGTCCAAATCCCTATTATTATGAAGGATCATACCATAAATTTATGAATGAGATTATAGAACTCCATCTTAGGAGATGCTTATTGTATTCAGGCCTTATTACTTCACTGAAAACCTGTTTGAAAAACAGAAACCCAGTGACAGTGTACACATCAGATAGGGGTGATATATGCATTAGCCATGCATACATTTTCTTCTCTTTGGGGCAGCATCTCTACCCTAAAGAAGTTTTCTCTTTCATTCTCCCACCTACAGAAAGTAACCATTTCCTCATCTCAGTCTAGCAAAAGTTACAACAAATTTTATATATATATATTTATATATATATATATATATATAAAATTTTTTATATATATATATATATATATATATATATTTATATATATAAAAGCACATTTACATAAGACGATCTCCTCCCATGACCTTTCTAAAAGCTGTTTTCAGCCTTTTCCAATTTTAATTTATTGAACACGGTTTACCAGAATCAGAGGTACTACTACAGATGAAGGCTGAACAGGATAATAGAGCTTTTACCTTGCTGTCTTGTGAGTGGAATTTCTGTTACACACTTTGAATCATCTTTGCTTTTTCCATGGTTATATAATCATGCTGAGTCACAATTACATTGAAACTATCTTGAAATTTCACGTTATTCTCCTCAGTCACTTCCAACTGATACTCTCTGAGGACATGTGACTATATAAGTGCAAGACCTTGCATTCAGTACCACTGAGTGTTGACTCACTTCACTCCTCTGTTAACAAAATTCCTCTCTGTACAACAGTTTTTCCTCCTACACTGACATCTCCTCCTCCTTTAATCACCAACTTTCATCAGCATTCTCCGAACGTCTGTGCACGATCACAACTAAGACATCTCCAGGTCCTGGGTTCCTCTTTTCTCCAAAATTTTTGCTTCTGCAGTTTGTTCCGTTTTGCTTGTCTGACCTGAATTTATTACAATAACTGACTTTAATTTGCCCAATTGTATGAGATAGAAACTCAGAAGGTATTAAAAAAGACAACTGCCATACCTAGAGTAGCTGTTAACATTTCCTTGTATAACAATCTAATGGGGTCAAAGCTTTTCTAAACAAGAACTAAATCAAAACATGTTTTCATATATCCTGAAAGAGAATTAGCATCTCCTGTTTAACTTAATCCATTTTCAAAGGAACAGCTGCTGCATTTTGAATTTGTATTCCACCTTAATCAAGACTATTTTACATGAAGACAAGTCCTTCAGGTAACACAAACAGTCCATACCTTCCCATCAAGTATAGTTTCCCATGTTGCTCTTTTCTTGCTAATGGGACACTCTTCCATTTCCTGCATGGCCACTTCATATTCCCCATCTAGAAGCTGCAAGCGTCTGTCAACACAAAGTAGGTATTATGAGTAAAGCCGCTCACTTATTTTTATTGTTTGCCCATTAAAATGTAGACTATATTTCAACATTTCTATAAAATATTTCACACCAACTTTCATGAAACTAAATGCAGTTTTTCAGGCAAATTTATTTGGTAACTAGCTTGAGTCTCTAGGTAAACATCATCCAGAATGAAAAAGGTGTCTACTGCCAAACATTAATTCAACCCCCCACCCCCATCCAAATAATTCCAAAGGATACAAGAATGCTAACATTAATAAAAATTAACACTATGATGGGAATCTGTAGGTGAATAAATAAAGCTTTTCTTAAAAGAAAAAAAAACCTACTCAAAATATAAATTCTCTAAAAACATATTTGGATAAATAAGCACTTTGTCAGAATCGGTGGGGGGGGTATATTTTAGGCAGCTTTTTCTTGAATCCATATTTTTATTATTGAAGAAACAATCTAGATACCTACTTCCACCTGGGTCCTAGATTTCCCATAGATAAAACACTTATGTTCGTATGCTACACTTCCTTCTCAGCACAACGAACAGACTGTTTCTCATTGTAAATGCCAATATTTTTGTCGTTGCTAGTACTATCATCTCCCCCAGAACAAACAACACAATACTCACTTACCAGTAAATGGTACGCTACTTATCTTCTGAACTATCAGGATTGCTCTAAGCTATGGCTACATGCGCGTTGCCCCATCCCACCTACTTTAAGTATATTAACTAATGTCAAGATAACAAATATAAAAACATTTCATCGCGTTACACTACCTGACAGAGTAAGCTTATTATGATTTTAATTACTTGTTTAAACACTTCAACAGTAACATTTAAAGTTACATAACATGTTTTTTATTTAAATAACTAGCATATTATTCAAAAGAGCAATCTACAATTACTGGGATCCCACCATAGTAATGGATGTGTTATTTAGGTGCTAACAGAACAAGATCTGTGACTGCATCAGCAGGAGGTTGGGTAGGAAGTTATGCTATCAAATAAATGTAAATAACAACCATACTTTACGGATTTTTTTTTCTTTTTAGTTACGCTGTCACTGGTCCGTAACAGAATGACAGAAGTTAGACCTGTCAAAAAAACTGATCAGGAACAGACAAATTGATGCAGATTAACAGAACATTGCTCAAGTTCATAAAAGGGAATTACCTGCAATTGTAAATAGTTCTTAGTATAAAATGTGCACTGTGAAACCCACAGACCATTTTTTAAAGCAGACTAATTTAACAATAAAGGCTAAGCACTGACTTTAACTACCAACTCAAATGCAAACAAAGACTGCCAACAATGAAATCCAAAAACAGATTTAAAGTTTAATATTAAACAAATTCCTAACAACTAACAGAAACACTGTTTATTTCGGATAATATTACCTGTTTTTATCAAATACAGTCATCTGTGCTACAAATGTCTTCTCCCCATCTTCACGATTTGAAGAGTTTCTTTTTCTTCTAGCTGGAAGCTCCTCATTGACATCTGTATATAGCAAAAATTGTATTTAATTATTATACAGACATAAATTCAAATGACTGAACAGTTTCTATGCAATTGTAAAATACAACTGGCTGTTGATTATGTCAGCTATATGATATACAGCAGAAAAGGATGAAGAATTTAATTAATGCGCCCAATGCCAATGGAGACAATGCTTAGCTGAACAGTAACCATAGTTTAGATATGTTCATGTATACTTATATTCCAGTCACACTAATCTGTCAGCAAAAAGAGTGTGGGCTTTGGCCTTCTTCCACTTATAGTTATAAAATGAAAAGAAAGTAAGTTTTTTATTCTACAGGTACTCTTCAAGGCTGTAATATTTGTGATATAGCACATCATGCCTTGATATGATTATGAAAATAGCTTTATTAATTTGTATATAGAGACCACAGAGTTCTCCTACATTACTCACCCCTCACCAGTGTTGGCCCTCCCTTTGATCATCCCAAATTACTAAAAATTGGTATTAAATTTACACAAAAATAGAAGCAAAGTTTCTAGCTACCAACTATATACATTTTAGCCCTCTCTTGAAAAAGACTGAAAACAAGCGAAAGCCAATTCAGTCACTCATTTACTACTGCCCTGCCCTGAGTATGATCTACAGTGCAGATAAAGACGACTGTATACAAGACTACAAGGTAAACCTTGCAAAAACCATAAAGATTGAAGTTACCAATGTTTTCATTAGTTTCACCATTGATCAGTCCATTAAATTCTCTTCTTCCTGGGCGAGTTACTCTGAATAATAATGAGTAAGACTTCACCATATGGCTGTTGCTTGGTTCAAATTCATTGCTGGAAACTGCAAGTGATGGGAAGTTGCCTGGTTTTATTTGGCTGAGGTCTGGGTTTAAAGGCACCTGCTTTTTACCTGTAGGAACCTGTCTTATTGGACAACTGACATCCTGCAGGAAAACAAAAAAGCTATGGTTTAGTTTTTTAGAATACAAAATGAAGACATTAAGTGTTAAATTTATGTAATTTATGAATTGCACTTGTCCTTCTGTCCTTTTGAAAATAAGCCTTCTAACAGATATAAATAAAAAAAATCTGGAATAACAATCCCAGGTTTTAAATGTAAAAACAGATACCTGAAAGTGTAAATAAAACTGGCATTTTATAACCACTTCTGGCAGCAGCCATCTTTTTCAAAGTGATTAATGCTAACATGAGGCATTCAGAAAGACTGTAGAACAGTCATTAATGCTAATTTAATTCTGTTTACCTAAAGAAATTAAATGTTTTGGTTATATATATATTCCAAGGGCTTCCTATCTTCTCCTTCCAATATTACAAAGTGCACTTACGAGCTATCTGAGAGATAAAGAACCACTTACCTAGGATTTATTATATTCAGTATTTCTCAAATAGATCATGGAACACTGTGTAATATTGGAAAAACAAGGCAAGAAAGCCTAAGTATGAAACTTGCAACAAAACATTTAAAATAACCATCAGCACCTCCTGCTTTTATCATATTTGTCCATACTGTAGCAAGACAAAAAAAAATTCGCTAGAAACAACATTAACTCTTAAAATCACATCAAGACAGCTTGACATGATTAGGGAAACTATACGAAGTGCTGAGTGTAAATCTCTTTTTTCGTTAAAAATTACAACTTGCATTACTGAGCCTTCTGTATTTCCATAGCAGTGAGGATAATTTTCTCACTGGTGTGAAACAAACATAGCTAAAGCAGCAAGCAAATTCAAAGATGCTTAAAGAAAAAAAAAAGGGGGAGAGAGATATGAAAATTGTTTATGAGCCATAATATCTAAAATCTGCAATCATTGAGATGATCGATGTAAAAACACAGGTACAGAAAAAAGCAAGGAAAGAGACAAGACTTGGTGGATGACTGAGGAATTCAAAACAATGACAACTTTTTCCTTTTTACTTCTGAACTTTGAAAAGCAGACTATTTTCTGAATTTGTGAGTGCCTAGTTTACTTAAGCCTGTGGACATCAAAACAGAATTAATAGATTAATTAGAAATAAGGATTTAGTTTAATAATGGAATATAAAAAACTGGACTGAAAACAGAAGTGGCTGAAATTCACAAGGAATGAGTATGACTTACAAGCAAGCAAAATTCAATTAAAATACACCTGAATGTTTTTGTAAAGCTTCCAGTTATTTCTCAGGGACTAGAGCAAGTCAATAGAAAACAATTTATATAGATTAGTCGTAAATAAATTTCAAGGCTAAATAACTTTTCAGCATCATTTCACCCTTAGCTTCTAGTATGGCAATGTTAAATAGATGTTCCAGAATCAAGTAAACCTTCTGCTTTAACATATATATTAATAGTTTGTCAAATCACTTTTACCTTTCGCTTCTTGTGGCAAACTTTCACAAGCAGTACTTCCAGGGTTACAGAATTTTGTTCATTCTCTGAGTTTTGTGATGGCTTATCTAAACAGAAAAATATTTTAAGTTCTGAAAAGATAAAAGTCTATTCAATGTTGTAGATCCACCTGAAATAACTTTTTAACTGTAGTCACTTTCAGACACACAGGCCTCCGGTGAAATTCTAAATCTCAGTTCTTCCCCAGATTTAATGCAAGTTCCCACTTGAGACCATATCCTACCTAATTACTCTACTACTACCAAATTAAAAGCAGCAGCATAGTAATCTTTAATGTTTAAAAGAGTAAGTTCACTACCTTTGGCTTTCTTTGCTCCTTCTTTCTTTTCTTTCATGAAAAGAAAACAACTAACAAAAAAAGGAAACTCAATTCTTGAACTGGATTTATGGAGATGGACTGTAAAGACAACCCATTTACCAAAGAACAGCATACACTATATATGTGAATGAATGTATGTTACAGGTAAAAACTAACTGAAGCTTCTGTGCAGGTTCATAAAACAGCCCAAAAACATATTATGAGATGAACCAGGCAAAACACTTTTATAGCGGAGAGAAAGGATAAGGGTAGATTTAAGAAAAGTCAGAAGACACTAGTTACAGATGAGTGAAACTGTTTCCTATAAAATTCTTCTTTACTGCTTATAAACCCAGAATTTGGTGTGCATCAAAACTTAAGATCCAAATGCTATCAGCTAGAAAAATAAACAGAAAATTCAGACTATGCAAGATTAAGCCCATACAGAATAGCTGTCAAAAGACTCTTGCAAGAACTTGGGGGGAAAAAAAAGTCTTTGAAAATAAGATTCAGCTCCACAGTCTCTGCACTATAAATTTCCTAGAGCCATGAATCTTCAAGATGGCTACTACCAGCAGTATTAAAAACAATGCCAATTAAGAACTGCCTTTCAAAATGAATTTCACTATATACTAAGAGAACCTTTTATCATGTGAGCTTTAACTTGGGTAAGCATATTAATATGGAAATGGGCCCTTTATACAGAAAACAAACAAAAATCCTTAGACTTTATTATACATTTGGTTTAAAAAAAGAAAAGAAAAAAAATCAGCCAAAACTGAATGGCTCTATATGAAGCTACATCTGCTCTTTTAGAACCTTATAAACATCATTTTGGGCTCACATGCATTTTAAAGCACAACAGCTTCAGCTTAGTGCAGATCACAAAGAATCTGACATTGAATGAAATACTTGGTTACACTCAACAGAAATAAAGACCAAAGCTTTAGCATACTAAAGACACCTTAACTCACACCTCTTCACTTGCTTTCCTCCTGACACTATATCCACATTGAAAAAAAATTGTGTTTCAGCTAAAAATTCTGGTAACTCATTTTAAAGAGACACTGGCAGTTTTGGGAAGCATATGGATTTTTTCTTTATCTTCCCCCCCCCCCCAATTTTTTATACAAAACTTCAAAAATAAGTCTTTCCTTAGCAAAAGTATAAATTCTGGGGGGGGGGGGGGGGGGGAAATCTATAAATCACAGTTCTACGAGTTTATATCCAGACAAATAAGTATATCAACAGTGTCAGTTTCATTAAAATATCTTCTATATTTAATTTTCAGTATAGTGTACATTGCTTATGCTAGTGATATTCTTTTACATGGTATAAACCCTCATCATGATCTCATTGTATATATACTCTCAAGGTAAATGAAGGTTTTCATAGTTAACTGTATAGTTATATAATCTAAACATTCCAAAAGACATAGAAGGCCATCAAATATATTATCACTTCGAAAAGCTACTAGTCTACATTTATAGAAGACTACATTGTAAGGGAAAAGCAATATGAAAGACAAAGTCTGGCAGCAGAATATGGAATATTTATCCTCTCCAGTAGGTTTTTTAAACTCCACACATGAGATTTAGTGTTTATATATTCTCCTGGAAGGACCTGATTTTGAAGATATATATTTGCATTTAAGATGCAGCAGTGTACACTTTCTTTTGCCACCTTTATTCTATGCTTCTCTATTCTTATCACCAGCTACCCAAGATGCTCTTATCTCTTGCAGTTTCCCAGCTAAAGCATTAAAGGCAACACATAACATGAAGTTCCTAAGAGCAGAAACAAGATGAATACTACCCAGTGAGACCAGCAGTATTTTGAAATTCCAGAAGCAGAATGATCTTTAACCAAGAGAATGTGAAGAACTTTCTCAGAACAAAATTACAGTTTAATAAAGTGATTCTGAAATCTGGACATTTGCAACTGTAACTTTCATACTTCTTACTGAGCAGATCTGGTTAAGCACAAAATACTTTGTTGTACATGACAGCTTCCAGATCAGAGCACAGAACGTGTTACATGACCTCAAGTGCTTTTTAAATCCAAAGACTTAAGGCTTCATTCAGGATATTTTTAACTGAAAGATTAGAAACACCAGTTTATTTTAATGAATAAACAGCTGAGTTAATTTTTTATTTGCAGGGATGTAAAAAGTGAATTTACTCATGCCTACACAGCATAAAGAAGGTAATTTTTGCTTTCATTAAAGGAATAGAACCCTACATTCTGGACTTGATAGTCCAATATTGAGAGGTAATGATTTTGAGAGGTAATGCTGAATGTCATGCATAAAGACACAATAAAACAACAGCAAGTCACTAATACATATACTAATATACACTAATACAAGTCACTTTTATAAACCCTGACATGGACTTTAATCTTATTTCTAAGGCTCTACCTGATACCATTTATTCTCATACTTCTATTTTGAATCCCAAAGCATTGAGTCCACCACCTGAAGCTTGCTCTCTCTCTCTTTTTTTTTTTTTTTTTTTTTTTAAATCTACTTCAAATTCCCCAAAGTCACATTTTCATAAAATCACTTTCTTCAGGAACTCCTCAAGGTCTATTTAAAGTTTGCATGGATGATGACTTGAAGTATTTATCAAAATCACTGTGTTTTGACTAAAACCCTGGAAGGCTTATTTGCTTAATGTTACAAATATGCTAAAACATATTTAAAGTACATACAGTGAAAAGCTGCACAATTTTCAGCCGTTAAAAGTAAAATCTGAAGTACTGTAATTAATGAGACAATTGAGTATAAAGAAAAAAAATCTGCATCCAGAGAGCAGAGATTATAACAGACTACTTAAATATTCCCCTCACAATCTGTACTAATTTCAAAAGTGCTATACAAGATAACAGTATGATGAATGAATTTTGCAAACATACCATTTTTATGGAAGAAACCAGTAAACGTGAGTTGCAAATGAGCAGACAAGCTAAACAGAAAAAAAGAAAGGATGTGTTAGAACAAGCATTTTGCTCTTCACAGCAGACACTCAATTCACTGATTTTCAGGACAGAGCTACAATGAGAGGGAGAACCATAATGAGGAAGTCCATCCTTCCAACTGCCTGGAAACTGCCAAAAGACAGCAGGCGTAAGGCTGCAACTGATGCAGTTATAGACGGGTCTTCTCTCCGCAAATCAAATGATTCTTTTCCTCTAATCCATAACTTCAGACATAAAAAGGTAGGGGTTTTCACACAACAGTAAAAGCACACTGTCTGAAGCTTGGCACCTGATCTTGCCTTCATGGGTTGGCAAGCATTTCCTAGATATTCATCAACAGCAGAGCCGTTTTGATGAAATTTTCCAGTATTTCAGCCTGAAGCATGCACTTGGTGTTGAAGTTTTAGTCCAAGTATTTGAAGTTTGGTAAGCAGAATCTTTACAATGGTAGATGGCCTTAGAAATTGTTTGCCAGTCACATCTAGTCCATATTGCCCCTGACATAGGCAATCAAAATAACAGCTACATCTATTTCATTTCAGAGTCCTGCAGTTTATAGCTTTGATCAATCTGCTCACTGTAGACACATTTTAATTCAGATTGTTAAACACAGAATATATTTTAGTTCAAAGCAACTATTCATAAACCCAGATTAAAAAGGGTCTCAAACATGCTTATTTATCATTTCTAAAGTACAGAGTATTGACAAAATATTGTCCATTGCACCAGAACACCAGATACAATTTAAGCATCTTCACCAGCTTTTCAAAGAGACACAACCTGGCATTTAACATTTTTTTTTAAAACACAAACATTCCTCAAACGCTGAGGTGATCAGTATTTCTTGTCATACTAAAGTCTGAGAAGGTACCCAACAGCTTTAACATTTGAAAGATTACATCTATACCAGCTTACACCATTTATTCGTGTTACTTTTCCAGACCAATGCAATTCCAAGCATAATTTTTATAGTTTTGAAAACACAAAATTCACACAAGTCTATAATCTGATTATTTTGTTTCAACCTGTCACAGAACAATCCTTAAAAAGAGGATATTTACCTAGCAAGGGTCCACAATATGGAATACAACATAACTAGATCAAGTAATAGACAGTAAATCTATAAAACCTCTAGAACACAAAAATTATAAATTAATTTCAGACTAAACTGTATCTAGCATTGTTGCCTCTGAAGCACTCTACAGCGTAGTTCATAAAAAATCCACAAGATTCATCTAAATAGGTCTTTACCTATTTCAGCAACTTAGGTTAGCCTTTCAATGTCTGGTTTTGCTTTATAATTTCAGAATGATTCACACTTCCTAATCCATTCAGTGAATTATATAGAAGGGGGGGGGTTGTAAGTTAACTACAGCCTTTCTACCAAAAAAGAACATAAAGCCAACATGAAGAACTAAAATGGGTCTGTGTTGTCTAATCTACACTGAATCGTGTAGAATAGAACAAAATTGTTCTGGAAATCTTACAGTGAATTGGTTAATTTCCATCATATATACCTTCACAAAAAACTTAGGTAATTCAGTTTTTAGCTAGATCATACATAAAGCTTTAAAAAAAAAAGTATTGTCATCCATACTAACTACTCAAATATTCTAAAGACATCACATGCTAAGTCATTTCTCAGCTGACTTGCATGGTATTGATGTTTGTTAATGATTACAGATTTAATATAAAATCAAATTAACTTATGAATTTATAATAGCCATAAAATATTGTGAGAACGATCCATCAAAAGTTAAGTACTAGAAGTGTTACAAATTAGGAAAAAAAACTGGAACAAAAAATGTTACAAGAATAACTGCACTGAAATTATTACATGCACTTACAGCTGCTGAGAATATAGAAATGCTTGATAAAAGGAATAGTATTCACTGCATTTCTTCAGTGTTTACAATAGTAATTACACTGTTATTAGTGTTCATATGCCTGAAAGCTTGCCTTTTTTTCTTTTTTTAAATAAACTCCAACCTGTCTACCAATCTAACAACAATCATTTTGTCTCCTTACAAACTTTGATTCATTTATATCTTTGACCATCACATTACAACCCCGACAGTGTATTAATAGCTTTCAGAGGATGCTAACATTTATGGTCAAAGCCTAACAGAGAGGGCTATCTTATGCTGAAAGTCAAAGTACTTGACTGATCTTTCCTCCAGTTCTATGAGGCAAATTGAAATCAAGTATATACTCCATACAAAAAATTTCAACATGCTTATGCCTAAACAGAGGTACTGGGATATTAACTTTTATTTTTAAGACTGCAAGTAACAATACTTGAAAAATTAGAGGGCTTTTTTCCACCTTAATTTGTCTATTTGACAACACTTTGCAAATGGTCAGTTTTCATTCATTTAAATTTGAATGTATTATTCCCCCATAGAAAAGGGGAAGAAAAATTAGCAGTCCCTTGTACACACCAACACCAATAAGATGCATCTCACCTCATTTTAAGGTTCTCAAAATACATTACGCAGAAGTGAAACAGCAGCTAGCCATGAAGTTCAGAAAAACAAAATGACTATACGTTTTATAGCATTTTATTTCAGCACTAGGAAACGTGTCAAGAAACAACAGACTAAGTATTTGCTGTGCCCTCTTTTTTCCATTATTACAAGGACAGACTAGGATGAAAATGAACTGAAATGCATCACACCCAATTTCACGTCTCTGTTGAACTTTGACTTTTGCCAAATACAATACTGCAAACTCAGCAGGAGTTCACATCTCAAATATTATTTTTCTGAAGTAGAATAAGAAGACCTGGCAAAATACTAGCTTTTTCCAACATTAAAACTAAGTGTGTTGTATATTTTAAGAAAGTAAATTATTCAGGAAAGAAATTATGATCAAGAATCCAGTAGGTTCCAGTACAACTATAATTTAACAATTAGCATTTATAGAGTAAGCATTTTTTTTTCCCGAAGCAACAATTCCACATTGAATTAAAAATTGAAACTATTCGACCTTTTCTTAAAGAGGAAAGTTTATTATTCTTCCTTCCTTCTTCTCCCAAAAATTCAAAATTCAGCTAGAGGAACTGTGCAAAGTTTCAGTATCAGATATACAGGGCTAGATCCCAAGAAAAATCACAGACTAAGCAATATTTCTCACTAGAAAATTTGAATGGGAAGTTGTAGGTCCTGCAGTCTTTATTAAAAAGATTTTATAACTAGTTACTTTATTGTGACTTAAGAAGGATAAGGATATGAAAGATGTCACTGACCAAAAGCAAAGATAAGCAGTTCTGTAACAGACATCTTTTAAATATTTTTAAAAGATTCAGTAAGATTTTTTTAAGTAACTCTGAAAACAAACTTTAAAATAGCAATTACATAAAACCCAAATATTATAATTTCATGTTATTTTCCACAGCTTTTTTTTTTTTTTTTTTTTAATATTAACACACAGATCAGATACTGACACAGCTGACAACCTTAAAAAAATCCAAAACAAGGCAAATATCTATTTCAGGCTTCTACATAAGTTTTAAGAAAGTACAAATATTAAGAAATTTATCCCATCATTGCTTTTCTCCAAGTTTTTCAGAGATTAGCATACATACATACTTTAAAGCTTCGTAAGCAACTTTTCAAAAGGCAAGAACTTTCATTCTGATTATTCTTTTTCACATTCTTGATGATTTAACATGCACATATGCTCATTTTTACATACATATGTATATATACGCAGAATAATACCTGTGAGATTCTTGTTCTCCCTTCATTTTCTCTACTTTTGATAACATGTCATCTACTTTGAATGTTTTCCTGTGAAGAAAGAGCAGAAAGAATAGTTGCACGTAGCTGCTATTCCCATGACATAACAAGAGAATTTATTCAGTCTAAATTTGATTCAACTGATTTTATACCTAAAACTGTCTACATACAATCTTAGCCTTCTATCCACAAAACACCCCTTTTAGACCTTTTTAGAAGGGCTAGTATCACAACTGTGTCATAGGAATGCAACTACAATGCAGCTTTTCAAACGGTATCAAAATAATACCAATAATTAGAAAGACGTCTTTCAGAAATAATCCTACTGTTTTTAAGAAGTGTCATTTAACAGCATCCCATTCAAATGTTGCTATAAACGTACCTAACATCTCAGCTTTGCTCAGAAAGAAAACCTTCACACCTTAGTGATGCTTATGCCAACCATGCAGGTACAAGCTAGCTCTCTGGTCATTACTATTTTAACCTTGATCGTAATTATGAAAAACACTTAAAACCTTATCTGACAAAACAGCATTTAAAACCTAATTATCAAAAAGGCTTCTTTCTCCACAAAGTTACATTAAAAGGACACAAAACAAAGAACAATGTACTTCTGAAGCCACTCACTGAGTGCATTCATACAAAACACTCGGGGGGGGGGGGGGAAACATGACTGCAATGTAGTAGGGAATAATCACTTCCTATCATCTCTCTTCGTCTGTTCATGCTCCTATGTTCAGCCTGTTCTACAACATATACCCCATACAATTAAATGTTCATTGCTAAATAAAATTCACTCATGAACAGAGCTTATTCAATAGTTTCCTAAATAGTCTTTCAATTTCTCTTTAAAAGGACATTAATATTTGGCCCTAGATGCCAACAAAATTGCACAGACTAGACTGACAATGCAACAGTAGCGAGGGCATCCTTGCTTTGCATCTTACTCTCTGAACAAACCCAATAGTAATGAAAGAACACAAGCTGTTGCCAAATACTGGATTTCTTACCAAAATGAGGGGGCACTGTCTACACCCATAAACCTCCCGAGTGAAGAAAGGCTGGGACCTCACACATTGTTTACATTCAGCATCTAATACACCTGAATGATTTTGTTACAAATCACTTAACAGCTAAATAGTAGCACTGGACAAGAAACACTACAGAAGCACAGGGCTGCTGTCAGGTAACAAGGAGAAGAACAACTATCTTCTGCGGAGTAAACAACTGCTGACCCAAAGCTGTGCTCAGCCTAAGGTTCATAAAGATGACAGATTCATGAAGTGAGTCGCCTCCACTAAGGAAGGGATTATGAAAATGAACATTTTGTGATGCTCAGCTTTAGAGCAAGGCACATTAAAAACTAGGGAATTTGTTGAAAGTTTTGGATTATAAGGTTAAAAAAAAGTAGTCCCAACATGCACCTTGCTTAAGCTTATCAAAATTAGTTCCTGCTCTGCAGAACAGCAAGCAGCACACTTATCTTTGGAAGGCCACTGGGTGATCCTACCACACCACAAACTGGGGCTACTGTTCAGACTAGGGAATTGCTTAAAACACAGCTCTAGAGCAAAATTCTGTCATGATCTTCCATATAGGCTTGAAACTGGCTACAAGACATGTTTCGAGATAGGGGAAGGTTTAACGATCTTTGATAAGGTATACTAATATCTGACATGGCTTGTATTTAGTATTTGCAGTACAGTATTACTGATCCAGAAAGAACAACGATTCAACCTTTCCAAATGTCAAATTCAGGTTAGTCAAGACCAGAAAAAGCCCTCCTAAAAATCTTTCAGAAAAAATAAAATAGCAACCAATAAATAAAACCCAGTAAATCAAATGTGTTGCATATATATTGAATTCATAAGAACATAAAAATATGGAAATTCCTTTCAACTAGATGACTATTTGTAGGTCACCATATTCCCAATTCAGTCATAACAGACAAAACTTATTTTTCTACAATAATTGTCCCTAGAACCCAGGATTTTAAAACAGCATTTACTGGCGCTACAAGTATGTGCATCTTGCACATTCCTTTCTCCACCCACTCTTATTCCAGTCAGGCACAGTAATAATTAACAAAGTATTAAAAGTCACATCATAGCATGCCATTACTCTGCCAATAAATAAAAAATTATTCCTTTATTCAAACACTTCATGGGAAGTCAGTTTGGTAAACAGAGTTAATACCCTCTCCAATTCCATCATTTGGTCTAATAGATGGTAACACCTAAAAAAAAGACTAACATGCCAAAAGCCCATTTCAATTCTCATCAAGAATCACTTTACCAAAACATATCACCTCTCAAAAAAAAATTGCAATGCTTTTTTCCTTTTAAATAATATAGACTATTAGCCCAAGTTGACACATGCCCATTAACTTATTACATATTAATATTTCTCTGTATTTTAAGCATCTTGGTCATCACAAATATTCTCCTTATAAAACATATGGACCAACATCAATGGATACTTTCTTGGTAAAAATGCAATTTTACTTCCCTACCTCCAAGTGATAAATTTGTCTGGCATTTTTCTCAGACTACTGTAGAGCTAGAGACAAAAGATGTGGAGCTATAATTACTATTGTGATAACTAGTTAAGTTATATCAAGCTTGGAAATAACTTCTCTATGTTTTACATATGATACTGTTTACTGAAGTGGCAATCAACACAATGAACAGCAATTAGAATATGGGAAAATTAAGAAGTCTCAGAGGGAAAAAAAATAATATGCATATACTGTAACAGTCAATATAAGCAGGCTAACTGATACATTTTCAAAAGATGTTCCTTTGCAAACAGAACTCCACTAACATTTTTACTATTCTGAAGCTAGGTATATGAAGTTTTCCAAATGTAAGCCTCAGTAAGGTTTCCAGCTCCAATTTGTATTTTCTCCTCTTTTAAAGCCTTCTGTTCACCAAAATGACAGGACCATATATTAACCATTCCTATTGAATGAACAGCAATATCAAATGGCAACTAAGGCCTTGCGCACTTTTAAAAGCGTTTGCTGGTATAAACCTGCCAACAACAACCCCGCTAACCTTGCATGGAAATTCAGCCGAAGTTGTTTTGTCACAAGTCCTTCAATCAGTGCCCTCACTACATCTAAATAGCTAAAGCTACATTTAAGCCACACCTTTCAGCAGTTTAACTAGACTGCTGAGGAGAGGGACCACAGAAGTAACAGAGCATGGAAAGATTTGGGGGGTGGTGGGGCATATGAGAAGAACACACTGACAACTGAGTTCTGGGGTTTTTCCCCAGCTAACATCCAGGAAACTAAACTAGCTTACTTCTGTTGCATTACTGTATTTTTGTAAAGAAGGTATACTGAAATGTTTTACTTCATTCTTCCTAGATCTAATTACCAAATTGATTTCAATAAGCCAATATTTTCAGAAAACTAGCGAGTGAAACGGCCATTAATCTGTCTATTATGGATCAAAACACTATCTAAATAAAATCATAGTACTAAACCAGAGTATTATGGCCATTAGTAAAAATCAATATGTTTCAAAGAGAAACTAAGCATTACTCGGGCAGCTGAGGAACAGGAATTTGGAACAGCGGGCAACACAATGTACATGCAAAGTACTGCTTGTTTCCCAGCAACTACAGGAGACATCCAAAGAAACAGAACAAGACTCAGGTAAAAGAAGGACATATGCACATCACTCAAGTGTAATTTAGTGTAAATAATAAGCAGGAACATATTTCTGTTGCCCAGTTTAAAAGGCTATATATTGCTCCACATACCTAGGTGACTTGTAAAAAAAATTAAATAAATAAGCCCTAAACATTATTTCTTAAAATTTGGCTCTGCCCTGTTTTAAAATAAACAGTTCACTTCAGTAACTGTTGTAAGAAAAAAATAAGCCGCAACTTCAAGTTAAAAAAAAATCCAATCAAAAGTCAGGATACATTCAAGACACATCAAGAAACAAAGTATCTCAAGTTATACATTACTGGTACAATTTTGAGACTAAGGTAGCTGCAGGATTTATAACTGATGACACCTTATTCCAAAATGGCAAGAACAGTACTCTGAACAATAGCCAAGATATGTGAGAATACCAAATAAAGCCTATTCAATTGAAATAGAAGTGTGTAAGTTCTGTTGCTCAATAGATAATCCAAAAGCTATCTTCCTTGGATACAAGTAAGTTTTAAGTTTTATTCATCTGTATAATCAAATTTAATCATGAACATTTAAGAAATAGCAATAAAGTATTTCAGTCCCACAGCAACTTTCCAATAAGAACTTCAGTGTTAAAATATTTTAGAAGTCTTTAAGCTACAAAAAAAACCAAAGTATCATGAATGATTTTCAGTGAGAGGGGGGAAAAAAGTAAAAGAACTTTGAAATTGCACTAATAATTGCATACACTTATATCATGCACTTTTCAGTCCACAGTATTTATGTATTTTACAGTCAATTAACACGCAGCCACAGCACCCTCAGATGAGCTGGATGACCATTTTGCAACATCAAAACTGAAGCCCATTTCTCAGATGTATCCAGTTCAAAGCAATCTTTTTAAAGGAAATATTTGCTGGATTTTTTGTAAAATGCTATAAACCAACCTCTTGCATTTTTCAACTGTTCAAGTAATTACTGATATTAATAATATTAGTACATTGGTTCTTTCCAAGACTATTAACAAAGCTGATAAAAGTTCTTTTAAAACAAGTGGTTAGGTGACAGTTTAAATTAGAACATTCCATATAACTAAGATTAAGCGCCACTGATTTCATAAACCCTGAAGTTACGCCTTTGGGGTTTTTGTCCTCCTCCCCCTCCGCCACCCCACAAGTTTTCCCTCAAGAGGAAAGCAAACTTCAAGAATTAGGTTAGGATCCTGCAGATAGTTATAAACATTTGAGTACTCCCAGTATCAATTAAGTCACAAGCCTAAAGTTATACACACACTTAACAATGCAGAAGCAAGTTCCTAGATCTCAGAAATAACTGAAAAGTGATGTATGTGTTTTTGAAGCTCTTCAAAAGCAAAATTAATGTTTTACACACCATCTGAAAACAGCAAATCACTCTCCACTATTTTTGACTTCTGCTACTTGGCTAATATTTTAAGATTACTTTTCAAAAAATAATTTTACCTTTTGATATTTGTTCGGGAATTTCTGTGGGACATGTATGTGAGAGTTCTGTGCAAAAATATTGGCTGCAGAAAAAAAAAAAAGAAAAAAGTTAATATGCTTTAAAGTCTCCTACAAGCCCAAAGTACAAGGGTGATAAAGACCAATTACTCACTGCTATGAGATTCCGGGTACGTAGAAATCTATATATCTGTGTTGGTTCTGAGAGAAAGAAACATATGTTATCTAACATACCTTACACCTCTAGAAAGACAGCTTTATGATGATGAAAAAGTATCCAATTTAACATGTTGACTTTTTTTTAAACAACTACCAAAGTCGCAGTTTAAGTGAAACATCATGATCTCTAAGCAAGTCTCAGTTAACAAGTCAAAGGTTACTCCACCTACTGTATAACATGAAGCAACTTCTTGTTTAAGCTACCGTAAATCAGCATCACAACTCAGACAGCTATGACTGTTCTTGTTTTTCTATCAAAATATGTTCCTTTGAGCCTTAAAGTCATAAAAAGGCAGGAAAAAAAAAAGCTCAACATACTACAATTTATTGTTGAACAACTAAGTTTTCTTCCCCTAAATAACGAACAGTGTGTCAGATATGATACCAAAATAGTATATGAAATTTATATAGTCGGACAATTTTGTATCTGATTGTTTTATCCTTCTGGAAAATACCAAGGTCACTGGCAAGCACAAGATACCAAGATGACACTAGGGTGTGTCTATTACCTATGGCACATTACAGATCATTTTAAGCTAGGAAAGTCATATCCAAAACCTTTTACGTTCATAGGATCAATTTATTGGGGTAAAGTAACTACTGTTCCAAAGTGCAAACTGATGGAGGATAATAGATCTACGCTCAATACTAACATGAAAGAGCAGCATCATTTGAAACAGGTGTAATACAACAAAGTTCAAAAAAGCAAGATTGTCTACAGAAATGGGGACCTTCAGTTTAGTTTTAAACCGAAGTGAAATCAGTACAAAAAAAGTTCAGAGCTAAGTCAGGTTATATCTACAAAGAATTCCAATCTCAACAGAAATATACTATTCTTAAACTGAAATAAGAGCCATCTTAATTAGGTAATGTCAGCAAGAGGCTTGGGAAAGGCTTGATAAAACACACCAAAGAGAGGAGATAGAGAGAACGGGGAATGCCCGAGTGCCCATACTAAGGCTGTCAGCACTGTCTCCTCTTCCCCCATAAAGAAACTAACCAACTACTTATTTTGTAAGTAATATAATACTTCATTTTTATATTCCTGTAAAGCACTTATTTCAAATAACTGGAAACCATATTGTTATTTATGGAATTCTGTAATCAGAATTAAACAAGGATAGCATTTTAAAATCCTTCCTCCCTTTTAAAGCTACAATTCAGCCTTATTTCTACACTTAAGAATATACCATAAGAATATATTAGTAGAGAGGTGTCTTATTATTAAAGAGAAGGAAATCATAAGTGATCTTAGTCATTAAAGAGTCTGTTGAAAAACAGTAAAATTCTGCTTAATGTGAATTAAGAACTACAAGCATAATAAAATCTGTATGTTTGAAATCAAGAAGAAAGAAATTAAGGAAGATGTGCACTTTGATAAAAAATGAAAATACTAAGTATTCACAACTTGTAAAGCAATGTTTCAGATATTTTAGTCTGCGGAAACCATGACGTACTCATAATTTAGAAATATATGAAAACATTAATTATGCTCTTAAGCATGCAATATGTAATTTAAAGACAGTGCAGTGCTGCTTGAACTTTAGCTTTCCCGAGCAGGAAAATTCTATAACACACTTTTCTACCTGCAGACAGACCTATGCCTCACATGTCCATGTTACTCAGTAAAAAAAAAAAAAAAAAAAATACATTTTTATCTTTTTTCTAGCATATGACCTTGAAAAGGGACAAAAACATTCAAGAAGAATGTGATTCAATTTTACATGTGCTAGGATTTCTTAATCCACTATTTACTCATTGCCGTTTTCTCACAATAACCACACTACGAAGTCAGCACATTGGGATGGATTTGCACTGTAACTTTTTCCTGATCATTACCTGTACAGACGGGGCGGGCAGAGGAGAATCCCCCCACACACCCACCTCTGACGCTCAGCCCTTCAGCAGCGAGCAAACCTCTAAGAGGTCCTGTTTATCACTTGACCTATTTGCGGGATGGCATTTATTGATCCCATAGCTTTGTTAGCAGGGCTAAGATTCAAAAAAAGCCGACGTTATCGAAGATTTGACGCACCACCAAAAACTCCAGCGCGTTATCAACACTATCGCTGTCTGCAGCAAGCGGGTGCAGGCAGTGACAGCACCAGTCCCAGAAACAGACCGTGTATTTAGCAGGACACTCAAAATTTCCTTCCGACCCTGTCCATCGCACGGGACCCTCCTGGTACAGGGTGAGTTTATCACCACTCTGGGCTTTCGGACTAGATTTCCGCTAACAACTTTCTGGGCACCCGGGGGGCTTCTGCTCCTGCCTGGACTCCCCCGGGGCGGCGGGCGGGTCGCAGAGGTCAGTTCCCGGTGCGGAACCTCAACGAGGGGAGAATCGCACCAGACAAAGAGGAACGAAGTGCAGCGAAGGGGCGATCGCACCCTCGCCCCGGAGGGGCAGGGGGCGGGCGGCGGGCGGGCAGCCGGGAGAGGCGCCTCTGCCCCCGTCCCCCGCGGGCTGGCGAGGCGGGAGCGAGGGAGGGAGGGAGCCCCGCGGCCCTGCCGGGATGCCAGCGAGCAGCCGAGGGGGGCCGGCCGGAGCCGCCCGCCCGCCCCGGGGGCCCCTCGCCACCCCCCGGCGCGCCGGCCCGAGCCCCGCTTCCGCCCGCGCCCCCGGCCCCGGCCGTGTTTACCCCCGGAAGCCCCCGCGGCCCTCCCCTGCCGCGGCTCCCGCCCTTTCTGCGGCGGCCCCGGCCGGCGCCGCCGGCTCGGGCCCCCACTTCCTCCCGGCCCGGCCCGGCACTCACTCTCGAAGGCCTGAAGAAAGAGCTCGTGGTCGGCCTGGATCTGCTCCATCTTCGGCTTCTTCACGGGGGGCAGCGCCGCCGCCGCTGCCGCCGCCGCCGAGGAGGCCGAGGAGCCGCCCGAGTAGCCGCTTCCTCCGCTGCCGCCGCCGCCGCCCGCCGCGCCGCCGGATTTACCGCCCGGAGCCGCCGCCGCCGCCGAGCCCCCGAACCCCCCGCCGCCGCCGCCGCCTCCGCCGCCGCCGCCGCCTCCTCCTCCTCCTCCGGCGGCGCCGCCGGCGGAGCCCGAGCTGGGCCCCGCGCCGCCACCGTGCTTCTGCGGAGCCATGGGCCTGGCCCGGGGGGGGCCGCGGCGGGACGGAGACCGAGCGGGGAGGGAGGGGGCGGCCGGGGCGGGTGGGGTGAGGAGGGGGGAGGGGAAGCGCCGAGCTCCAACTCCTCTAAGTCTCCTCCGCTCCGCTCTCCTCAGCGCCGCGGCCAGCCGAACCCGACGACGGCGACGCGCCCGCCTCCGCCACTCGCCCATTGGCTCCGGAGATGGCGCCGCACCGCCGCATTGGCCGGCGCCGGGCCCGCCCCCGCGTGACGCACGGATGGTTCTGGAAGAGTTTGGTTGGTCGGTGCGCTTCACCGCTTGGCGCTTCTCCCCTCCCCCTCCTTTGAACTGAATTCGCGGGAAAGGGCCGCTCGCCCTCCGGCGCGGGGCATGCTGGGTAGGGCCGCCCGCCCGCCGCCCGCCCGCCCCTGCGCGCCCGCCCGCGCCGCGCTCCGCGGGGCCCCGCGCCCGCCGCGGGCCGCCCCCGTCTGCCCCGGCGCCTGCGGGGAGCCGGCGTCCCGCTCGCCCGAGGGGGGCGTCGTTGAAGGAGCCGCAGCCGCGTCTCGGTTGTAAATCGGGCTCGGTTCTGTGGTAAAAACGGCCGCGCTGGGTCGGACCCGGCCCGCGAGGCTTCCTCAGAGGACGGGACGGGACGGGACGGGGGTGCGCGCGGGGGCGGGGCGGCCCGAAGCCTGAGGTAAAGCGCAGCAGGTTTGGCTCCCCGCTGGCGGGGCGGGTGTCAGCCTCCCCCCCCCCCCCCCCCGGCTCGGCGAGGGCCCTCGGGCCGCCGGGGGGGGCTGTGCCCCGCGCGCCGGGCGGGGGCGTCGGTTAAACGGCCTCCCGCGTGTGGCGCGGGGGAAGCGCAGCACCGGCCTCGCTTAGTCAGAGTAATCCTGGGCGGCGGCGCGGCCCGCTCGGTGCGCTGCGGGCTGGGGCGGCTGTCCGGTTACCTTGGCTGCGTCCTGGGAAACTGCGAGGGTGGTCGTGCGAGGCGGGGTACAACCAGAGCGCGCGTGAAAGGCGTCCTCAGTTTTGGTACCAGCCTGGCCTGCGCCACCTGTGTCTATCTTCTGACTCCTAGAGCTAAGGGAAATAAAGTGACAATATTAAGAGGAAAATTACCTATCAAACTCGGCTGTGCTGTAAATGTGCCTTCCTCTACCAACAGAAGGGACTTTTAATCTGATGTCTCAATTGTCTGTTATTAACCATACTGGTTTTTAAGAGAGAAAAAGTATATATGGGCAAATAAATTGTTACTGTTTATGAATTTTCTTACTTTTTTATTTATAAAATACATGTTTATATACTTTATCCTGCTTATCATCATAGTATTTGTGCGCTTAGTATTCCAGTTTCCTGATTCTTATCTTCCTGTTGAAGTTCTCTGCTGCCCACTCGTTTGTTGTTGCTGAACACAATCTTTAATTGCTGGCAGTGACAGTGTTTGATGCAGTACACTTTGAGGACAAACACTTTACGTGTAACCTCTGTCCTTTTAATACCAGCGGACTTTCCGGTGATGCTTCTGTTGCACTGGGTGTTTGCCAGTCTTCTGAAGACTTGCAGACTAGAAAGCAACAGCATGTAAAATGAAGAGTATCTTCAAGCAGTCAAAGCTTGATCTTGAGGTCAGTGATATCCTGTGCCAAGTGACAAAAGGTAACAAATATTGCAGTATGTGTGAGAGAGGCTCCTAAATGTTGCATAGCTGCAATTTTGTCCTTGGAAGTTGTTTATTGCCAAAAACCTATCCTTAAGTGATTCCTCCCTTCTGTTTACAAGGCTGGGATACTTCTGGTGGCTCATCCTTCTAAATTTCAAAACCAGGAGGAGGAGCCAGAGGGCAACTTTCCAAATGGGAGTAAGAAAGATAATGAGGCAATTAATCTCTGGCACTGGAGTCAGATCTGCTTGTGAATGGAGAAACTACGGATGCAACTCTAGCCTTGAGTGGGGCAGAATATCACAACACAAAATATGTGCATATGGGCCTTCTGGAAACATTGAACAGACCGCCAAATACTATAGCTTCCATAGCTTTAGCATGTTTTCCTTAATTTGTAAGAAAAGATTCCTCATTTTTTCATTTGTTTCTTTAGAGCTCCTGTCTTGGGCTGTTCCTGTGTACTTAAAAGAGTATAGGGTACTATTCATATGCATGCTGAAAGTCTCAAAAACTCTGAAATAAAATATTTGGGACTTCGTGGTATGAGTGGCTAGAAAGAGCACAGGCCATGAAAGAACAGAAGGAACTTTAGCACAGGTAGAAGCAAGAAATGAAGTATTTCTTTCTTTGAAAGACTCAGGGAATTCTCATGCTTTCTTCAGGAGAAATGAGCCATAGCTTGTGGCTGTAACATCATAGACTTGCCTAGTAATATAGACTGCTGTAGGTTTTACAGATGAATTGATTAAAAAAAAAACCCTCTAACTATATATTAGGTAACAGAAAGAAGATGACCACATTTAGCAGATGACAGGGTATCTGCAAAGCTAGTGAAAATGTGTTTTCTAATAAAGTAGTTCAATAAAGATAAGCAGTGAAATATGGTGTAACTTATTCAAAATTTATACCAGCTCATAAAATTAAAGAAGTAAAAGATGACAAGTAGTGTATTTCTTTGCATAAATGCAAAAATATCCTAACATAATACAAAAAAAAAAAAACAGCTTAAGAAGTTCAATATGATCAATGCAAGAAACAATCATTCACAAACCTGTGTTACTATTGGAACAAATTTGTGGTAGCAAAAGCAGAAATAGTTGGCAGTGGTGTTTTTATATGTCAGTTTTTATGGCTCAAGATGGCCAATCCATTCTTGTTTTCACATACTGTTAGTGGGATTTACATTTGATATCCAAAAGATCAGATTTGTTTCCTGCTGATTGAAAACATATGCTACTTCTAAATCTCTTTTTCCCAAGCCTTATTGCAGTCTATACATACCCAACATTCCTGTCATCTTGAAACACTAAAGTGCAGCGCTTTTTACCCCTACAGATATGTATCAAAAAGTGTAGGTATATTTTATACCACTTTATGACTTTTTTCTTCATTTCATTATTACGTGCTTTTCTTGATTGCCCATAGTGCTCCTATGCTACTTAACTTTCCAGCTCCCAGTCCTTCAAATTACTGTACCTCAGCATAGAAATGTTTAAAAGAGAAATCCTTGTTTAAAGAGGAAATTCAATACCCATATACTTGGAGCTTAGACTAAATGAAAGTTCTGTTAGTATAATTCTATAGAATTATATGCTATGGAACCAAGACAAACATAAGCAAATACTTCATGCATACATGAAGGTATGGGTCCTACAGCTGTATCACTCCTACTCCAAATACAGATACATTTCACTGGTATCTCTTTATTTTACTAAAATGAACTAACTTCACTAGATGTGGAGATAATTTCATCTGCAGTAGTTATTCATTCTTCAGGTCACTGAGGAAAGAGGAATGTACTCCTTGCTCACAGTTGAGTCAGTGGTCCTATTTCCCTTCTTCATTTTCACTCTGATTTGACTTCGATCAGCAGCAGCAACAGGCCATGGAAATTATTAGATAAGCAGCTCTTCCCTAGTTACGTGGAAAGCAGAAGTCAACTCCCACTTTGTGCTTTCCCAGTGCCTTGTAAACAAAGACTACATAATGCTGCAACCTGAGAAAGGGAGTCACTGCAGCCTTCTGGGTAGAAGTGTGAGAGTGGGTGGGCACAGGACTGGGTATATTTAGGATGGCAGGATTATATTGCATTTGGGGTGGTAGCTCTCAGTTTCAGTGTGCTTTTCTGCATGTTAATGTCAACTGCTGCCCTGTTTTTATAAGCAGGGAACTAAGAAAATGAACTTCACTGTAAAGGGAACAGCGTTACTGAAGCACGGCAAAGGGAAGAGCGAAGATCTTACGTAGCAGGGCAAGTGCTGTGGTGCATGGCTATGAATACAGCATGTGTGGGAGATTGACAGAGCAGCCACTTGTGATTCTCATTCATGTATTTGGCTGGGGACTGCTTTTGTGCAGAGCTGTTCAAATGTATTTCAGGAACAGTACTCAAGGAACCTGGCCCTCAGGGAATCTTAATGCCCCCATAATGCACCACTTTTGGTGAGCAGGTTGCTTACATGTCTGACTTACTGTAGGGAGTGAAAAGTGAATGCACAGAGTGTTTTGCATTGCTGAATCACTTTTCTTCTGAATTCATATGGTGAATAGTAAGTGATAATTATTACTCAGTCATTATTGCTCAGTAGAAATCTGTGCCACTGCTCTGGAGTTGTTTCTTGGAGTTCTCTTAGTGGTATTTTGATACATCTTTCCTGACTTTTCTACAGTAAAATGTGTTTCCTGATCTTCAGTTAATGATTTATTTCTGCACGGTGGTTTTTATTGGTATAGTTTATCTTTAGCGTTTAGATAGTGGACTAAAAATATCAAAATTGTTTCAAAAGCATTATGAAAAGCTCAAGCCCAATATATTAATTTGCTCTAGAAAAGTAACATATCTGTTAAGATGATTCATCTGTAAGCCCAGATGTCTACTAACAGTAACAGCATTCATCACAGAAAAATACACAGTGAATTAAAAAAAAAAAGGTTTATAATGTAAACATGTTCAGTCCAGGATAACATTCACTTAGTTTTGAAGAAAAGTCTGAAACAAGATTTTTATTCATATAAGCTCTTATCAAAATCAGAAGTAGGTGTCCTGTAAAAGGAGAATGAGGTAGTGTTATTCAACTCTGTTAAAACCCGAATAAACTCCATGTGCCACCGAAGACCCCATAGGCAGGAAGGGGACTTGGGGGGGCTCTGTGCTGAAGGTGGAATGCCATTGCTCACTTCAGCTCCCACAGCACTTGGAACAGACCTTAAGCTGCCCTGTCTATGTTAAACTGTCTTGGAGCCCTTCATTTCGAGTTTCTTAATCAAAATTGTAATTGTTTGAACAAGCTGCTTGAGGTGAGGTGGATAAAAATTCTCATCCCTTTAGCCTTGGAGCAATTGCGGATTTTTGTCATGGCTTAACCAAGGTGTTGCTTTTCTTAACTTGAACTCCAGAAAAGAAAAATGTTTGCTTTTAGGGTCTTAATCTAGAGATTTTTGCCTTTTTTACAGATCTATAGATCTGTATATGCTAAATTCAGGGAAAAAAGATTATAAAGTTTAATGTATGACTCCCCCCAAAATACACAGCAAAATCTCATGCCAAATCATGATGTATAAACGTTATTTAACACAGGAAAAAAGGAATAGGGATCATGCTAGTTCATACTGTAATTTTAAAGATCCACCATGTGTGGTACTTACTACAAAACTATCCTAAAATAACTCTAAGTGAGCTTTCAGGAACTGTATTCTCTTAATCAAGTCATGAAAACAGTGAAGATACGGCAACTGAAAAAATGAGGCTTTTGATGCAAACTTAATGATTAAACTCAGAAGTGCAGAGATCAAAGAGAAACCGCTGGGAAGATGTGAGGATTAAGTCAGTTACACATGTGAACAGAAGTTTCTCACCTTAAGGTCTGTTGACAGTGCAGGAACGAAAGCTTCAATCAATCAAAAAAAAAAGGAGGATCAAAGAACATGTCAATAGATAGTAAAAATGAAACCTCTAATTAGTCAAAAGATAAATTAATTTTAGCTTTAAGTAAAGGATAAGATTTGATACTCAGGGATCAAAATTCTTTCTTTTGTGGCTGAGCAGTGTACAGGCTAGTAAGAGGAGAATTTTTTAATTTTATTATCAGCAGTGACTTAAATGAGAAGATCAGGGCAGAAACTATTCTCCTAATGTTTCCCAGCTTGCCAGCTGTACAAAATTCACACACATGAAAGCTTATCCAAACATTTCCTGAGAAAGTTAACATTTTCTGAGGTTTTGTGTGCTAGCGGTTGCTTCAGAAGGCATTTACAAGTATTTAGTTTGTTTTCTAAGTGCTGTTTGGGGTGTATGATTCTGCACACTATAATCTAAATTATCCATACTTCCAGAAGTAGTTTTACTGGGTTTCCACATGCCTGTTGCCGTGACTGGTCAAAGTACTTTACCAAACAAAGCAAAGCTCCGTGGCAGGAGGTGAGAAACAGCAGGAGGAAATTGTGACCGAGAATTATAAAATACCACTCCTTTTCCCACCTTTTGGGAGGAGAAATAAATCTGTATCTGATGCAGTTTATGCTCTTTGGCATTCCAGTTTAATTGACGCTGGTACTGACATCTTTGTATTTAAACAATGCAAGGCTTCGCTCTGAGGAAGTTCTTATCTCCACCTGTATTGTTACTTAGGTTATGGCTAGGCAACCCAAGGCCAGGCCACAGTTTTACTCATTCTCAGCACCTAGACAGATTAGTGAGATAAATTAAGATTAGCAAGACTCTGTTCTACAGAGCTCTGGCAACACTCCTAAATGAAAATGTATGTGCAAGAAATAATATTAAATTAAAGGTCACTAAGCAATGCGTTCCATGGTGTTGACAATTTGGGAGTGTGTAGGAGATGACTGATCTAGTTTTAAATTGTTGAAATGTGACTGTGGCATTCCACCTGATTATGAATTATCAACTGGAATATGATCATTCATAGTTATAACTATCCCACCGCATTTAGACAGAATGTCAACTACCTCCTACCCAGCCAAATGCCAACATCAAATTAAAAGGCATACTTACAGCCACTACTGTTCAAGCCCCTAGATAAACAGATGGATCTGGTACTGAGTACGGGATGTGAATTGGCAAGGAAGCAATTCCAGAGGCATAATTCCCCTTCACTGAAAATTCCCTGTGTATAGATGTTCATATCTTGGGGCAACTGAGAAGAAACAGATTGTCTGAAAACAACTAGGAGGAAATCTGATTCATAAAAGTTCAGGTTCAGAGCCAGTGGAGAGAAGCAAGTAAAGCTCTTGCCTTTTTTGAGAGACTGTGTATAAGGGTAAATTGTCTGATAGTACTGTTAAGGCATTGGATGAAAGCGCTGTTACGTTTATTTTTACTGATAAAATTGAAGAGATAAGTGAGTAAATGAAATTCTGAGAAGCATTCACATGTAATGCTGCTGGATAAGCGCCAACAAGCTGCAGGAGCGGAGCGCTGCATTGAAACAGGCATTTATCTGTCAGAATGGCATCAGTAACATTCATCTAGGACAGGTACAGCGTTAATGTAGGTATGCATCAGACTAATTGGCCAATTGCACAGTCTTAAAATACATTTTTGGAGGCTCAGAGTTGAAATGCAGTTTTGGAACCACTGTTTATGCTTATTGACTGTTAGGGTTAGCAGATGCAAAACTGAATGATCCTGCAGGAGTTCAACATAGGCCAAAGTTTGGGTTAGTCTGTTTTTGAGAGTATGTTCCAAGCTGCTTTATTAATATATGTGTTCATATATTTTTTTAAACCAAAGCTCCACATTCTCAGTAAATTCTTTGAGGGTTTTGCTAGACAAGTGTTCCTAAGGATGAACCACTGGCCCAGATGAAGTCAGTGAAAGTTTTCCAGTTATTTTCATCGGGTCCCAATATCACTCTCATTGTTTAAAAGTTCATCTTCATACAGTTTCAGTTAATTGTAATATACTGTACATCTGCTGGCATTTTCTGAAAAATCATAATTGTTTATACACTCATCTAGTGAACCAGTAGAAATAAATAAAATAGATATATCTAAATCAGTTCATCATTTGAATATTTTCTTTATGCACATTAACCTTCATGCATTTTAATATAGATAAACCTTAAATCAAAATCAAGCAAAACCACTGTTATTATTCCTTATTCACAATATATTGTGAATATATATATGAACAAAATATAATACATAATTTCATTTCTTGCAGACTATAATCTATAATACTAGGTTGTGACAGCTTGCCAGAACTTCTCCTTCAAGGACCTACTGATGGAGTTTTTCTAGAGAGACTTCATAAGAGCAGGAGCAACAGCCAATTTGGTGAGCAGTACAGATGCAAGCTGCACCAGTTCTTGCTCCAGACTTCCCAATAAGATTTTTGAAACTCTCTATATGCCAGCATCTTTACTGGTAATAGATTCCTCCCTTAATTTGCACTGATGCATTTGGAATGTCAGCTCCCAAAACAAGGCACATGGGAGGCATTTAAAGTAGATTTTTTGAAAGGAAAATGAACAAAGAGTATGTCAGGTTCCATTGGATTTGCATGACAAATCCAGCATGCAGTGTTCTGGTGGGTCGGGCTGGGCTCGCCTGCCACTCACCGCATTTGTCACTTGGGTTTGAACGCTTGTGACAGTCCGTAATGTTAATTGTTCTAAGGATTGTTTTGCCTGGGGAAGAAAAGGAGAGGCTTTTTTATTTTTGTACTTGTTCCATTTACAGGAAACAAGGGATATCTGAGAGAGCAGAATTTTTTTTCAAGCAGTTTGTGATGGGGTTTATTTGTAAATAGTGCTGTGAGGTCATCAACAAGTTCAGCATTGTAAATGTCATTATTACTCACTGTGTGTGTTTCGGAGAGGAAAATATTAGGCCACTAAACTAAAAACTTGGGGAGTCTATTGTTTTGGTGCACGCCATCCTTTCTTCCTTTGAAGTCCCGCAGTGATGGGTCCTGCAGAGTGGTTTGTGCTGTGCCTATATACTTCTATCAGATGATATTGTGGAGCTTTGACAAGTGCTAACAAGGGATTTAATGCCTTAAGAGGCATTGGTGGACACACATTGTTATCGCTATATGGATAGCATGTGAAGAGCTCTCACATATGTCAAAGACCTGTTGGTAAATATGTGCCTATGCCTGAATTCTCTTGGAGGCACAACGCAAGGTGGTAGTTGCTGCCGCCTCTCAGGGGAGACACACTTCTGGACCTGGGTTTGATGGCGTTTTCTGTGTTGAAGTTCCTAACTGATTGCTGTTGGTACAGCAGCGTGTGTTGATCACAGAAAATGTTTTCAGGCTGATAGAATGATAAATCATAAAGTTTCAGAAGATGACTGTATTGTTTATGTTTGTGTCTCTGCTTTGCAGTTATTGCTGTTTTTCAACAAAAAGGGATGCTTGATGTTTAAAGAACGAGGAGAGCAAGAAGACAGAAACACTTTCTGGTTTCCGGGTAATGACTGACATCTACCTTTCAAGCTTTGAACTCCAGCACTGTATGTAGTGTTCTCATTTATATGCTGTGATCTAAGTGCACTGTGACAGATAAGCTGTAAATACAGAATGCTTCTATAATATAAAATCATGCAGTCAGATTCAGAAATAACAAAATAAGCTAGAGTAAACAATCAAGCATAGTAATTCCAACCACATTCTGGCTTAGAGGTTCAGTGTAGTAATATTACTGCACATCTCATGCCAAGCGCAGCCCTCCTGAAGTAAGTACTGTTGTAGTGAAGTCTGGGGATTTACATCAGGGTCAGTTTGAGCTGGTGAATCTCGAAACATTCAAAATAATTAACGTTACTGATGAACATGAACGATAACATTCTTACACCTCCACTTTGAGAAGGGTTAGCCGGTTGTGCTGCTTTACTGAAATCTGAACTCGGTGGGAGCTGCAGGTACTTGCTGCAGTTTGGGTCTTGAGCGATGAAGACTTTGCCTCACAGGGGGGGATGGCTCACCGCGGGTGGCTGTGCCGATCCCCCCACGCCTCCAGCTCTCCTCCCCTCCGGCGGCAAGCAGGGCTCCACTGCTTTGAGGCAGCTGCCGGATTTTGCAAATTCTGTCGTGATTTATTCAAGTGAATTGATAGCACTGTAATATGCAAAACCGTAGCTTGTCTCTGTCTTGTGACTGGATGATGCCCCTCGCCTTCCCAGTATCTTTCCTGTTTGATCACTTCAGGGAAAGCAGTGTCATTATTTCCTGACAGTGAAAAGCTGCTACACTTCCTCCACTAAGAGTTCATTCTTGGTTTTGAATTGTGCCTAATAGATTTTAAAAAATCAAATTATAAGAGCCCCCCATCCACTTTTTTAATAGTTCGTGCTAAGCTTTTTGTTGCATGATTTTAACAGAAGTCAGTTTCTCAGCGCCCAGCTCCGCGCTCGGTAACTCTCCTTCAGGCCGTTCTACGGGAGTAAAAGGCACAGAGAACTCGCAGCTTTTCCGGCTAATAAACACGGAAAACGGTCAGGCAGAAATCCTCCTGCCGCCAGCGCGCTGCCTCCTCCCGCCCCGCCCGCTCGTCACGGGCAAGCGCCTGCAGCCGCCTCGGCAGGGCAGCGCGGCGGACGGGGGCGCGGGCCGCCGCCCCGACGGCCGGGTGAGGGCCGCGAGCGCTCCCGCGCGGAGGTCGCGGCGCGGCCGCCAGGGTGCGCCGCAGCGGCAGCGGCGGCGGAAGGCGGCGGCGGCGCGGGCCGGAACTGCGGCGCCGGGGGCGGGGCCGGGGCCGGGGCCGGGCGGGCGCGTGGGGCGGCGCAGCCATGGCGGAGCGCATCGAGCAGCGGCTGGAGGACCGCGTCCCCGAGCTGGAGCAGCTGGAGCGCGTCGGGCTGTTCACGCGCAGGGAGATCAGGTGGGGCCGGGGCCGGGGAGCGGCGGCCGGGCGGGCCGGGCGGGCCGAGCTGAGCTGAGCTCTCCTCTCCTCTCCTCTCCTCTCCTCCCCTCCCCCCGCCGCAGGGCCGTGCTGAGGAAGGCCTCGGCGCTGGAGTACAAGATCCAGCGCAGGGCGCTGCGGAAGGAGGATTTTATCAGTTACATCCAGGTAGGCCTTACTGGTTAGCGCGGCTGCTCGGGGCGCCCTTCAGCTCCACTTCCCTTAGAAATCGTGTCGCTACCTGTGTAAGAAAGGGGCAGTTTCTCCAGCCGAATCCTCCCTGCAAATGGTTTATTGCAGAGCTCTTCACCCAGGCTGCTGGCACCGAGTCCCCTTGTCCCCACTCCTCCCTGCCCGTTTCTTCTCTCTCCAGGGACGCAGAGACCCCTGTTCCCCAACGTGCTGTGCAAGTTACCGTGAAGTGTAGTTTACTTTTCCCTAGAAGTCTGGCGCTTGCATTGCAGTTCTGGGGGTGTGGGGGGTGCTGGAGGCTGAGGTCTGAAATGTCACAGTGTAAATATTCTGACTTGTTTTCAGTCAGCCTTCAAAACATAGTATCTGGCTGCAAACTTATTTCCTGTCAAGCTCGATTATGTTTTTTTTGATATAATTCTTATTGCCCACCTGATTAGCTATAAAACCTGGATCTGTTTGTTCATTTGTTTGCTATTGCATGCTTCCTCACTAGGTTTATTTTTTTTTCTCCCCTAGTATGAAATTAATCTGCTGGAACTAATAAAGAAGAGAAGAGCAGTAAGTTTTTTGAACTACTTAGAATGCAAAATACCATACATCAAACTTTCTAGTGCAATGTAATTAGTATTTTTTTCTCCTAGCGTATTGGCTATTCATTTAAGAAGGATGAAATCGAGAACTCCATTGTGCATAGAGTCCATAGCCTCTTCAAACGTGCCACAGGAAAATGGAAAGTAAGTCTGTTTCTTTCATTTGGACTGGTAGGTTGAGAAGTACTCTTTTGGCATGGTGTGATTTAAAAAGTAAATACAGATATCACTGCCAAAAATATTTGCAGTGATATAGGACAGTGTAATTGAAAAACTAAGAAGAAGTTAGGTGAAACTGTAGTAGTCTAGAAATAGATCATTCGTATTAGATAAATGTTTTTTGTGCAGAAACAATACTTTGTCCTTTCCGAGTCGTTACTTCTCGTCTGTCTTGAGCCATGTGTTTCCATGTGAGTTTGGTCTGCCAGCTTCCAAAAACTAGAAACTTGGAACGAAAAGAACTTTCAGCTGCCTTGGGAAAAGATTGTCTTAAGACATCCAGTGGTAGTACCTAAATGGGTGCCTAAGGAGTCATCACAATGAGCTCTGTATTGAGTTCTGCACGACACAAATCTGGCTGCGGAGGCTGTGAGGGTGTATCTTGAGGTGGAGGGCTAGCTTTCTTTGCAGGAACTGGAAGATCCGAAAGAAAGGGGATTTGAGATTCAGAATTACTTTTATCTGCATATTTTTTTTTCTGGTCGTACCAAGTGCATATTCTCTGCTTGTCAGTGTGAAAAATTGATTCTGTGCTTGCCTTATTGAAAGGTTAATTCTCTTCTCCCTTGAATTTCCAACAGGAAGATGTCCAACTGTGGCTGTCGCATGTTGCATTTTGCAAGCAGTGGGTGAGTTTTCAGAATATGAATCTTGCCTGATTCAAGATGATCCTGAAATGACAATCAGTCCAGCACCGGAAACTATAAGACAGAACAAGAGATTTTACTTTGTCATAATGCAGTATTGGAATAGTTTTGATGGTAGTATTGGAGCTGCCTGAGCTTTTCAGTGATGTAAACAAGTGCAGAATTTGACTTGGAATGAGTTAGTATCAAATTTGATGCTTGCAGGTGGCAAAAGTGGGGCTGATTGCTTTGAATCTGGAGTATAATTTGGTTTGTGAGAAGCATACTATTGGTTACTGCTTCCCTGGAATGCATGGATCATCTGTCTGTGATCTGTGATTTTGTTCCAAACATTTCTTACGGTGGTTATGCTGAAAGGTATAATTTTGGCAATTTTGTACTTTGTAAACTTTTCCGTGCCAGTCTTCATGTCGTTCCTGCCCTTCAGGCATTGACTTTACTGTACTGAAGAAAGTGGTCTTGTCATAGTAAGGAATATGGCCACCAAAACATACACTCTTTACCTCAGAGTGGTCAGTGAGGCTGTGGGTTTGTGACTCAGGCAAGATTTGTGTTAGCTCGCTAGTTCAGAAGAGATTTAAGTTAACTACATATCCCAGTGCAGTCATGGTAACATCTAAAAGCTGGTCACTATTAAACAAATATGAAAAGCTTTCTGCTGAACATAAAGGAGTAGAGAAGTCTTTTCTGCCACAAATGCATTGGAGCTTGTAACCTTCCATAATGAAACTTTGGTGCTGGTGGTTCACTTCAGTACTAGAATAGGTAAAACTAAACTCTTTTTTTGTCTTTTACAGAATGCAAAACATCAGCTTAGTAAGGTGTTTTCTTGTATGTTAGCCATTCATCCCAATAAGCCAGGTAAGTAAAACAGTGGTGAGTCCTGCAGAAAAGACTCAAATTTGAATAACGTTTGAATGTTAGAATATTGTTGGTTTAAGTTCTTACAGATCTTGATTCAAGCTATGGGGTAAAAATACCTGTTCTCTTCTGATTTGCCTTGCTGCTCCTTCAGAGAGAAGGGCTCTGACAAGAATTGTGCTGAACAATCAAAAGGTGTTGTGAAGGGGGAGTCCCCATGGTTTGACTGATGTTTTTCCAGCTGGCTGGGGACTAGATAAATACTCCAGAGGTAGAAGGTCTTGAATACTCATGGCTTCTTTTTGGCTTTTGAGGATGTCATTGTACAGCATATGTGTAGCTATGCTAGACTAAGCTTCCTGGATCTGCTTAGCTTTTAGTCATTTAACTAGGACTCTCGTAAGAGATCGAGAGTCCCATGCCATCACTGAGCTCACGGGTGTGTTGGGATGGGGGTACATCGAACAAAAGCAACTCGTGTATCCTGGGCAGTACCTTCCAGAATGGGTTCTCATGACCAGCCACTTGCTTTCCATTGAAATGGACTCATTCATATTTTCTGTTGCAGCGCTGTGGATTATGGCAGCAAAATGGGAAATGGAGGCACGTCTCTCGTCAGAAAGTGCCAGGCACTTGTTTCTTCGTGCTTTGCGCTTCCATCCAGAGTGTTCAAAACTTTATCAAGAAGTGAGTTGCTGGTTTTCCTCTATATGCAGTTATTTTCAGTCAGATCAGATCAATCCAGCAAATTTCTCAGATCAATCTGGCAAAAATTGCTTTTCCATCAGTGTGGAATGTTGTCAAAAATATTTTTTCTTTAAGTTTTTGTGCTTTGTATTGGTAGCTCTTAACAACTGTTTAGCAAGTCCTGTATGTATACAAATTGAGGGTTTTACGGTGTCTATAAATGAATGTGTCAGAATCCTCTAAAGTTTTATGGACTCTGCAATTTCTCTGGATTAGAATAAGTATCTGTAGCCTTTGCTAGGGAACATGTTTTTTCTTAACAGCAAATTAAGGTTTAAAGAATGACTGAAACGTGGAAATTTCTAAATGTGGGAAATATGTAGAGCAGATAGCTATATACATAAATCATTAAAAACCAAGGTGTAAGACATACATGAGATATTAGGTTTGTAGCTCCTCAGACAGAGCTTGTTTTACCACATGCTTGTGGACTTAGGTGTTTTATGCTTTACTCCCCTGTATTTTCGTGTTATTCTCCCTTTTGCAGTATTTCAGAATGGAGCTGATGCATGCTGAAAAACAGAGGAAAGAAAAGAAAGAATTTGAACGAGCAAAGATGGACTTGGTAGGTCACCTAAACTTGCCCAGAGATACTGTCTGCTTGCATATCACGTGTCTGAATGCAGATCCTTCAAGGGATCTGTGTTAATGGTTTATTTGAGAGCAGCATAGAGAAAGTTGTTCATATGCTGTGCCTGTGTTAAGCTTTTCAAATGTTGGCTGTTGCTCAGGTCAGTGCTTCCTTAAGAAAAATTAAAGGCAATGTATAAAGTATTTGAAGTCATTTGTAAAGTCTCATTATATCCCCAAGTTTGAAAGCTAGTGCTTATTTCTGGTGAGGAATAGTTAAACTAATTTTCTCTTTCATTCTACTTGACTTGTGCAAACTAGATAAAGATAGATTCTGATGAAGAAAAACATTAGTATCTTTCTCTGGTATTTTTTCCATGTTTGCAAAAACGGTAGCTGAGAAAGGAAGATAATTTTAACAACATTATGCTTGATATCACAGGGAGAATTCAATTATTCTGAAGAGATTCTTAACGGGGAAATGGCTCGCATCATTTACAGGGACGCTGCTCAGAAAATCAAAGGTAGTCTAACATTACTTGTCCTTGTTCAGTAGGAAAATGGTGACCTTTAACTCAGCTCTCTGGTAGTCCTAGTTCCAATGTAAACACAAAAACGCTTTCTCAAATATACCATTCCTTTAGTGGAACCTAAGTAACGCCAAAGCGTAACCGTGTAATGCTGACTGTTCTGAATTCATAATTGTTCTGCAGGCAGGCACCTCTTCCGGTACAACAGCTTTTGGACTGAAGTGACGTAGGCGTTTGGCTTACAGTCTCAAAATCTGTTGTTTTAAAAAAAACAAAGTGGGGTGGGAGGACAGTTTAGAATTATATGCCTTCCTTGCTGTCTTGTCTACTGAACATTTGATCACAACTGATTTGCTAGCACTACCTACAAGTAAGAATTCAGACTACAGTAATAAACAAAGTAGGTTAGATGATTTCAAAATAACTGGGCTTATAATAATTACAAAATCAATAGCAGTTATCTTTGAGAAAGCACAAAATATGGGAATGTTTTGGAAGACAACAGAAGGCAAAATGTAATATCAACACTGAAAAGTAGAGAGAAGAAGAGGATGTTAAAGGAAATTACAGACCAGTTGGCATAATTTAAATTCCTGGAGAAATACTGGAATGAATAGGCATGCAAAGGATTTATAAGTACCTAAAAATAAGGAGGTGAGTAATGGCTGATAGAGATTTGCCGTGAACTTCTTATGTCAAATCATGTCACATGATATTCTCAAAGATAATGTAGGGAGATACAGGATGGATGGATAATTCATTGATTGGAGTATCCTGGTTAGAATAGTTTTCCATCTGACTGGAGGCATACACTGCGTGCAGCTCTGGAGAGATCTGTCCCAGGTGTGGAGCCATACTGTATTTTCATTAAAGAATAGTAAAGTTTTCATTATATACATCATAAAATTTTCATTAAAGAGAGAGTAAGGAAGGAGTAGAGGAGGTACTCATTAAATTTGCAAATGGACCCAGGCTGGGAGGATCTGGAAACATATCAGAGGACAGGACTATTTTATCACTTTGGAGTCTGGAATGTCCTGCCTTTCACGGCCCTTTTTGTCACTGGCTAGCATGAGCTCTTTGAAGCATGTATTCAGGCAGTTAACATCCTAATATATGGCTTACCATATGGGCAGAACACTGAGATTTATAGAAAAGAAAATCTGTCTAGGCACTTCAATGTAAAGATTTCAAAGATACTGAAATGGAAAGGGTGCGGTGGGATGTAATATTCTAATTCCAGTTGATAACTTTTTTTTCTTCTTGACATCTAGGTGTTGAATTTCATCTGGCTGTGCTTTCTATTGCAAAGCTCTTTGATTTTACACAAGATTTGCAAAAGGAAATTCTTGAAGGGTGAGAATTTTTTTAATAAACACACTCCGTTTCCCTAATTTATAGTGATTGACAGGTTAATGACTAAGGGCGGTTCCTCTAGGGAAATGGAGTGTTAAGTCATACAGGAAATCCTTTAAAGAAAATAAAACATGAGAGGAAAGCATGCTATTTGTTAAAGGATACTTGTATCTAACTTCAGAATAGGCTTTGAGAACCTGCTAAGAAAATGTAGATAAGATACAATTGTCACTGAATTATTATAACACTTAAATAAGAAATTCCACACTTCCTGCAGATAAGTCACTGAAAATTTAACTTGTTGGTTGTTCTTTTGTATATTTAGTTTCCCCAATTGCTCACTCTTTAGAGGAAAGCTGCCAGTCTATTTCAAGCCATTATTAGAGAATATACCATCATAAAAAGAGCGGTGGGGAGAAAAATCAGGCCAATATTTTGTCTTTGCTTTGTGGAAAGGTAAAATGTTTTTTCTCTGGCATTTGATTGCTTGAAAATTAAGCATCTCTGTACATGGTACCTATGTTACAACCCTTCTAAGCATACTTGCAAAAGGTCAGTGGCAGTTCAGTGGTGTTACAGACATGGTGTATTAGTTTGCAGGCCAACTATGCTGATGACCCTCTTACATGGGACTACATGGCCCGTCGTGAGCTAGAGCTGGGGTCCCTGCAGTCCACAGAACATACTACAAAACAGATGAAAGTATCTGAAATGACCCAGAGAGAGGAACGGTGCTGTGCAGTGTTTGAGGAGGCTGTGACAGCAGTCCCCACAGGTGAGATGTTCTGCTTGCATTTTAACATCGGGTTTTCCTGGTATTTTTGCATACAGCATACTGTAAAAATTTTGAAGCAGATGTTGGCAAGCTCTCCCATATCTAAGAGAAAGCAAACAGTTTGTAGGTGCTACCTTTTGGGGATCTGTTTTATGGGTTATTTTCCAGTGGAATTATGCTTTTGAAACAGTTGCTTAACTGAAAGTGGTTTTGGTTGCTTGTTTTTATTAATGTGACTTAACCCATGAGGAAAGTAGAGGCACACAGCTAGTAAGATCAGTGCTGGTTTGGGAACTGTAAACAGAGAAAATTGCCTAAATAAAGGAAACTTGTAAAACTCAAATATATTGCTGGTTACCTGTAAGTAGGCAATGTTCTTGAGTTGCCAGTGGAATGGATATCTGATGTCAACACCTGGCAACATCCTTACTCTCAACAGAGGCTGTGTCTGTCAAACTTGCTGCCACAGAGCCTTTGAAGTCAGGCAGACAAGGTTTCTCTCCACTGCCTGCGAGTGTCCTCACTTATACAGGTGCATTGAAAACTACAGGCAGAGGATGCAGTGAATGTTGATTGTGACAATGTGCTGAAGTGCTCAGCTGAACTAAGAGCCCTTCAGAAGAGTTACTGGCTGCGGCGTATACTGGGGAGCCATTTTTAAATGTTAATGTTATAAATGTGGGGGACTCTTCTATGCTATAACATTTTAATACAAAGTTGGCATTAATATTTAGTGCTTGAGTTCCCTTCCTTCCTTACCTTAAAGACAAATATTTATGCTTACTGTTGTGATTCTGTAAAGTTTGATATTATGCCTTTGATCCTGCAGAGGACATGTGGAAATGCTATATCACTTTTTGCCTAGAGAGATATAACAGGAAAACCAACAGTGAAGAATTAAAGCAAAAGGTAAATACTCATTAGGAAATCATAGTAACAGAGCATCCGTATTTTTACGGACTTCTGTAATCTGTCAAACAAAGAGCAAGTATATTTTGAAATGCTTCATCTGAAGTGTTGACCTGTGATTGTCATTGAAGATCATTTAGTCCCCATCTGAGGGAATCAGCTTTACTGTCAGCCTTACTGTGGTCTGACGCGAACATGAATAACTCAGGCATTTACTTGTCAGTGAAGTACTGTGACCACCTTGGATGGAAGTTCTTAAGAGGCCAAACTTGTTAATGTTCACTGATAGTCCTGCAAACCTGGGCTTGTTCAAAAGGAAGGATGAGTTAAAATAACTCTTGTAAATAAGACTGCGCAAAGTTTGGTGCTGGCATGTGGGCACCTTTCTTATGCATCTATGCTTGGGTGTGACTGACTGAATTAATCATGAATCCTGTGCAGTTTTGTCCCCTTTACTACAATCAGAGAACACTGCTATGTGGGTTTTTTTGCTATTTAAGGGAGAAGAGTAACTCAAATATTGAAATCTCACCTTTATCTTGGAATGTATACAGATACCTCAAGCATTAGATACCTAACTTTATTGAATTTCAGGGAGATTTGGACAGAAAAATCCACCAGGCTTTTTGTAATGCCGGTGTCTGGTGTATGCAGCAATAATGTTTGTTTTCTTTCCTTTTTGTTCTCTTTTGGCTCTAGAGGCTGGAGAGGACACTGAGTGTGTTCAACAAAGCCCATGAGTCCAGTTTGCTGCCGGAAGGTCTATATAAGCAGTGGGTAAGAGCTGACACAGGAGAATAGACTGGGAGACTGCCCTGCATTGCTTGCATGCCTAACTTTACCATTTTGAGTAGATAGTAAGGTGGGCAATATAGCATTCAGGGCCTTGTTTTCTATCAAAATAGTACAGATCTCTTCTGGTGACTACCTGTATCTGCCGATTTTTAGCTTCAGCTGTTACTGGAGTCCAGCCTCTGTGAAAAGGCTGTGGAGGTGGCAAAAGCCGCAACTAAGCGTTTCAGTCTGTCAGTGGAAGTATGGCAGATGAGGCTGCAGGTGCTGATCCAACTGAAGAGCGACGATGTGACCCAGTGTTTTGAGGAAGCTCTTAAACACATGAAATCTAAGGTCTGTGCTGGCTTTATGGACTTGCTTGCAGTTGTCTTGGACAGGAAGCCTCCGATATTTATTTGAAAGGTTTTTCCTTTTGTAAGGCACTCAGTCCCAAATCATTTTTAAGGTCAGAAATAAGAACTTGACATTTCACATGCACATTGTGTCCAGGAACATGAGGGACCTGCAAATACACTTCAAATTCAAATTTTTAATGTCTGAATGACAGGTGATATTTTGCATGCTTTTCTAGCAGGCAGCTGACATTCTTCATGTCTGGCTTGAAAAACATGTTTCCTTTCCTTCACTGTGTTGATATATTGTTTGTGTGTGTGGTATTTCAAACCTTGGATTAGCTCTGTGCTCTCTTGCTGTTCTGTTTCAAACCCTGGATACAAGGGAGTGCAGAGAGGAAACTTCTTTGCTCCCCTTTGTTCTCGGGAGCTACTTTTGGGCTGTGGTGTTCAGTGATGCAAAAGAATGTGTCTCATCCCTGGCAACACTTCTGGCAGTTGTCCAGCTAAGTAATAGTCTGTGAGTGAGGAGGGAGACAAAAATTGATTTCAGTGTGTTATGCAAAGTCAGCTTTTTAACAGCCGTGTCTAATGGACAGTTTAACAGCAGCTGTAACGTAGAACCTGGTGGATGTGTTGGTATTTGTTTCTGTGTATCAATCTGAGTCTCACTTGTATTTCAATCATACGATTTCCCTGCCTGCTTATCTTGTAGGGCACCTTGCCATTATGGAGCCTCTGGGTGGAATGGAGTGAAGGCACAAATAGCAAGGAAGACACAGAAGCCCTCTACCAGGTGGCTGGCTAATAGAAATTTACTTTTTCTGACAGTGTGAAAGTAAGCAGGAACAGCATGTGTAGAGCATGTAAAAAAGAAAGGATGGGGGCAGTAAAATACTGCAGTTCTTTCGTGGATGTGTTGGTACTATAGCATTTCAAATAAAACTTTAATGAATTGCTAACTGTTGCTGAGAATCGGTTGGATGTTAGCTCACAAGCACAAACATCGTTTCCATGCTTCAGAGACATCTAGATGTTTGTAAGCATAGCTAATGATGGACTTTTTCTTTTTACTTTGATCGTAACAGTGTGGTCTAGGATTTTTTGTTCTATTTTCAGATGTCTGTCTGAACACAGAAAAGAGCATTTTCCAATCTCTGTATGAGAACATCAACCATGTTACAGAAAACTCAAGAATGAAACTTGGACTTTAGTCCCACTCTAAATTCTGTGAATACCTTAAGGCAAAACACTACTTCTTTGGCCTATTTTTTTTTCTGTTTACAACATAAAACACTTATTTCCAGTGGAAGCTTAAATTCAAATGTTTGTAGAGCATAGTGAAACCCTCTACATGAAGGATGTTAGGGGAATGCCAAACCCCAGCTGTCTGGAATATTGGAAGAGAGATGTATGTAAGGTTATATTTTAATTTGCAAAATATTGGATGTATTACTCAATGCTGTTTTTCAGACATCATTCAGGATGCTCTTGTCCAATACCTTGTCTCACTTACAAGATCCACTTAATGTCAGATCTCTAATTAGAGAGAAGGTACTGCTTGGTTTCTTCTCCCATGTTGCCTTTTAATTGTAACTTATGTGTTTTTTAACCTGCAGAGATCCTTGCGTGCCACAGCTCCTGCTGAGTCTGTGACTATGAAAGAAAAATATCTTGACTGGGCCTACAGGAATGGCGGTTATAAGAAAGTAAAAAGAGTCTTTACCAGGTGACAAATAAAAAACGGAAACCTGATTTTTCTAGGGCATATGTTCATAAGGTTTGAAGTCTGAAGTTATTTATGTTTTTACTCTAGCCTGCATGAAAATCGTCCATTTTCACTTGACTTCTTCAGGAAGATGATCCAAATAGAAAAGGAGCAAGTAAGTTAAATATCCAATTAGTGCCTTGTATTAGTAAACTCACTTTCTAACTTTGAACTTCTAATCTTTGAACTGCTTGGGGGGGTGTGTGCATGTGTGTGTGTGTCTGCAAGATCCACTTCTGTACAAAGTAAATGGCCTTTTACTACCTCCTTTACTAGGAATCCTGCAAAATGCTTCATTTGAGAGAGTACTATGAACGTGCCTTGCGAGAGTTTGGTTCCACAAATTCTGGTAAGGGATTTTTTTTTCTTTTAATTCAGTGCTGTCCCTTTTATTTCCATCCATTTGAAAAAGTAGCTGTTTTTTCTAGTCCTGTGATTGCTGTCATGTAGAGTGCAGCTTATTCTGTTCCATTAAGTGCATGACATTCTGCAGTGACCCTGAACTTTCAGTCCAGGATCTTTGGTCACAGTAGGATGGCTTCAGCAGAACTGCTAGCAAGTAAGATTTTGACACAGGCTGGCATGATACACACATAACCTTTAATCTGGATTTGTGAACAGTATGGAACTAGCTTTTCATAATTGAGATTTCTGGTATAGGAAACTACTACAGATGAGCTGCGTTATTTCTTATGACGTTACTGTCCCAGCTGGGAATAGCGTTTGGACCCTGAGGGGGGGTCCTCAAGTAAACCTCATTGCATTTAACATAGGCAACATCTTGTGAGGAGAATTTCTAAGTTAGTATTGGTATGTTTATTATGTAATACCCATTCAAAACCTAACTGAAACTTCTGTTTTCTTTTAAAGATCTCTGGCTGGATTATATTAAAGAGGAGCTAAATCATCCCCAAGGCAAACCAGAAAACTGCGGCAGCATTCACTGGCGAGCTATGAAGATGTTACAGGGAGACCTGGTGGAAAACTTTGTTTCCAAATACACTTTATTGCAAACTGGACACTTATGAAAAACTGTAACTAATCAATTATAACAAGACAGTGGAGAATTTTTTTAGCCCCTTTGTATAAGGGTAA